>NC_090375.1:132785621-133116030 GCF_036365525.1 Heterodontus francisci
AGATGACTAAAAGCTTGGTCAAAGAGGTAAGTTTAAGGAGTGTCGAAAAGGAGAAAAGACAGATAGAGAAGCAGAGAGGTATAGGGAGGGTATTCCGGAGCTTCGGACCCAGGCACGGCCACCAACGGTAGAATGATTAAAGAGTCCAAAATTAGAGTAGCGCAGATATCTTGGAGGGTTGTGTAGCTGGAGGAGATTACAGAGATAGGGAGGAGGAACAAAGCCATGGAAGGATTTGAAAACAAGGATGAAAATTTTAAAATCAAGACATTGCGTGCTGGGAGCCAATGTAAGTCAGTGTGCACAGGGGTGATAGGTGAACGGGACTTGGTGCAAGTTAAGATACGGGCAGCAGATTTTTGAATGACCTCAAGCTTATGGATGGTTTAATGCGAGAAAGCAGCCAGCAGCACATTGGAATCGTCAAGTCAAGGGGTAATGAAGGCATGAAAAAGAGGGTTTCAGCAGCAGATGAGCTGAGACAGGTGAAGTTGGGCAACATTACAGAGGTGAAAATAGGCAGTTGTAGCAATGGCGTGAATATGTGGTCAGAAGCTCATCTTGGGGTTAAGTATGACACTTAAATTGCAAACAGACTGGTTTAGTCTCAGGCTGTTGCCAGGGGGAAGGATGAAGTCAGTTGCTAGGGAATGGAGTTTGCAGCAGGGACTGGAAACAATGGCTTCACAGTCTTCCTGATGTTGAAGAGGAGAAAATTTCTGCTCATCCAGTACTTGATGCCAGATAAACAGTTTGATAATTTGCAACAGTGGAGGAGCATGGCCTCGGGCAGGCCAAAGTCATTCAAAGTAACGTGGCAGCCTGAACAGCCACCTGCCTCTGCCGTGGCTGGCAGTGAGGGATCGGCCACATGAGTGAGCATTTGCAAACGTTTCAAAAAATCAAAGTTACAGCACTACGGTGTCACTGGTGCAATTTGTAAATATTTATTTGATGTTGAAACTCACAAAAATTTATTAAATTTTCACTTCGCATTTTTAATCTGTCACAAATCAATGCTCATGTTTTAGGCGATCTGGTTGTTCAGCATGAGAAGCATACTTTGGGAGGTGGCACATTCGAACTGTGTGATGTTTGATGGGAAGGTGGTCCGTATCAGCTGAGATTTCCCCCGAAGTTGAGTGCATCTGTGCTTCCAGTTCACGTGAATGCTTCATCGCAGACTGCCATATCAGTTTCTGGGTGATGAGCCTCCGTTCAGGAGAAACACCCAAGTATTAGAGCCTCCCGGCTCTCCCTTGCACTTAACTCCCCCAAACCTCCAGCTCCCTCACCCCGCCGTTCAGGTGGCTGCGGCCCCTCTTCCTCCTCCTCATCCGTATCACCAATCTCATCTGATGATGCCTCGCGCTGAACGAAGTCATCATCCTCCAGGGCCTCCCCCCTCTCCATTGCCAGGTTACATAAGGTGTAGCAGACGACAACAATTCTAGATACTCTTGCTGACGAGTACCACCTGATCGATCGAGACACCTGAATCTCATTTTGAGAAGACCTATGGTCTATTTTATGGTCACTCTGGTGGTCACATGGCTCTCATTGTAACGTTCCTCTGCCTCATTCCGTGGATTCCTCACCGGTGTCATCAGCTATGTCTTCAGCGGATAACCCGTTGCCCAGTATCCATCCTTGCAGGCATTCAGGAGGACTGAATAGTGCTGGCACCAGTGAGTTCCGGAGAATGAATGCATCGTGACTGCTTCCAGGTTAACGAGCGCACACCTGCAATATACCCTTAAGGTGGTCACTGACGATTTGCACATTCATTGAGTGAAACCCTTTTTGATTAATGAAAGCCCCTGACTGACCTATAGGTGCTCTAATGGCCACATGAGTGCAGTCAATTACGCCTTGGACCATGGGGAACCCAACGATGGCGCTGGAGCCTCTGGCTCTCTTGGCCTTGCCGGCACATCCGTCTTGAACTTGATGAACTGGTTGGCATGCCTGAATATGGCATCAGTTACCACCTTAATATAGTGTTGTGCTGATGATTGCGAGACTCCACACATGTCCCCTGATGAGGCCTGGAACGAGCCTGATGCATAGAAGTTCAGTGCAACTGTTCGCTTCAGTGCGACCGGCATTGTATGGCCACTCACGCAGTTGGAAGTAACCTCCTTTGCCAGCATCTCACACAGAGATGAGACAGTATCCCGTGACAGGTGCAGTCTTCTTTGGCACTGGTGCTCTGACATTTGTAGAAAGCTCAAACGCGGGCAGTGGACCCTGCCTGCTGGGTAGGCTCGTCTCCTGACAGGTGATTGCATCGGCGGCACTCTGTCACCTTCTTCCCCTCTCCCACTACGAGGCTGCACTTGGCCAGCAGGTTGCTGGTTTCCACAGCCAGTTGTCCTCCTGTCCCTCCTTGGGGTGTAGTCTTCCTCATTAGATAAGCCAGAGAGGACAACTCCCATTGATGCAGTGTCCCAGAGATGTAATTAGGACAGGTATTAGCAGCTTGCTGTAAGGACAGGCAATCACAAGCCCCCTTCCCTACACCAAATAAATCAATACAGCTGTGACTCGACCAGGTGAACCAGCAGAAACAACCCCAAACTTAAAAGTAAATATCACCGAATAATGAACCAAAAACAGTACCTCCAACTCCTTTACAGAGACACTGCTTGCCACTCTTTTAAAGCTGCCGGGTACCCGACACCCCCATTGACTCGTTTGGCAGCTGTAAAATTTGACAGTCGACGTGAAATTGCTGTCAATTGGTTTTCAAATTACCTCAATTGGCTCTTAATTGATGCTAATTGGACGGCAAACAGCACCTCGATCTCGCCCGCCGTCCGACCTGCATAACATTGTGTTTGGGCGTCATGACGTTGGGGACCCGACCCGACATCATCGTTTGCCATTTTTCGTCTCGGAGGATTCCCGTTTTTAGAAAGTAAATTTCCGGCCTTAGACTGCAGAGAAGATATGGAAGTCATTTGTTTTGGCGAGGTATCCCAAAGGCGAATAGGTGGCTGCCACTAGGAATCTTCCTAGAACAGTTCTTTCCAGGCAATGTTGATGAACAGTTTGGGTATACTTTCAAGAAAATGCAGCTTAACATAGGTCTTACATCAGATGTGCAACAAAAGTTTCAGTTCTCACATTTTTTGCAAAATTCTTTCAAAGGTGCAAGGTTTCTGCAAACATTCAGGATTTATTCAAATACAGGAGGTAACAGTACAACTTGATGCAGGATTTGCTTTTCAAGAGAAAGACAGGCTGGCTGGATCTTCTGTTCTCCTGGCAGGTCAATAATTAAACGCCAACTAACTGTTTTTAGCCAAACAAACTGGCTTTTTAAAAAAACAGTTAAAAATGAAACATAAACCTTTCCAGAGGCAAGTCCTATGACAGCCATAAATCCTGACTTGTCAATAAGCAAAATAGCTCTTCAGGTCAAACTCCCTGCTGGGTTCTTTACAAATATGTGCCTTCCAGTAAAAACTTGTTTACTGGTCAACCTTCTGTTGACCTTCCTTTTAAGAAAAACACCCATAAGGTACAGCAATCTCCAGATGATTCAATGTGCATAATTCAACTATAATTTCTTAAAACATATTTTACAAAGAAAAACAGAAGCACTTACGTAACAGTCGGCATGGATTTGTTAAGGGAAGGTCGTGTCTTACCAACTGAATTGAATTTTTTGAGGAAGTAACAAGGAGGATTGATGAGGATAGTGCATTCGATGTTGTCTACATGGATTTTAGTAAGGCATTTGACAAGATCCCACATGGCAGACTGTAAAAGTAAAAGCCCACAGGATACAGAGGAATGTTGCAAGTTTGGCTCAGTGACAGGAAACAAAGCGTAATGGTTGACAGATGTTTTTGCAAATGGAAAGTGCTTTCCAGTGGCTCAGTGTTGAGTCCCTTACTGTTTGTGGTATATATTAATGATTGGGACTTAAATGTGGGAGGCATGATTGGGAAAGTTGAAGATGACACAAAAATTGGCCGTGTAGTTGATTTTGAATAGGATAGCTGTAGACTCTAGAATGATATCAATGGGTTGGTTGAGTGGGTGGAAAAGTGACAAATGGAATTAAATCCAGAGAAGTGTGAGGTAATACATTTGGGAAGGGTAAACAAAGCAAGGGAATACACAATAAATGGGAGGATATTGAGAGGGGTAGAGAAAGTGAGAGACCTTGGAGTGCATGTCCACAGGTCTCTGAAGGTGGCAGGACAGGTTGATAAAGTGAAGAAGGCAGATGGAATGCTTTCCTTTATTGGCTGGGGTGTAGACTACAAAAGCAGGGATGTAATGCTGTAACTGTATAAAATGTTGGTTATGCCACAGCTGGAGTATTGCATACAGTTCTGGTCACATTACAGGAAGGACATAATTGCTCTGGAGAGAGAACAGAGGAGATTTACAAGAATATTGCCAGGGCTGGAAAATTGCAGCTATGAGGAAAGATTGGATAGGCTAGGGTTGTTTTCCTCAGAACAGAGGAGGTTGAGGGGTGACTTAATTGAGGTGTATAAAATGATGAGGGGCCTATATAGAGTAGACAGGAAGGACCCGTTTCCGCTAGTGGAGAGGTCAATTACCGGGGGCACAGATTTAAGGTGATTGGTAGAAGGATTAGAGGGGACATGAGGAAAAACTTTTTCACTCAGAGGGTGGTGGGTGTCTGGAATTTGTTGCCCAGTTTGGTGGTGAAGGCAGAAACCCTCAACTCATTTAAAAGGTACCTGGGTCTGCACCTGAAGTACTGTAACCTGCAAAACTACGGACCAGGTGCTGGAAGATGGGATTAGAATGGGCGGCTAGATTTTTCCGCTGGCACAGACACAATGGGCTGAATAACCTCTTTCTGTGCTGTAACTTTTCTATGCTTCTATGGATACCAGAGGTAATAGTGTGGGAGGAGGTGGAGAAGTCATTGTAAGTGATACTCTGGCTACGATTAGATAGATCAGACTGGAAACAGGCAGTCCCACCCAACCAGATGACGGTGGAGAGGTGTTGGAGGAGGATGGTGTGATCAACTGTATAAAAGGCTGCAGACAGATTGGGAAGGATAAGGAGGGATAGTTTACCTTTGTCACAGTCACAGAAGATGTCATTTGTGACTTTTATAAGAGCTGTTTCAGTACTGTGGTAGGGGCGGAAACCTGATTGGAGGGACTCAAACATGAAGTTCCAGAAATAATGGGTATGGATTTGGGAGGCAACAAAACATTCAAGGACTTTGGAGAGGGAAGGTTGTTTGGAGATGGGGTAGTAGTTTGCAAGGGCGGTACCGACAAGTGTTGGTTTATGGAGGCGGGGTAATGACAGCAGGTTTAAAAGGGGGGGGGGGGGGCTCCACCTGAAGAGAACCATGCACGATATCTTCTAACATGGGGGCCAGGAGAGGAAGTGGGGTGGTCAGCAGTTTAATGGAAATAGGGTCAAGGGTGTAGGAGATGCGAGTTCAGGGCTAAGGCAGCAGGGGACTTTAGAGGAAGGAAGTGGCAGAGGCAGCTGGTCGGATGGTGTCCATCCTAGTGTCAAAGAAGTCCATGAGCTCCTTGCCCTTAGTGTTGGAAATGAGGGTGGAGGAGACAGGGGAGAGGGGTTTTAAACTGTTTGCAGTAGAGGAGAAGCTAAAGGTTATCTTTGCATTCCAGGATGATGGAGGTAAAAATATTTTATGACATTACGTAGAAAAAAAATTAGGGTCCAATTTGGATCTTTTCAAAACAGGCTTTCATAAAAATAGTGCAAATTACAATATTCGGTACCAATCTAATGGCTAAAACCTAATATATTGTATTATATTGATTTTGGTGAAATAGCTTATTCCTGTTTGCTTGTACTATTCTCACTCCGCATAATGCACGTATTATAGATTGTGAGGAAATGTGTGAACTGTTACAATAAGTAACAGACAAGTACGATTTGGGCGACCGAATGGGAGAGCGTGCTGGTCATTCGGACAGTGAAGAAGCATCCCCCCTCCACCCCACAATTTTAAGGTCCCAACTCTTCATTTAATTTTGGCCATGGAGCTGCAGGTCCTTTTTTTTTTCCTGATGCAGTCCGCCGCTTTAAGGCCTCAAGAATGGGCTGCAGCAGCTGCCAGAAAAAGTAAGCTGCGGAAGCGAACTAGGAGTGATCACGATTACAGAGTGTGCAGTCTCGGGCGGCAGCAGCCAGACTATTTTCATCACAGGATAGGTGCTTACAAAGATCATTTAACACATCTTTTGGAGGCCTCTTCAGTTCCATCGCCTATGGAACTGGTCGGAGCCCGCACGAAGCAAGCTCCGAGCAAGTTCGACCTAAAATGGCAATCAGGGTCAAAGTCACATTTCACAACTCTGACTTCCATTGTAAAAGGGGCCGAGCGCCCGAAAGAGGCAGATGCTTTGGACACCAGTGGGTTGGCCCCTTTTCAATGAGGAGCCGGCCGTGTCCCCGCTATAAGGCTGCCGACCACATTTTCAGATCATTACTACTTCTTTAATGTTAGGCGATGCCGATGAAAATCAACCCCATAATTTTTCAATTATAACGGTTCACATGCTTTACTTGAAATGAAGAAATGCAATTCTTGACAGCACAAGCCTTATAAGTGTTATTGGATCACAATTTCATTAAATACAGTACAATGTAAAATACAACAGTGAGAATTTAGACAGAAGTCCAAAATATAATCATACGTTACATTTTTGTATTTAAATCAATAATTACAACTAAGAACTGCTCTCAAATGATTTCTGAAATTATTTTAAAATCAAAGTTAATGACCAGTAACATTGCAAATTTATTAAGATGCAATCTACACCTTAAGGACTGCATGCGATTTCACTCCTATCCTCCAATCCTAATCCCCGATTACAATTTGCTTTCATACTATTGCTGCTCATGGCCAGTCTCTTGTCTCGGATGTTCATAAGAGTAGTCCCCACGGAAACTCTCCATCTGGTGAGAAGTCTGACTTCCGTCTGGCTCTTCCCTATATCTTGGCTCAGATTGGGAAAACAGTGGTGTTGGGAAAATTGAGTCCGAGTACAGCCACCATACTACCCATTCCAAGTGTCTAAAGACTAGACCAGTGCCCTTCAGGGAAGGAAAGCTGCCACCCTGGCCCACTTGTAACTTCAATTCCACAATATGTGAATAATTCATATGCTCTCAACCACTAGGAATTGGTAATAAATGTTGCAATAAATATTTTTTTAAATTGTTAAAATAAAATCATTAATTACATTTAGTTTCTTACTCAGGGAACCTAAATGTATGAGGTATGAGAGTTATCAAAGTACATTACATTGTGCATATTCAACTACAGTATACACAAGATTACTGTAATGTTTTGACAAACTGACTCCCATCTGAAGTAAAGAATGAACCAGGTTTAAAAGAGCAAAGCAAGAACACTGTCCGTTACATACGGTTACTGTTATCAGCATAAACTGAATTTTAGAGGCTATGCTTTTTAAATTCATGGGAAAATACTTGAACTATGAATCAGTAGTTCATTTTTATGTTGGCAACAGAAACACATTATTAATAAACATTAATGCAAGTTACTATCAATATTTATTTTAAACTCAAATCTACAAAACTCATTTATATTAAGTGACCTAGAAAAACCCAAATATAATTCACTAAAATGACAAAGCACAAATAAACAGAAAAGCAAAAAACTGCAATTTTACAATAAGGTCCCAAAGCAATTATTTGAAACGCCAAAAAACCCTCTTCCAGTCAGACTTTTTCCCAGCATATTTTCAGCAAGGCGTTGTTGCAGTTCAATTACTCATTCCTTGTGATAACTGAATGTGTACCTCATATCTCTTAGGAACCGCAAACATTGATCTGCTCTGCAACCTCCTTCCGTCCAGTTCACGTGAAACAGCTGTTTGTTTTCCCTTTACACCCTCAAATTAAATTCCCTTGTCTTACTGAAATCTCCAAGTAATTTGCAGTTCTCATTTCTCTGCAACGCTCCATTTGCTCTGTTTGCTACTGCAGAGCTGCTACTTCCCCACTCATCTCCCACCCCCAGAGACTACGAGAGAGGGTGAGATCCACCCTCCTGTGCCCTTATCACCTTTGTAAAGAATAGGGAGCCACTGGAGACCTGAATTATTAAAACCACAAACACAGCACCAACAAAAATACTAACTCCTCTGGAATACAAGATGCATGTGATTCTTACTGTTGTAATGTACTATAAAAAAATTAATCTATTGGTAAAATTAATTATTTTGTGTAATGCTTCACAATGTTTGTTAACTACTCTATTTTTAACAATCTAGCAAGATTCTTTTATTAGCTGTCTCGATGAATTTTAGAATCTATCATTGGTCTCTAGTTATATATATTATCTATGTTTTATTTTTAGCCTTTGGCTTTTTCTTTAGCGACTACTGGTTATTATTGCTCTGTATTTCTGTGGCTTTTCTGCTATTGTCCAATAACTGTTTGTCTCAGTTTCCTCTCTGTCCATTTTCTCTAATCTCATTAGCCTCTTTGTGATATTTGTATGCTTTTCCCCGGTCTCTATTAGTTTTTCCTCTACCTTTTATTATAACTCACCACTACAGTCCCCTCTATCCTCTTTCAAAAGATTAAAATCAGTACCACTAAGAGTATTTCCATAGAAACAATCTATTTTGCAGGAAATTGCTTTCTGTTAAATGGAAACAAATTCTATTTTTAAAAGCCACATGTGGAGATTTATCTGGAAATAAAAATGGCATTTCAGCTAGAATGACATCAACCTGATGACATGCCACACACACAATTAGCCTTCATTTTCCAAGCATGTATACCTTCATGAAACTGCTACTGTTCCCCAACATAAGGTTTACACCCATAATAATTCACTTTGCTAACTTCAGTTATAACCTGCTTCTCTTCAAACTGTAACAAGGAACCTGTAGTCTGCTGATTACCTTGGCTCCATTTGACAGCTGCTGACCATACCCCAAGCAAGCAATGAAGATTAATTCTTGCTACATTACAGAAGTTAACAGTTATCTACTCTTCAAAGTACATCTTGAATACTCCCTCAGCAAGGCTGAAACATACAACTTACACTGGCAGTTTGAGTGAGATCATTTTTAAGTTGGGGCTTCAGAAGTTTTGAAAGCACAAAGCTTTGTGATAATATGCAAAACAAAAAAAAATTAAAAGGACAGGTGGTTGTCCACTAGAAATTTGGCAGCGTAATTGGCGGAACAAAAATTAGTTTCAAAGAGTTTTTTTTATTCGTTCTTAGGATGTGGGTGTTGCTGACTAGGCCAGCATTTATTGCCCATCCCCAATTGCTCACTGAAGGCATTTAAGAGTCAACCACATTACTGTGGGTCTGGAGTCACATGTAGGCCAGACCAGGTAAGGACGGCAGTTTTCCTTACCTAAAGGACATCAGTGAACCAGATGGGTTTTTACAACAATTGACAATGGTTCCATGAATTTGAATTGAATTCAAAATTCACCATCTGCCGTGGTGGGATTCGAACCCGTGTCCCCAGAGCATTAGCCGAGGCATCTGGATTACTAGTCCAGTTATATTACCACTCCGCCACTGCCTCCCCCCCAAATTACTTACAAGAAATGAAAATCGCAATTTGAAAAGAAGAGGTGTTCACTAAGGGGCAAAGCAGTGGTCAGGATGTACAAGAGGAGCAGCAGACTCAGGTAGGCCTTGCAAAACAATGTGGTGAAAGCAGAAGCTCAGAATCATAAGTTAACAAAAAAATAGCATTTGATGCTGTACCAGATCAGTGTATACAGGGGGCATCCCAACATGATTTATACCTTCTGTGCAGGGAGAAATTTCTGCATAAAACAAATACTAAACAAAAAGATAACCCCAAATGTATTTAGTTGTCATGCATCTTCTGTGCAAATTTAACCCTTAAAATAGAGTCATAGAGAGATACAGCACTGAAACAGGCCCTTCGGCCCACTAAGTCTGTGCTGACCAAAAACCACCCATTTATACTAATCCTACATTAATCCCATATTCCCTACCACATCCCCACCTTCCCTCAATTCTCCTACCACCTACCTACACTAGAATCACAGAATAATACAGTGCAGAAGAGGCCCTTCGGCCCATTGAGTCTGCACCAATGCATTAAAACACCTGACCTGTCTACCTAATCCCATTTGCCAGCACTTGGCCCATAGCCTTGAACGTTATGACGTGCCAAGTGCTCATCCAGGTACTTTTTAAAGGATGTGACACAACCTGCCTCTACCACCCTCCCAGGCAGGGCATTCCAGACCGTCACCACCCTCTGGGTAAAAAAGTTCTTCCTCAAATCCCCCTTAAACCTCCCACCCCTCACCTTAAACTTGTGACCCCTCATAACTGACCCTTCAACTAAGGGGAACAGCTGCTCCCTATCCATCCTGTCCATGCCCCTCATAATCTTGTACACCTCGATCAGGTCACCCCTCAGTCTTCTCTGCTCCAGTAAAAACAACCCAAGCCTATCCAGCCTCTCTTCATAGCTTAAATGTTCCATCCCAGGCAACATCCTGGTGAATCGCCTCTGCACCCGCTCCAATGCAATCACATCCTTCCTATAATAGGTAAATTGGCCATGGTAAATTGCCCCTATCAACCTGTAAGTCTTTGGCTATGGGAGGAAACCTGAGCACCCGGCAGAAACCCACGCGGTCACAGGGAGAACTTGCAAAGTCCGCACAGACAGTACCCAGAACTGAACCCGGGTCGCTGGAGCTGTGAGGCTGCGGTGCTAACCACTGCACCAGTGTTGCAGCAATGTTTAATCCTTGTTCTCTTTTACCTATCATATTAAGGATTTATATGGTGCTAGGCAGTTTGAACATAGGCAATTCTTTCCCCACCTGGGAATCTACAATGCAACATACTCATCTTCAGATCAACATTCTGGACATATTTCAATCTCCAAAGTAAACATTGTGTGTCAGTTTAAGGAAAAATCAAAAGATACATAAGAGATGTTTTAAATAATCTCAGTTTATAATAAGACATACTTTTCAGTTTATAACAGTATTCAGAAAAATATCAAAAAAATAATTAAAGCAATAAATAACTGTACTTTAAAATAAAAGACAATTTGTGGACACCTTGAAAGAAATGTACAGTGCAATACATGAGTTAACTCACTGTAATACATGAGGATTCATAACACCCGAGCACATGCTTTTTCCCATCACACAGGCAAAGTGCAAACTATGAGCAAAACAAAGCAAAATGCACAATGGGAGTAAGCACCGAAGCAAAGTATACAATGCTTTATGTGAGCATTTAAAACTGAATATAAACTGTAAGAATGTGAGACTCTATAAACAATATAAGCATCTAAAACTGTACAATACCCAACTATCCTCCGTGCCCATAGTTGCTGAAAGGTCTTGCTTTTTAAAAAATTATTCTTTCATGGGATGTGGGAATCGCTGCCAAGGCCAGCATTTGTTGCCAATCCCTAATTGCCTTGACAACTGAGTGGCTTGTTAGGCCATTTCAGAGGGCAGTTAAGAGTCAAGTACATTGCTGTGGGTCTGGAGTCACATGTAGGCCAGACCAGGTAAGGACAGCAGATTTCCTTCCCGACAGGACATTAGTGAACCAGATGAGCTTTCAATTTCTTGCAATTTTCAATTAGCTTTCAATTCCAAATTTTTATTAATTAACTGAATTTAAATTCTACTAGAGCCATAGTGGGATTTGAATCTGTATCCTCAGGGGCATTAGCCTGGGCCTCTGGATTACGAGTTCAGTGACATTACCACTATGCCACCATCTCCCAGGTTACAACGCAAGTCATCTGTGGTATGGTGGAGGTTGTAGGAATAGAGAAGCATCAATGCAAGGCCAAATTTTAAGTAGGCCCAAGTAGAAATTGATGATGCAAAAGAGACAAGGGGAATGGGACACATTGATGGTGGATTGGGCAAAACTGGTGTGAAGATAGATGGCAGAACAGTGGATGTGGGACACAATAATGATAGAGGGATCAAGGCTTTAGATAACACTGATCAACCAATGAACAATTTAAATGCACTCACCAAAATCTACTTGTCAGAACTTTAAGTAAAATTCCAGATGCAGAGCGTAAAGAAAACTTCTACTCATTTTGGATTGAAATTGAAGCAGGGAGTGGGAATACAGACAATAACAAAACTGGAGCTAAAAAATAAGCAAACTCAATTCATATTAAACAACAAACTGTTGAAAGACTCTCAAACTTTATGAGATTGTAGTTAACAATGGATGTTCATGACTTCCCTAAATTGATTTTGCAGCCCCAAATATGTGGCTAGATTTAATCTGGCCCTGACTTGGAGTATTTGTTATTTTCAATGTATTCTGTTTAATCTGTGATTGTTATTTATACATATTCATGATCTTTTTGCTTATTTTAATTTTGTTCTTATATCTTGTATTTATTTTTCTGCTTACAAGACATTTTTATTCTGTATAAGCAAAGGATATAAAAGTTATGATGTATAACAATGAGCACAACAAATGAGCAAATAACTTTTTGTTTATTTGTTTGTGGGGTGTGGGCATCGCTGGTGAGGCCAGCATTTATTGTCCATCCCTAACTGCCCTTGAACTGAGTGGCTTGCTAGGCCATTTCGGAGGGCATTTTTAAAGAGTCAACCACATTGCTGTGGGTCTGGAGTTACATGCAGACCTGACCAGGTAAGATTTCCTTCCTGACATTAGTGAACCAGATGGGTTCACTAGACTAGATTTAAGTCCAGATTTATTAATTGAATTCAAGTTTCACCATCTGCCGTGGCTGAAAGTTTCTGAATGTGTTACAGATGCTTGTATTGTGAATGAGGACATTATTGTACGTTCTGATAGTTACTTTATCACACTGTCGCGTTACACAGTGGGGATGGCAGCATTTCAAAGCTGTACTGTGCAATGCCACGCAGTGATAAGGTGTAGGCTTCTATCAATGATCTCAAGCGAGCCACTACAGGGAGGTAGTCGCTGATCCCATCCCCTTTCCTGGATGCCTATTAAAACTCAACATGATTGTGCACAACCTGGGTGTCCTGCTCAACCCTGAGATAAGCTCCAAACTCCACATCCAGTCTAGGGTCACAGACCTGAAATGTTAACTTTGCTTCTCTCTCCACAGATGCTGCCAGACCTGCTGAGTATTTCCAGCACTTTTTGTTTTTGTATTAACAATACCATCTGCTTCTACTGTCATAAAATCACTCATCTCCAACTCTAGGTCAGCTATCCCTGAAACATTTGTTACCTCCAAGTTGAATTTTTCTAATGGCTTTCTTACATGACTCTGAAGCATCTCCAATACCTGCATTCTACCTACATAAAGTTAGAATATGAAAAATAGGAGCAGGAATAGGCCATGCAGCCTCGAGCCTCCTCTGCCATTCCAACAAGATTGTGGCTAATCCTTGGCCACAACTCTACTTTTACGACCAATCCTCATATCTCTCAATTCCCTCAAAGTCCAAAAAATTATCAATCTCAAGCTTAAAGATATTCATTCACTGAGCATACACAACCCTCGGTAAAGAGAATTCCAAAGATTCATAACCCTCTAAGTGACATTTCTCATCTTACTTAGTCTGAAATGGTCATCCACTTACCCTGAGACTATGCCCCCAATTCTAGCCTCTGCAGCTAGGAGAATAGCCGCCCAGCATCTACCCTGCCAAGCCCTCTCAGAATCATGTATGTTTCAATGACACCGTCTCTCGTTCTTCTAAAGGTCCAGAAAGTACAGCCCATTTTACTCAATCTCTCCTCATTGACTCCTGGAATGAGAGGGTTGTCCTAGGTACGGTGTTACGACCGAGGTAGGAACAATGCTCTGTCAAAGCAGTCCCAACACGCCACAGGTCGCAGCATATTATTACAATTTTCCCACCTAACCGAAAAACAGCCAAATTAAAACACTTTACTAACCCCCAGAATAAAGAAATACACCAAACCATGTATCTTTGGACAACAACAAATTAACTATTTATTAATAAACTAAATCTTAACACTATTAAGATAAATTTATGTCTGAAGACCTTATAACTTCTTATTTAACTGAACCCCCATGTTTACACACATACATTCAAAAACTAACTGTTAACCAGTTTTACAAAAAATTATGTATTAAAAATTAGCTGCTTAAGAATAAATAAACAACTGGGTTGTAAGTCTTTGTGGGTTACGTTCCTGATGGCTGAGGTGTCCAGAATAGAACAATGAGATGCCACTCGAAGTCTCCACGTAAATTTGATAAACAGTCTTTTTCCTTGATAGACATTGAAAGCACTTCGGCTGCAGCAGGAGTCACACAGTTCTTTCAACACAGAGTATAATGACAGGTCTATATTTGGATTTTAAAATTGGTAGTCTTTCAGTTGAAACTTTACAGCGAATTGCAGAAAACACAAATCAGTCAAGAGAGTCAATCTTGAAGCAAAGACTTCTTATATTGAAAGTAAAGGAATTTTGCTACCTCCAGCAATACAAATGTTCTCTTCAAAGGGGTTTTTTCCCCTTGGGCAATTAACACAGCCTGTGGCTCATTGTAGAATTTCTGCTGAGAGAATTCTCTTCCTTCAAGGCAAGTGCGATTCGCTGGTGTCTCTCAAAACTGGTTTCTGCCGGTTTTTACACAGAGTTAAAAGTTACAGTACACCACGTGACCTCCCCACTCTCCTGCTGTTGCCTAGATAACAGGTGCAGCTGCTGTACACACTGTTCCAAGTCTTAAAGCTTCTCACTCTGTCTTAAAGGTACACTGTTTTTAGACAGAATCTTAAAGGCACGCTGTTTTAAACACAGGAGAAAATAAATAGTTCTGTGACAATGGAGACCAAGGCTAGACAGGATTGGCCTCAGCTAGGCCCTATATAATTGCAGCAACACTTCTCTACTCCAAACCCCCTTGCAATAAAAGGCCAACATATAATTTACCTTCCTAATTAGTTGCTGTACCTGCACATTAACTTTCTGGGGTAAAAACTAGTTTGTACAGCGCCACTTGCGACATAGACATTTGCCAATTCCCGGAGGGGGGGGGGGGAGGAAGGGGGCGGGGGAAAAACTGGTAGCCTACGCAACATTCGCAATCGATACTATTGAAGAAAGTTGCGTGCACAGCACAGGTAGTGGCCGCCATTAGAAGCAGTACGAGAAGAATACATTTCTCCCTCTGTGCTTCCTGTGCAAAGACACCCAAATCCATCTGAACACCAACATATCGTCATTTTTCACTAGTTAAACAATATTCAATCTTCTATTTTTCATACCAGTGCATTTCTTGCATATACTCCATGTGCCACCTTCTTGCCAATTCACTTAACCTATTTATATCCTTTTTTTTCATTCATTCATGGGAAGTGGGCGTCACTGGCTATGCCAGCATTTATTGCCCATCCCTAATTGCCCTTGAGAAGGTGGTGGTGAGCTGCCTTCTTGAACCGCTGTTGTCCATGTGAGGTAGGTACACCAACAGTGCTGTGTGGAAGTAAGTTCCAGGATTTTGACCCAGCAACAGTGAAGGAACGGCGATATAGTTCCAAGTCAGGATGGTGTGTGACTTGACAGGAACTTGCAGGTGGTGATGTTCCCATGCATTTGCTGCTCTTGTCCTTCGAGGTGTGAGAGGTCGCGGGTTTGGAAGGTGCTGTTTAAGGATCCTTGGTGCGTTGCTGCAGTGCATCTTGTAGATAGTGCACACTGCTGCCACTGTGTGTTGGTGGTGGAGGGAGTGAATGTTTGTGGGCTGTTTTGTCCTGGATGGTGTCGAGCTTCTTGAGTGTTGTTGGAGCTGCACCCTTCCAGGCAAGTGGAGAGTATTCCATCACACTCCTGACTTGTGCCTTGTAGATGGTGGACAGGCTTTTGGGAGTCAGGAGGTGAGTTACTTGCTGCAGGATTCCTAGCCTCTGACCTGCTCTTGTAGCCACGGTATTTATATGGCTACTCCAGTTCAGTTTCTGGTCAATGGTAGCCCCTAAGATGTTGATAGTGGGGGATTCAGCGATGGTAATGCCATTGAATGTCATGGGGAGATGGTTAGATTCTTTCTTGTTGGAGATGGTCATTGCCTGGCACTTAAGTGGCAAGTAACATTTGCGCCACACATCAGCCCAAGCCTGGATATTATCCAGGTCTTGCTGCATTTCTACATGGACTGTTTCAGTATTTGAGTCGTCGCGAATGGTGCTGAACATTGTGCAATCATCAGTGAACATCCCCACCTCTGACCTTATGATTGAAGGAAGGTCATTGATGAAGCAGCTGAAGATGGTTGGGCCTAGGACACTACCCTGAGGAACTCCTGCAGTGATGTCCTGGAGCTCAGATGATTGACCTCCAACAACCACAGTCATCTTCCTTTGTGCTAGGTATGACTCCAACCAGCAGAGAGTTTTCCCCCTGATTCCCATTGATTCCAGTTTTGCTAGGGCTCCTTGATGCCATACTCGGTCAAATGCTGCCTTGATGTCAAGGGCAGTCACTCTCACCTCACCTCTCGAGTTCAGCTCTTTTGTCCATGTTTGAACCAAGGCTATAATGAGGTCAGGTGCTGAGTGGCCCTGTCGGAACCCAAACTGGGTATCACTGAGCAGGTGATTGCTGAGCAAGTGCTGGTTGATGGCACTGTTGATGACACCTTCCATCACTTTGCTGATGATTGAGAGTTGACTGATGGGGCGGTAATTGGCCAGGTTGGGTTTGTCCTGCTTTTTGTGTACAGGACATACCTGGGCAATTTTCCACATTGCCGGGTAGCTGCCGGTGTTGTACCTATACTGGAACAGCTTGGCTAGGGGTGCGGCAAGCTCTGGAGCACAGGTCTTCAGTACTATTGCCGGAATATTGTCAGGACCCATAGTCTTTGTAGTGCCTTCAGTCGTTTCTTGATATCACATGGAGCGAATCGAATTGGCTGAAGTCTGGCATCTGCAATGCTGCGGACTTCAGGAGGAGGCTGAGATGGATCATCAACTCGGCACTTCTGGCTGAAGATTGTTGCAAATGCTTCTGCCTCATCTTTCGCACTGATGTGCTGGGCTCCCCCATCATTGAGGATGGGGATATTTGTGCAGTCACCTCCTCCAGTTAGTTGTTTAACTGCCCACCACCATTCACATCTGGATGTGGCAGGACTGCAGAGCTTAGATCCGATCCGTTGGTTATGGGATCGCTTAGCTCTGCCTATTGCATGCTGCTTATGCAGTTTGGCATGCAAGTAGTCCTGGGTTGTAGCTTCACCAGGTTGACACCTCATTTAGAGATATGCCTTCCTGCATGCCCTCCTGCACTCTTGACTGAACCACAGTTTGTCTCCTGGTTTGATGGTAATGGTAGAGTGGGGGATATGCCAGGCCATGAGGTTACAGATTGTGGTTGAGTATAATTCTGCTGCTGCTGATGGCCCACAGCGCCTCATGGATGCCCAGTTTTGTATTGCTAGATCTGTTCGAAATCTATCCCATTTAGCACAGTGATAGTGCCACACAACACGATGGATGGTATCTTCAATGTGAAGGCGGGACTTCATCTCCACAAGGACTGTGCAGTGGTCACTCCTACCAATACAGTCATGGACAGAAGCATCTGTGGCAGGCAGATTGGTGAGAACAAGGTCAAGTATGTTTTTCCCTCTTGTTGGTTCTCTCACCACCAGCTGAGACCCAGTCTAGGAGCTATGTTCTTTTGGACTCGGCCAGCTTGGTTAGTAGTGATTCTACTGAGCCACTCTTGGTGATGGACACTGAAGTCCCCCGTCCAGAGTACATTTTGTGCCCTTGCCACCCTCAGTGCTTCCTCCAAGTGGTGTTCAACATGGAGGAGTACTGACTCATCAGCTGAGGTAGGTGGTATTCAGTAGGAGGTTACCTTGCCCATGTTTGACCTGATGCCATGAGACTTCATGGGGTCCAGAGTCGATGCTGAGGATTCCCAGGGCTTCTCCCTCCCTACTGTAGACCACTGTCCGTACCTCTGCTGTGTCTGTCCTGCCAGTGGGACAGGACATACCCAGGGATAGTGATTGCAGTGTCTGGGTCATTGTCTGTAAGGTATGATTCCGTGAGTATGACTATGTCAGGCTATTGCTTGACTGGTCTGTGGGACAGCTCTCCCAACTTTGGCACAAGCCCCCAGATGTTAGTAAGGAGGACTTTGCAGGGTCGACAGGGCTGGGTTTGCTGTTTTCGTTTCCGGTGCCTAGGTCGATGCCGGGTGGTCCGTCCAGTTTCATTCCTTTTTATTGACTTCGTAGCGGTTAGGTACAACTGAGTGGCTTGCCCTCTATTTCAGAGGGCATGTAAGAGTCACATGTAGGCCAGACCAGGTAAGGACAGCAGATTTCCTTCCCTAAAGGATATTCGTGAACCAGATGAGTTTTTACAACAATCGACAATGGTTTCATTGGACTAGCTTTTAATTCCAGATTTATTAATTAAATTCAATTGTGCAGACTCGGTGTCCTCCTCAAAGCTTACTTTCCCACCTAGCTTTGTATCATCAGTCAACTTTGATACATTAAACTCAGTCCCTTCATTGAAGTCATTAATGTAGATTGTAAATAGCCGAGGCCCTGTCACTTATACTTGTGGCAACCCAATAGTAACAGTCTAAACTTGAAAATGGCCCACTTATTCCTACTCTCTGCTTTTTGTCAACTGTCCTCTATTCATGCTGATATAGTACCCCCAGCTCCATGTACCTTTTATGTGGCATCCTACTGAATGCCTTTTGAAAATCCAAATATACTATATCCACTGGTTGCCCTTTCTCCATCCTGCTGGTTATATCCTCAAACAATTCTAACAGATTTGTCAAACACAATTTCCCCTTCATAAAACTATGTTGATCCTGCCTAATCATATGATTTTCCAAGTGCCCTGTTATCACTTTCTTAATAACAGATTCTAGCATTTCCTCAACGACTGACATAAGGCTAACTGGCCTGTAGCTCCGTGTTTTCTCTCTCCCTCCTTTCTTGAAAAGCAGTGTTACATTTGCTATCTTCCAATTCAATGGGACTGTTCCAGAATCTAGGGAATTTTGGAAAATCACAACCAGTACATCCAGTATCTTTACAACTACCTCCTTTAGAACCCTAGGATGTAGGCCGTCAGGTCCAGGGATTCATTGACTTTCAGTCCCAATAATTTCTCCATTACTTTTTTGTTGCTAATATTAATTACTTTAAGTTCCTCACTCTCATTTCTGGTATGGTTTTTGTATCCTCTATTGTGAAGACAGACATAAAATATTAGTTTAAAGTCCTTGCCATTTCCTTAGCCTTTGAGAGACCCACATTTACTTTCACTACTCTCTTCCTCCTTGCATACTTGTAAGCTTACAAACTTTTTTAAATTTGTTACGACAGGTGAAAAAGGTGTCTAGGGGTCCCCCTCAGCCTTCAACTGGTCTTACTGTAACAGGGTTTAATTTTAAACACACTGTGTTTTTAG
The DNA here is from genome assembly GCF_036365525.1 of Heterodontus francisci. Taxonomy (NCBI): domain Eukaryota; kingdom Metazoa; phylum Chordata; class Chondrichthyes; order Heterodontiformes; family Heterodontidae; genus Heterodontus; species Heterodontus francisci. The sequence goes on from NC_090375.1 coordinate 132,805,083, forward strand.
CTCCCCGTTGGTGAATCCTTGTTCACCGCTTTCCATTTATAAAGCAAGGAAACTAGCACAAACAGGCTTTCTTGGGTTTAAAGAAGAAAAGTTGAAATGTATTAAACTTGAACTTAAACTCTGATTCTGTTGACGTCTACAGATACATGACATGCCCACATACTACACACATGCAAATAGAGACAGAAAAGAGAAGAAAAATAAAGTGGGAAAGTTTGAGGCAATATCTGAAGAGTTTTTGTTACAATTCTTCGAACTCACTGTAGAGTCCTTGATTGTAGGTAGATCTTGCTTTTCGTTGGGGCCCAGTATTCTTCTTAAACCTTGTTCGCTGTAGGAGACTTTTCTCTCTTGGGGTTCATCTGTCTGCAGTGAATTCAGAGGCTTGTGAGAAAGAGATGGGAGCAAACAGGGGAGATCTTCTCAGTTCAGGAGCAAACAGACTTTCTGTGTTCAAACTCTCTGTGGCCAGTTCAAAAGAAAACAGTGCAACAGCCAAGTAGTCATGTGACCAGCTGGTCTAACCAGTCCTGGCCCTTGTGGATGGATCCTCTTTAGCAGACCTGGAATGCGCTTCCTCACCTTCGATGTCTGTTAGTATGTAAATGTTTTTTCTAGTCACAGCTGATCTGTTTAACAAGTCATTTCCTTGCTCCAACAACAGTTAAAAATCAATGTTTATGTCAAAACTGATGTGCCTCATTCTTGGTAGGTGGGGGCCTAGCATAACATATTTCTGGCTACTTTACTCTCATCTTCTTTTCTCCCTCTTGACCAATTTTTTGATCATCCTTGGGATCTAAAACTATCCCAATCCTCAGGCTCACTACTCTTCTTGGCAATATTATAAGCCTCCTCTTTTAGTCTAATATGATCCTTAACCTCTTTAGTTAGCCACAGATGGATCTCTTTTCCTGTGGCGTTTTTATTTCTCAATGGAATGTAGATTTGTTGAAAATTATAAAATATTTCTTGAAATGTTTGACGTTGCTCATCTACCGTCATAATTTTTCATCTAATTTCCCAATCTACTTTAGAGCATAGCTACCTGACCCAAACCCGACAGGACCCGACGACATGTTTTGGGTTCGGGTGGGTCGGGACGTTCTTCCGGGTCCGGCACACTCTTATCACCACCTCCAGTACGTGGCTCCAATGTTAATGTACTTTTTGGACTTGAAAGGTTGTTTAGTTACAGTTTTTTTAAGCTTGTACAGATAAGCAACAAAGTGAAAAACGGAAGCTGGGTTAACTGATGGTTGGGTCAGGTCGGGCGCGGGAAAAAATGAAAAGGACTCGAGCCGGGTTGGGTTTCATTTGCAGACCCGAGCCGGCCTTTAATCTATTTTAGCCAACTCAACCCTCATAACTATGTATTTGACTTTGTTATGGGCAAGTGAGGAGGGGTCAAAGGGCTCCCCTCTTTTCCCTCTCCTGTTTGACCACAACATGTTTAATTCTTTCTTAAAGTAGATGTACTGGCCAATTCAGTAGGTGCTTGATTACTTACTTACTTACTTACTATGATCATACCAAGAACCAATCGGACAGGTTTTTTTCAGGTAACAAAGAAAGAGGTTAATTTTATTGTACCTAAACCAAACGAATAAAATAATAAACAACGTGCCAATTTTCACACTCACACAGTAGAGGTTTACACACACACATATCGGTTAGAACGGGGAAAGGTAGATTGGTTGAGTTAGAGTCCATAAAAAAGGTATACAGTCTGCGGAGCTTGGTGATTCGGCTGGCTTCTAGCTGAATTCAGTGGTCCTGAGGCTTTTAGTTTGAAGAGGTGAGTTCCTTGGAGACAGCGAACTGGGTGATTTCCTCCAACAGGTTTGGGATTGTACCCGGAGTATGCAAAAGTGGTCAGTCAACAAGCAGGATTTGAAAGCTTTCAAGCTGGAATGGAGAGAGAGAGAGAGAGAGAGAGAGAGAGACCCCCACTTTGAATCTTCTCAAGTCAGAGTCCAGTTGCTTCTGCTTTGCTGCAGAGAAAACACCAGCTTAAAACCACAGATGGGGAGGGGCTTGTCATATGACAGTCACTCAGTGATTCAAACATAGAAGTTAGTAGTATTTCTTCTTTCTGGATCTTGGTTCTTGCTAGGGAATTAGCAGACATTTTGTCTCCCTCCTGCCAAGCATTGCAGTGTAGGATACAGTGCTGAAAATCAGGTAGCCAATTTAAGCTGCCAGCAAAATCATCCTTTTAGCTGGTCTTGCAAAAATGTCAAAAAAAATATATAAATTCAGATCTCCAGTCAGTGGATTAAAGAAAATTATCATTCAACAAAGCACACTGGCGTAACAGCTTTAAGTTCAATTCTCTAGTTTTGGACTTCTGTACATCACTCTCAAACTGAATGTGAAATTCTATCATATTATGATAGTAGGGGATCCTCTGGGAAAGACTATGAGATTACTAATTTTCCCTGTCTCATTACACAAAATAGCCTCTCCCATGGTTGGTTCCACAACATATTGTTCCAGGATACTGTCTCAAATGGATTACATGAACTTTTTCTCCAAACTAGTTTTGCTGATTTGATTTGTCCAATCTATATGAAGATTAAATTCCCCCATGGAGGGCCTGGATAGAATGGAGGTGAAGGGTCTATTCACTTTGGCAGAGAGGTCAGTGACGAGGGGGCATAGATTTAAAGTGATTGGTAGAAAATTTAGAGGGGAGATGAGGAAAAACTTTTTCACCTAGAGGCTGGTGATGGTCTGGAGCTCACTGCCTGAAAGGGTAGTTGAGGCAGAGACTCTCAACTCATTCAAAAGGAGTCTGGATATGCACCTCAAGTGCCGTAAGCTGCAGGGCTACGGACCAAATGATGGAAGGTGGGATTAGAATAGGTTGATCGTTTTTCTGCCGGCACAGACACGATGGACCAAGTGGCCTCTTTCTGTGCCTTAAACTTTCTATGATTCTATGATGACTATTGCATTTCCTTTTTTTAATAAGTTCCTCTTATTTCTTGATTAATACTCTGTTCAACAATATAGCTACAGTTTGGGGGCCTATAAACTACTCCCACAAGTATTTTGCGACCCTTGATATTTCTTATCTTCACCTATTTGTATCATTGATTCGTGGATTCAGATAAAGTACCTTTAATTTTAACTTTTTAACATTTTTCCTGTATTACCTTATTCACTATTAACATTAAACTTTTTGTGCCTTCTTGTCACATTCTGTTGATCTTTATCTGCTCTGCAATCTTGACTTTTCTCTTTAGATTTATAAATTTTCCTTCACTTGAAACCTCCCTCAGCCTTTTTAATTTTGAGCCCCATTTACAATCCTAGTTATACGATTCACCAGGACACTGGTCCCAACCCGGTTTAACTTATGATCACTGGTTATCCCTGTCCTTGTCAAGTTCATCCTTGTCTGCAAATCACTCCTTGGTCTTGCTTCTGTCTATCTCTGAAGAATCCTCCAGCCCTGCATCCCTATTTGCACCATCCATTCCACCAATTCTGGTCTACCGTATACTGTCCTCCCTACTGTCTATCATCGGTGGCAGAACCTTTAACTATTTGCTCCATATCGAGAACTCCCTCCTTAAAACTCCGCCAACTCTTCAAAAAGCATCCTTAAAACCTACTTCTTTGACCATCTCACCAGCTTTAACCTCAATCTTGTGCCTGCTTGAGTTTGACCCCTAACTATGAAGCATTTTGGGACATTTTGCTACATTAAAGGTGCGATAGAAATTTAAATTATTGTTGCTAGAATCTGCCAAGCGATATTGAATAGGGAAGTCAAATGCTTGACATTTATAAAGGATTCCACTGATCTTCTGTGAATAGCATGAAAACATATCATTGAACTAATACAGTGTATCGATACACTGCCGTACACTCCTTTCAGGTCATGCTTGTTCTGTAGAACATGCTCTGCCAAAGTTCATTTATAGTCATAGTCATAGAGATACAGCACTGAAACAGGTCCTTCGGCCCACCGAGTCTGTGCCGACCAACAACTACCCATTTATACTAATCCTACATTAATCCCATATTCCCTACCACGTCCCCACCATTCTCCTACCACCTACCTACACTAGGGGCAATTTACAATGGCCAATTTACCTATCAACCTGCAAGTCTTTGGCTGTGGGAGGAAACCGGAGCACCCAGCGGAAACCCACGCAGTCACAGGGAGAACTTGCAAACTCCGCACAGGCAGTACCCAGAATTGAACCCGGGTCGCTGGAGCTGTGAGGCTGCGGTGCTAACCACTGCACCACTGTGCTGCCCATTTACTTAGGGGTCAAATAAATAAATCTGCTCTAATTGAATGTGCATTATGGAAAAGCCAGGATCCAAAATAACATGAAGCAAAGTGAATGATTAGCTCTGGACATTCTTTCTTTTTCTTTTTCTTTTGGGCCTCCTTATCTCGAGAGACAATGGATACGCGCCTGGAGGTGGTCAGTGGTTTGTGAAGCAGCGCCTGGAGTGGCTATAAAGGCCAATTCTGGAGTGACAGGCTCTTCCACAGGTGCTGCAGAGAAATTTGTTTGTTGGGGCTGTTGCACAGTTGGCTCTCCCCTTGCGCCTCTGTCTTTTTTCCTGCCAACTACTAAGTCTCTTCGACTCGCCACAATTTAGCCCTGTCTTTATGGCTGCCCGCCAGCTCTGGCGAATGCTGGCAACTGACTCCCACGACTTGTGATCAATGTCACACGATTTCATGTCGCGTTTGCAGACGTCTTTATAACGGAGACATGGACGGCCGGTGGGTCTGATACCAGTGGCGAGCTCGCTGTACAATGTGTCTTTGGGGATCCTGCCATCTTCCATGCGGCTCACATGGCCAAGCCATCTCAAGCGCCGCTGACTCAGTAGTGTGTATAAGCTGGGGATGTTGGCCGCTTCAAGGACTTCTGTGTTGGAGATATAGTCCTGCCACCTGATGCCAAGTATTCTCCGAAGGCAGCGAAGATGGAATGAATTGAGACGTCGCTCTTGGCTGGCATACGTTGTCCAGGCCTCGCTGCCGTAGAGCAAGGTACTGAGGACACAGGCCTGATACACTCGGACTTTTGTAAGAGCATATAAACCACTGAAATATGGATTCACCAGAAGGCAATCAGTAGATGTGCTTTGGAATCCTGACCTCAACAAAAATGCAAAATTGCACCTCTAAGTTTGTCTAAGCAATACTGTTTTTATAAATTGTTATATTTTAATGTTCATTTATATAATTTAAAAAAATACTAAAGAAGTGTTACCATCTGGCCAATTGGTTTCTTGCATGCTGAGGTGTAAACCACATGAACTTTAGATACACAGTTCCTGATTTTGATACTTCGTGATCATTAAAAGCGGTTTATACTGATTTCCAGCAATAAATTCACAGGTCTTTTATTCAGGAAGTACATCAGCGGCTCACCATCATCATCAACAATAAGAACTTGATTCTCAGGCTATGACTAGATAGATAAGAATGAAACCCAGTCCCAGTTGGATGACAAAGGAGAGGTGTTGGAGGACGATGATGTGGTCAACCATTTCAAAGGCTGCAGACAGGTCGAGACGGATGAGAGGGGATAGTTTACCACGGTCACAGTCACACAGGATGCTACATTTGACTTCGATAAGCCGTTTTGTTCCCGTGGCAGGATGAAACCTGATTAGAGGGTTTCAAACATGGAGTTGTGGGAAAGATAGGCAATGATTTGAGAAGTGACAACACATTCAAGGACGAGAGGAAAAGGAGGTTTGAGATGGGACAATAGTTTTCCAGGAAAGAGAGGCCAAGGATGATTGATGACAGTAGGTTTGAAATGGTGGGGGACAGTACCTGAGGAGAGAGAACCGTTAACAATATCAGCTAACATGGAGGCCAAGAAAGAACGTTGGGCAGTCAGCAGTTTAGGGTCGAGGGAGCAGGAGGTGGGTTTCATGGACAACCTGAGTTTGGAGAGGGCAGGATGGGAGATAGGAGAGAAACTAGGGAAAGATACGAGTTCAGGGCCAGGGGTAGGGGAATCAATGGAAGTGGAAGGGAGGAACGTGGCAGAGGCCACTGAATGGACGAACATAAGAAATATCAGAAGTAGGCCTTACGGCCCCACGAGCCTGCTGTGCCATTCAGTAAGATCATGGATGATCCTTGACCACAACTCCACTTTGCCCCAGTGTTGTGCGTTGGGGGCAGTTCGGGCTTTGGGGGCAGCCCTCCGTGGGGTACAGGGTGCCCGATCAGGATGGCCACTCCCCCCCTCCCCCCAGCCCACAAGAAGGCTGCCTGGTTTCACCAGGCGGGGCTCTTGGGGCCTTTTCTTGCCGATGCCCTGCATAAAATTGAAGTGGGGACGGGGCCTTTGTGTCGTCCTCACAACTTACTTTCCCACCTTGCTTTGCATTGCTAGCAATCTTGGGTGCATTATGCTCAGTTCCTTCATCTAAGTCATTAATATAGATTGTAAATAGCTACAGCCCCAGCATTGATCTTTGTGGTACCCCCAGTAACAGCCTGCCAACCTGAAAATGATCCATTTATTCCTACTCTCTGCTTCTATCCTTTAACCAATCTTCTATGCATGCTAATACACCCAACCCCATGAGCCGTTATCTTGTTTTACCACCTTTTGTGTGGCACCTAATCAAATATCTTTTGAAAATCCAAATATACTACATCTACTGGTTCCCCTTTAACTACCGGACTAGTTACAGCCTCAGGAGTTTAATAGATTTGCCAAACATGACTTCCTTTTCATGAAACCATGTTGACTGTCTGATCATATTATGATTTTCTTGGTGCCCTGTTACGACTTTCTTGATAACGGATTCCAGTATTTTCACAATGACTTATGTCAGGTTAACTGGCCTGTAGATCCCGGTTTTCTTTCTCGAACAACAGTGTTACATTTGCTACCTTTCAATCCACTGAGACTGCTCTTTGTGACAAAGAAACATAGAAAATAGGAGCAGAAGTAGGCCATTTGGCCCCTCGAGCCTACTCCGCCATTCATTATGATCATGGCTGATCATCCAACTCAGTAACCTGTTCCCGCTTTCGCCCCACACCCTTTGATCCCTTTAGACCCAAGAGCTATATCTAACTCTTTCTTGAAAACATACAATGTTTTGGCCTCAACTGCTTTCTGTAGTAGCGAATTCCACAGGCTCACCACTCTCTGGGTGAAGAAATTTCTCCTCATCTCAGTCCTGAAAGGTTTATCCCGTATCCTTAGACTGTGACCCCTGGTTCTGGACTCCCCCACCATCGGGAACATCCTTCCTGCATCTACCCTGTCAAGTCCTGTTAGAATTTTGTAGGTTTCTATGAGATCACCCCTCACTCTTCTGAACTCCAGTGAATAAATGAAGTCCATGAGCTCTTCACACTTGTTGGAGGGGAGTGTGAGTGAGGCAGGGGAGAGGGGATTAAGAAGATTGTTTGTAGTGAAGAGAAGCCAGAAGTTATCTTTGCATTCCAAGATGATACTAGAAATGTGAGTAGTTTTGGCAGAGGACAGCAGGACCTGTCAGAGGTCTATGTAGTCCACTCAGATCAAGCAATGAATGGGTAAATTAATTGCCCACTACAGACCTTCAAGTCTGCACCCCTAGGAATTAAGGGAATAGAGATGATGCCCATATCAGAGTAACGATCAAGGTGAGAGAGTGATGGCTTTAATAGGGACAATAGCGTCAGAAGTGAGGGTGAGGGTGCGACTCAGCAGATCAGTAGCTGTAGAAATCTCAGACTCTCATCTAACCCTTTGGTAGTTTAAAAAAATATTTCAAGCATATTGCAGAATCTGGCCAAGTATTTTCTACCATGTTTAAATTTATGTGCCTGTACATTCAGAAATCATTTACACATCCTTTTGTTATCTAGCATCATAAATAACTTGCTATCAAGTTACGGAAAAATAGTACAATAGAGTGAATAATCAACTATCATGGTGCATGGGAGAGATGAGGAATGGCGCACACACATTTTCCCACCTCCTCACTCATGATGTTTTCTCCTCTTCATTGATACTAACTTAATGTGTATTAACCAGTTTTTAATTAGTCAGAACTAAAAATGGCTTCAAATGTGATCTTTGCCCTTCTAAAATAAAAACTGTGATTGTAAAAATATGAACGAATCAGTCAAATATAAAGCATAAGTTCGGATTCGAAATTGTTCAAGTAAAATAGTAATGCTTACAGACATGACAACTGTCTCTAGTGTACTTAAACAAATTGTAAATTATTAGCTTGCTTTTTACTAATCAGGAGCATTTGTTCACTCAAATTACTAGGAAACAGAAGTAATGCCATGATTCAAATTTCTTTGTTCAACTGAATACAGTAGGGAGCCTGCAGAAACAGGCTTGATTATGTCCATTGCAGAGTGATCTGCAGCATAACGTGTCCTGGGCTACACTGATTGATAACTTCCTTTTCTTTTATCTCAATAAACTGCTTCTGCTTGAATCCAACTGTGTCAAGCAGTATTTCAAACATGATTACAAATTTGAGTCAATCTGCCCTGAAGAAGAGTTGTGGTAAAGTCTAGGTGGACTCCTTCTCTCCCCTCTGTGCAATTTAGGAAAAGAATTGCCCCTTCTCCACACCCAATTACAATTGCGATGGGAAGAATAGGGAAGACAAAAAAACTTTATAACATTGGTTGGTGAGTGTTCTCTTCCAATTGAGAATACACAATAAGCTTTTGACTCTGTCATAACCCCAGAACTGCCCATTAACTGCTAGCTTCTCGTGCAAGTGGCAGAATCTCCCAGTGAGATTAGCCTGTTGGCAAGGTTACAATTCCTTTCAAATCACTATTATATGATAAACATGTTTAGTTATTGATAAGTAAATATGTTTCATATGGAGGACCCCACATATTAAAGCTTTTTATATGATTATTTTACTTTATGTGTAAACCCATCTACATGACTTATAATTGAACAATGCAGTATTGTTATAGTTTTTATAAATCAAGATTTTTATTAACTTATCAGCCTAAGGGAGGAATGAATGTTGTGGTTGACAATTAACCAGCACAAAGATAGGAACAGATGCAATAGTTTTAGTTTGCATTAATAAAAGTCTAATTCATTTTGTTTTCAATCACACAACCGTGCATGAATGTGAATATACAATGACAGATTTATCTCCCATACCTGGTTTAAATGCAAATTTAGGTAGGAGAGAATTACACATTTGTATATTGGTCCAAGTTTATCATAGCCCAATATATGGATGAGGCCCATGAAGCTGCAACTCATCCCTGGCCTATTATTTTGCAATAAGTGTACAAGATACTTTTACATTTTATTTACATCAGTAGTTGACTGAATAGATGAGCAGCTTTTAGTAATGAAAACACAACGAGTGATGTCACAGACTCAAGGTGACAATGGATGTCACAGAGGATTAACGCAAAGAAAGTTGATGAATTCTGATTTATCAACATGCAGTTGACAGGGGTTTTCAGAAATCACTAAAGAATAAAATACTCTGATATATTCCACTGTTTTAATTGCCATACAAATGTAGGACTTTTTCATTTTCTTTAGTGAAAGTAGTTCTCTCTGATTTAAGAGAAATTTTTAATATAATAATGCAACAAAATAAAAATTTTGATTGACTATATGCAACTGGAGACTATAAATTTTAAACTGGATATTGTATGTAAACATGAATAACATACACAATACTGCCACTTTTGCAAGACCTATAGTAATAATTTGCTTAAGTTTCAATTAATATCTCAATTAAAGATGAAAATGGTCTACACTATCTGCAGACTAGCAAAATGATCTTTTTTTAATTGTTGAAACAGCAAGATCTGTCCTTCCCCACTCATCTTATTGATAAACCTCTCTGGTCTAAGATGCAGAGGGATCTGGGTGTCCTAGTGCATGAATCGCAAAAGTTTAGTATACAGGTACAGCAAGTAATTAGGAAAGCTAATAAAATTTTATTATTTATTACGAGGGCAATTGAATACAAAAGTACGGAGATTATGCTTCAGTTATACAGGGCATTGGTGAGATCACATCTAAAATACTGTGTACAGTATTGGTCTCCTTATTTAAGGAAGGATGTAAATGCATTGGTTGCAGTACAAAGAAGGTTTACTAGACTAACACCTACAATAGGCAGGTTGTCTTATGAGGAAAGGTTGGACAGGCTAGGCCTGTATTCGCTGGAGTTTAGAAAAATAAGAGGTGACTTGATTGAAACATAAGATTCTGAGGGATCTTGACAGGGTGAATGTGGAAAGGATATTTCATCTTGTGGGAGAATCTAGAACTAGGGGTCACTGTTTAAAAATAAGGGGTTGTCCATTTAAGACAGAGATGAGGAGAAATGTTGTCTCCCAGAGGGTTGAGTCTTTGGATCTCTCTTCCTCAAAAGGCGGTAGCAGAGTCTTTGAATATTTTTAAGGCAGAGGTAGATAGATTCTTGAGGTTATTGGAGGTAGGTGGGCATGTGGAGTTGTGGTTACTATCAGATCAGCCATGATCTTGTTGAATGGCAGAGCACGCTCGAGGGGCCAGGTGGCCTACTCCTGCTCCTAATTTGTAGGTCTGTGAATTACTGTTTCTTTAATAATAATTAAACAAACAATTTAAAAAGGCTTAAAAACTTACCACAGAACATGTAATGGAAAATATAAATTTGATGTTGGCTTTTGTGGTGATTTCTAAAATTATTTTAATAAAGAATAATATTGAATTTAGAGGGAGCAGCAGCTGCTTTGATGACGATCCCTAAAGATGAGGAGCGAGATAGAAAATGAGAGTGTAAACTGGGTCCATACACAGCCAACAAATGCAGTGGTCTTACTTTGCTTATTAGTTCTGTTTTGCCATTCTATTATTTTTCTTGCCCCCAGTCCTCAGCTGCTGTATCAATTAACCAGCAGAAAGATAGATCTATAGGTAAAAGTCTATTTAAGCCTGATTGGCAGCACTATTAGTGTATCCTAACGCACTTTTTATCATTAAGATGTAGTAATGTTGCTTCAGTTGACTTTCCTTTCTGTACATCCACCTTACAGTTTTTCTACCTGTCTCTATGATGTGCCTTCAATACAGCAGGCATCGCATTAGTGAATTGATAAACTTTGTCTTTTGTTTTCCAAAACTGAGAACTCTAGAGATGGGTGGTAGAATTTCAAGTACACCATATAAACTGAATTAATTATCAATCTCTCTGGGATTACACTACCTTGTATTTCCAAGGAAACGTAGAGTGATAATTTTATACCTAAAACCAAAATTATACACACATGTACATACTAAATTTATGAACCTTCAGACAGGCACACACACAGATTATATACTTAGATAAGGTATATGCTTCACACGGAGTATATTTAGCAGTAGGTTACACGTTGAGGAAAAAGATGGTTTTATTTTCCAGAAATTAGGGACGTTTGAGCTTGGCAATTGATGAAAACAGAACTAATGCTAATGCCAAATCACTCTTGCTACTTATAAATTAATAGGCGTCAGTGCCTTTACTGGGGATAGACAAACCGTTCTGGCAACAAAATTCTCTATTAAAGAATTGAGCGCGTGTGGCTTTGCAATTAACGAACTGGGGAACAGTTTTTAACCTCTTTTACCAGCTGCGAAACAGCAGACGTTTGAATGTGAAGAATGTCGTTATTTCAAGTGGATACTGAGTAAAAATGCATATTATAAACAGCAAACATTTTTTTAATCCTTTACATTTTCTTTAAAATAAAACATTGCTAATAAATTGGGTCAGTTGAAATTTTCAAACCAATGAAAAATCGATTTAGTCCTAAAAAGATACCCCAACGAATTTAGAAATGTGTTTTCTATCTCAGTTTATCAACATAGAAATCAAGCAGATCCAACTCCTGTTTATGTCGACTCAAGCACTTGATTATTAAAAACAAAATTTATATAGGAGGCAGATGGCAGTTTTTATTTTCCGGAAAAAAAACTCTTATTAGTTAAGTTTTAGATTTAGATTCCAGGTTTGTTTATGTTTTTATGTCTGCGGTGCCGTTTGAACGACGGCACTGGGGACCATCAGCTACAGATCCATGTCTTATATTTCCCGTTTGTTGACTTGTTTAAAGTCTTTTGTTTGAAAGCGAGTCAAAACAAATTCGTTGTGATGTTATTATTGTAAAGAACTTTCAGGCACGTTCCTGAAAAATGAAAACCTCTAATCATCCACTTTACATTTTTAAAAAAACCCAGTAAGTATTCCGTAAGCGATGATTAAAAACGAGAGCTATAAACTCCATCACCACCTCTTACGCATTTACACGATGAAAACAGATTTACCGCTCACCTCTCCGGAAAATAGCGCTATTGTAATCCTAAATTTGTCAAGTCCAGAAAAGAATTGATGAAGTTTGGAACGGGCGGGGACATTTATTAGAGGTTATTGACAGTCAACTCACTCGCTTCAAAATGGAGGCAATCCGGGGCCGGGCTCGCACTTACCGGGCGGACTCTCCGGCCTCCAGCCTGTTAGGCGCGCACCTTGCGAGGCCCAGCCCTCCCGACTACTCTCGGCGTCTCCACTGGCCCGGGGGAGGTGAGGTAAAGCCCGGCCAAACCCAGGCCGTTTCCCATCTTGTGGAAGTCAGCAGAGAAAGAGTCGAGAAAGTAGATGTTATCATCGGAGTGAATTTACTACAGTCCCTTCCCTCCCCGTTGCTCGCTATCCGAGGCCGAAAAGCAAACCACAGAAAGTGCCCGCTATGTTGTGTTGTTATTTATCCCTATGCAGCTGCTGGTCTGAGGATAATCTCCCTGATTCTGCAGTTGCTAGGATACCAGCCCGTATCATTGTCGCTGCAGCATCCGAGTGAGTAATTACCATTTAAACTCTCCTCTTTAGCACCAAAAACCTCTCTTTCTATCTGTACATTTAAACCTCGTTTTCCACCGCCTGAAAAGCAAAGTACAGGATTAGCCAGCCGAGGTAGGGGAATCAGGCACACCATTTATGATTCAACAGTTTCAAAAAGAAACACTATACTGGGCAGATCTGAGTGTCCCCCACACCAAACAAAACACGTTTCATATATATTGATGGAAAATTGTCCTGTAGCTGAACAGGAATTTCATGAAGTAAAATCTACACCTGAGTTTGTACTGTGAGAGTTGCAGTAAATGGCAATATCCTTGGTAAATGGAGAAAAAAATGTTAAAACCTAATTTCCTACCCTGCGCCTTTTATCACTGAATTAAAACCATGATTATACTAATCTTTCATAGCACGTTCTTATACCCACTCATGGATCTCACGAAGATAAAATGCATATGTACAGCTACTGCTCCAGGCTTTTTGCGTGCTTACTCATCATGCTGTGTACAGGAAAATGCTCATTATCTTCTCATTGCATTAAAAAACCATAATCAGCAAACTAAATGACGCCCAAATGCATTAAATCCTTCCCTGATCTGTTTTTTTCCATCGATGTCATCAGTGCCTAATTTGCACTTTTACTTTCACCATCGTTTGAGCTTCCCAGTGGAAATTGTTACCTTATCTAAGAAAAATCCCTGTTAAATCATTCTGAATTATTTTTGTACTATGGTTCAAATGTTTTTCTGTAACATCTGCTAAAAAGGCTTCAGGTACTTAGGCACAATAGAACTGAGCTTTTGAGCATTTCATAACTTGCAAGGGCGTTCATGAAAGCTTTTAGCCTGTAATTAATTCACTTTGCCTCAATAATTATTTGAAAAGTTCCTAATTTTATCTTCTCTAATTCCAAAGTTTATTTTATTGTTGAAGCCTATCTGTCAGTTCATTAATTCTTCTAGTTTTTATTTTGTATGGCATCTCAAAACTCATTATTCCAGAACTTCGATCACAAGGCCTGTCAAAGTGTGGAAAATACAGCTGGTTTAGGTTACCCATCCCTTCAACTGTAAATGAAAAGACATACACACAAAAACCAGGGTGATGTTTTTAAAGAAAAAAAAAGTATGTTTGTCATTATTTGAATTGGGATCTGGGTGATGCTGGCAATGTCACATTTCTTCATCATTAGTTGTCCTGACAAAGCGGCACTCAGCCTTTTCTTTGAACTGTTGCAGTGCTTGTACTGATGGCGATCCCACAATGGTATTTGGGAGGGAATTCCAGGATTTTGATGCACCGATGAACAAATGGTAGTAAATGTCCAAGTCAGAATGGTGTGTGACTTGGAGGGGAGCTTGAAACTGGCAGTCAAAGAGAGATACAGCACTGAAACAGGCCCTTCGGCCCACCGAGTCTGTGCCGACCAACAACCACCCATTTATACTAATCCTACATTAATCCCATATTCCCTACTACATCCCCACCATTCTCCTACCACCGACCTACACTAGGGGCAATTTACCTATCAACCTGCAAGTCTTTGGTTGTGGGAGGAAACCAGAACACCCAGCAGAAACCCACACGGTCACAGGGAGAACTTGCAAACTCCACACAGGCAGTACCCAGAACCAAACCCGGGTCGCTGGAGCTGTGAGGTTGCGGTGCTAACCACTGCGCCACTGTGATTTTGCTGCTCTTGTCCTTTTTGATGGTAGAGGCTGTGGGATTGATTACTATCTCATCTGAAAGACGGCACCTTCAACAGTGTAGCATTCCCTCAACGCTGTACTGAAGTGTCAGACTAGATTGTGTGCTCAGTCCTTCTGACTCAAAGGAAAGAGTACTACCACTGAGCCAAGGCTGACATCCTGTTGTAACTGGCAGGTGGAGAAGGAGAATTCAGCAGAGACTCATTGCAAATTCATGTCAGGCGGGTGGGATGACAGTAAATCTCACTGCTTAATTTTGTCTCATTTTCCACTGGTAATCTGCCTGATTTTGGACTAGACAGTAGAGGAAAATTCACCAACTAGGATCCTTTGATTCATCAAAAGAAGGGAATTCACAACATGTCTCAGTGTTTATTACACTTGGTCATTTGACTCTATTAATTCCTTTTATAATCATTTCAAGTCCACTTGAGCTTGTTTAAAAAGATACCGTACTCTCATCATGGTAAAAAAAAAGGCAGAAAATGCCCAATTCCAACCATTTGTAACTTACAAGTGTAATAAATTCTCAGAGCTTTGAACAAAGAACAAAGAACAGTACAGCACAGGAACAGGCCATTCGGCCCTCCAAACCTGCACCGATCTTGATGCCTGCCTAAACTAAAACCTTCTGCACTTCCGGGGACCATATCCCTCTATTCCCATCCTATTCATGTATTTGTCAAGATGCCTCTTAAACGTCACTATTGTTCCTGCTTCCACCACCTCCCCCGGCAGCAAGTTCCAGGCACTCGCCACCTTCTGTGTAAAGAACTTGCCTCGCACCTTAAACTTATGTCCCCTAGTAAGTGACACTTCCACCCTGGGATAAAGCTTCTGACTATCCACTCTGTGCACGCCACTCATAACTTTGTAAACCTCTATCATGTCGCCCCTCGACCTCCATCGTTCCAGTGAACACAATCCGAGTTTATCCAACCTCTCCTCATAGCTAATGCCCTCCAGACCAGGCAACATCCTGGTAAACCTCTTCTATACCCTCTCCAAAGCCTCCATGACTTTCTGGTAGTGTGGTGACCAGAATTGCATGCAATATTCTAAGTGTGGCCTAACTAAGGTTCTGTACAGCTGCAGCATGACTTGCCAATTTTTATACTCTATGCCCTGACCGATGAAGGCAAGCATGCCGTATGCCTTCTTGACTACCTTATCCACCTGCGTTGCCACTTTCAGTGACCTGTGGACCTGTGCGCCCAGATCTCTCTGCCGGTCAATACTCCTAAGGGTTCTGCCATTTACTGTATACTTCCCACCTGTATTAGATCTTCCAAAATTCATTACCTCACATTTGTCCGGATTAAACTCCATCTGCCATTTCTTCGCCCAAGTCTCCAACCGATCTATATCCTGCTGTATCCTCTGACAATCCTCATCACTATCCGCAACTCCACCAACCTTTGTGTCATCCGCAAACTTACTAATCAGACCAGCTACATTTTCCTCCAAATCATTTATATATAATACAAACAGCAAAGGTCCCAGCACCGATCCCTGCGGAACACCACTAGTCACAGCCCTCAATTCAGAAAAGCACCCTTCCACTGTTACCCTCTGTCTTCTATGACCGAGCCTTTGTGTCTGCTGTATGAGATCTGAGCTATCCAGAATCTTAGTCATTTTCTTAATTCAATGCTCGCTAACGTTTTTGCTTTTGGTGTTCTACTTGAGATAGTTAATAACCAAGCTCTCAAATCTCAATCATGGCTCAACTACTGTAAAAAGAAGTCTGACTGAGAATAAGGTTTTGAGCTTCCTATAAGTGTTTGAGAATTGGAAATTCCACTTTTGTAAATAAACGCTGAAAGTACTTTTACTTTTTATAGGTCGTTCTTAAAATCTGGATTAATGTACAAGGTTCCATCAGTGTAACACATCAGTAGTAGTTAGGGAGGCACTGAGAAATTCATGCAATTAGGGATCTCAAAAGACTACAATCAGACTACAGTTCCCAGCATATGCAGCAGATTTAAATGCAGACTGATTTTAAAATGGCAGACTGTATTTAAATTCATAATTGAACACATGCTATTCAAATTTTTAGCCATATAATAATATGTGATGGTAACTAGACATAATGAATTAAGTTAATTAGAAAATAATTTTCCTAATCATTCAAAATCTTTAAATTCTATTTTTATTGAAATTTTAAATATAATTGTCATGGTTTAGTGGCACATGTATGAACAGTTGTGATTTTTAAACCCAATTCACTTGGGCATTCTTTTTTCAGAAACCACACAGATTCCAAGTGATCAGCAAAGTCCAGTAATGTGAAAAATATTGAGAGCTGGATGAGTGCAGCAGGACTTCAGTTGGGGCAGCAGCACTTTTGATTCAGGTGAGCAATTTGTACATGTAATAAAATGTCATTATTAAACAGCTATAGAGAATAATTGAAGGTTACTGTAATTTTATTTCCCCATTGTTTAGAAACAAATCCACTTTTGTTCAGTATGCTTTTATGGAGTTATTGTGTATTTTGGGAATTTTTTTTACATTGAATAATTTAAGAGAAACTGTTGCTGTTATTCACTTTTCTCTATCTCATATCTGAGATAAAGCTGATATCAGTTTACAAAAGCAAAATACCGCAATGCTGGAAATCTGAAATAAAACAGAAAATGCTGGAAATATCAGGTCTGGCAGAATTTGTGGAGAAAGAAACAGAGTTAATGGACTGAATTTTCATTTGGTAGAGGAGGCAGGACTGGAGGCAGGTGGGCCAGCAATTTCCCGCTACCGGCCATCGTGTCAGTTTGCCAGTATGTTCCTGCCTCCAGGCCATTTTGGAAGAGGCTGCTTCAGGGGTTGATGGCTACTTGCCCGCAAGTGGTAGGTAGCCATTTAAGCCAGCTAAAGGACCTGGTAAGGTCACTCTCCTGATGCCAACTGAAATTTTCCAGTCAGCATGTGGGCCCCCTGCTGAGGCCATAACGCAGCCGATGAATGGCGGCAGTCTCCTGGCAATGGACTGGTGAAGGGAGGGGGGACCAATGCTCCATCATACAATTTAAACTCTCGCTCGCAGCCGTACTTGCCATAAGGTTACAGCTGCGGCCACAGGCCACCCCGTGGAGAGATTTTCCTTCCACAATGATGGTCTGGTAGCTGTGGCCACTTTTTATTTTACCTTTTTTGAAGTTTCTTCAGAGGGCACCTCCATCTTGAAGTGCCCTCTCTTTCTCCTGCCTACATTGGCAGCGCCCACCTCTGATGGTGGGGCTGCCGATATTTCAGTGCTGGAGGGCCTCCTATTCGCCCTCCAGCCTCAGGAGCCACAACAATACAAGAAATAGGAGCAGGAGTAGACCATATGGCCCATCAAGGCTGCTGCATTATTCAATGCAATCGTTGCTGATCTTAGGCTTCAACTCCACTTTCCCACCCGTTCACCATATCCCTTGATTCCCTGAGACTGCAAAAATCTGTCTATCCCAGCCTTAAATGTATTCAGTGATGGAGCATCCACAACCCTCTGGGGTAGAGAATTCCAAAGATTCACAACCCTTTGAGAGAAGTAATTTCTCCTCATCTCAGTCCTAAATGATCGCCCCCTTACCTTGAGACTGTGCCCCGTGTTTTAAATTCCCCTGACCAGCAGAAACAATTCTTAGCATCTACCCTATCCCGCCCTTTCAGAATCTTGTATGTTTCAATGAGATCGCCTCTCATTCTTCTGAACTCCAGAGAATGTAGTCCCAATTTACTCAGCCTCTCATCATAGGACAACCCCCATCCCAGGGTCTAATTTAGTGAGCCTTCGCTGTACCCCCCGCCTCCAATGCAAGTGTATTCTTTCTTAAATGTGGAGACCAAAACTGCACACCATCTCCCTCGAGAGCCTGTTCCATAGCTTGGCAACTTGCTCACTGAAATATTTGGCTGGATTTTCAATTGCTGGTGAGGGCGAACACAGGTGCGGGTGCTCGTTGAAAATCGCTTTCCTGGAGGTCATCACTGGATCCTGACAACTCCCGAACGCGACGTAAGTTTCGAAGAAAGGGCAGAAGTGTGGGGGGTGGGGGTGGGGGGGTGCGGGGAGCCAGAAACCCACACATCTCCAATTAGCTGGTTGTTGAGCTCATTGATGAGCTCTTTAACAGGTCTCAGAGGACAGTTTTAAATGTTCAATCAGGAGGCAGCCGTTAAGGTCACTGTCATCCTGAATTTCTATGTTTCCGGATTGATCCAAGGATCAGCTGTGAACCTGGGTGGCATCTTGCAATCGGCAGCTCGTCAGGTCATGGATGCCCTATTCTGGGGGGCAGGGGACTACATCCATTTTGAGACAGATGAGCCAACCAGGGTGTCTCATATTGTGGTCGCTTGCTGCGTGCTGCACAACATGACTATACAAAGAGGACTGGAGCTGGATGAACAGGAGGACCTGGAACATCACTTTTCCTCAGAGTAGGATGGGGAGGAGGAAGAAGAAGGGGAAGAGGGAGACGAAGGGGACGCCGCAGAGGAGCCCGGTCCCAGGCATTGGCGGAAGACTGCTGAGGCGATCCCAGGCCTTATGGCAATTGGCAGGCTTGCTTGGTCACAAGGGTGATGCTGATTCAGCAACATTTCACTTGAGTGCCTCTCGGCCCTTATGACAGATGTCTCTGTAACTCAACTTCCATCAGAGAAAAAGATTATCCAGCAAGTATACACATCTTAGGAATCCCTTTGCCACCCAAAAACGTAAATGGGGTCTCCAATGCCAAAATTCTCCCACATCACAGACCATGTAACCCCACCAGACCCAGGCATCCCCCACCCAACCTGCATTTCACTTTTGATATCAAGCTTTCTTAACACACAAGTCTGATCAAGATCATGAGCAATTATTATTATTAAAGGAGCAATAAACGACCAAACAAAATGAGAAATCTTCACCCAGGTGACCAGAAAGTGCAGCTAATGATATGGCACCTTGCGTTCATGTCCACTTCTATGGGGTGCTCCCTCTGTGGTGCAGCCTGCTTCATTGTCTCTGCAGCCAGCTGAGATGCCTATGACTTCCTTCATCGTCTGGGGGCTCCTCCACTGGCTGCTGCGCCTGCATCATTGCAGGGGCAGCCTTCATCACAGGGCCTTGTGGCATGGATGGTTCTTTAGTCGGTGGTGCCAAGGAGGTGAAGGATGATGTTGGTGGCCCCCTCATCAGCCTCTTTGACTGCCTCAGCCCTTTCATGGTGCTCTTGCAGGCTGGATGAGGCCACCAGATGAGATGCAACTGGCATCCACTCTACCCACTACTGCGCCATCAGTGACACTGAGTGGCCCATGCTACGAGAGTCTCACTCTTTCTATCCATATCAAAATGCTGTTCCTGCATCTACTCAAGAACGGTGTTGCATATGGCTCTCCAAGAGGTAGGCCACTCTCTCAATGGAGGAGCTCATGCGCTCAAATCCCTGATTCATAATGGTGCACATGCACTGCATGGACTCCTCCATTGTCTGCCCATGGCTCCGCAATGCCTCAGGGATCTCCGGCATTGGGGAACTCATGTGCCTCTGATGCTCGAGAAAAATCCTCCTTGCGTGTGACACCTGAGGCCCAGCATCTCCACCCAGCAAAACATGGCTGTGTCTGTCCTCCGAAGGAGACTGCCCACAGCAGACTCTGCCTCACTCTGCTGTTCCTGCTCATTTGTGCTGTGCAGCTCACCTGGTGCTCCCTGTTCTAGTCTTGATTTAAACCCAACCGAAGTGAGTGTGTCTGTGTTGGTGGAAGGGCCAGAGGAATGATGTGATGGTGCAGGCTCTGGAACATCTCTCTCCGCTGAGGAGGCTGGCGATGACTGGGCTGGGACATTCTGCTCCCCCTCCGCTATTGGTCCTTAGGTGTTGAGAACACGGACCACTCAGCAGGTGCATCAGCACAATCAACCCAATTGATGACAGAGGTTGAAGAGCCACAGCATGCATTGGACGTGAGTGGCCTCCAAGCCCTTCACCTGAAGACAGAACAATCAAAAGAACGTCCTAGTCATGGCTTCCTGTCTTGCTATCACCTATGGCCTGCTGCAATGGCACTCTCGCAATGCCCACTGCCAGATTGTGCAGGTCCACCACACCACCACCTATATGAGACATCTCGTGACTGTTGTGAGCTCTTTTTTCCTGCAGGATCAGGAGAGAATGATGTATGAGTGGCCTGGCCTCCCTCACCTATTACATCATGACATTGACAACATCTCTTGCACTCTTCGGTGATACCTACTTCTCAGTTGTGACCCATATGTGACAGTGGCTGACTTCTTGGTGATGTAACTGGCCACTTTATCTGACAATGTTCGGGAGAACTATAGGCACTCAGTCTGCTCAGCTCACCTGCATGCTACTGTATACAGAGTTAGAGGCCTGTCACCTGGGTGTTGCTTGGCACTCACCTTTTCAGACCTTATTAGGTCATTGAATCTTTTCTGACACTGGACACATGTCCTTCTGGTCACTCCTCTACTGCTGATCTTCGTCGCCACCTCAATCCAGACTCTTTTGGTGATTCTGGGTGGATTTCTTCTGCCAGACAGCAGGAACGATATAGAACCATAGAAAAGTTACAGCACAGAAGGAGGCCTTTCAGCCTGTTGTGTCCATGCCGGCCGAAAAAACTAGCTGCCCATTCTCTTGTTTCTCAACAACTGCCTCGGTTAATGCCTCAAGAGAGGTATCTGAGAATTTTGGGGCCGCCCATGGAGGCCTGCCCATGCAAACGCTTCCCCGATGTGAACCCTCCTGCGCTATCACCTAAGTGAATGATGAGCCCTGTCATGGCTGATGTTCACTTTTTCAAAAGGCTTTCCATTTCTAGTTCTTGCCTCCTGGCAGCTCCTGGTGCCACTAATTCAGCACTGAACTTGGCTCCCGGGACAATTAGGCCCTTTGCATTTTGAAATCACGTGCATCAGAGGCGCTTATGCGATGAGAGGTCGGACCCGGAAATCTTCCAGGCATCGGGTTCCCAACCCTGGATTGAAAATCTAGGCCATTGTTTCTTCCAATTAGTTTTGAATTTACTACCACCCCTCCCTCCCCCCACCCCACCCCGCCACCATCCCCCAATCACCCGTCCAGCGCAGGCCATGTCTTCTGGTTCTACTGTTCTGGACAGGTTGAATAGCTTATCATGGTTTACGTTATCTAATTGCTTTATAATCCTAAACAGAGCAATCCTATGACCTCTCCACCTTCTCTTTACCAATAAGAATTTGTCTAACTTACATAACTGCTCCGAATAATCCATTGCCTCCAACAACTCAGTCACTCTAGTTGCTCCTTTCTGTATCCTTTTAATAGCTGCAATATCTTTTTGTACTGTGGCAACCAGAACTGTGCACAGTATTCGAACTGTGATCACACCAATGGTTTATAAAGTGGCAGGATTACCTCACTTTGAGGGCTCAATATTGACTTCTAATACATCCTAACTCCTGATTTTCTTAACTTGCTGCCACCAAGCATTGTTGTAAAACTTCAGTTTATTGTCAGTTATGACCCACAGATTTCTTTCATTTTTCATCTAGAGTCCTGAGTTTAAGTCCCACCATGGCAGTTGAGGAATTTAAGTTCAATTAATGAAATAAATCTGGATTAAAAAGGTGGTATCAGTAATGGTGATGATGTAACCAGTGGATTGTCATAAAAACCCATCTGGTTTACTAGTGTCCTTTAGGGAAGTGAATCTACTGTCCTTACCCAGTCTGACTCAAGACCCACTGCAATGTGGTTGACTCTTAACTGCCCTCTGAAATGGCCTTGCAAGCCACTCAGTTGTCAAGAAGGCAGCTCGGTCGACAATTGGGATGGGCATAAACGTTCCTGTCCAGATTTTTTGTTTCCATGTGAAGCACTTTGCATTTCTGTACATTGAATTTGATCTGCCACCTATCTACCCAATAATCTCTGAAATTTGTTTTTTCTGATCATGTAAAGTGTAATGAGTTCTTTATGTTGTCTAATACAAAATAAATGAGATGCGTGGAGTCCAGTTGGTTGAAGATCTCAAACAGGTTTATTACAGCTAAGCTATTATATACAGTACAGAGCAAACTAGTTACAGAACCATTGTTACAGTTACAGAGTGATGCTGGCTTCGAGTCATATGACTACATTCTGGTACTTAGCTTATTAGCATTACTAAGATCTTAAAGGGACATCACTCTTAAAGGCAATCCAACATCCCCTTTCTTTCCAAAGATATGTCTCGTATGCTACAAGTAAGAAACACACAAAATTAGATAACATCAAAATTATATATACATGGATAGAGGTTGTGAAATTTACAAATGCAGAGGCTTAGGAGTCCATATATCATTTCGGTGGTTTGACAACTCTTCCAGATCTGGTTATGGTATGACCTTCTGGGGATGTGGATTTCACCCTTGACAGTTTTGGGTTTTCAGGCACATTGTCGATGTGTTGGTTGTTGTCCTGTTGTTCCATCACACCCTCATTGTCAGAGTGTGTTCTTTCGAGTCCACTGTGCACAATTGGAGTGTTGCACACTTCCCTTAGTTGGCTTTGGTTCCTTCTCAACACTGCTCCACCAGATGTTGTAATCTCGTAGGACCTAGGCTCACTGCATACTTTGGATACCTCTGCGGGTAAGCATGTTCTCATTGTGGGGTGTATGACCCTGACCTTTTGTCCTAAATGCAGCTGAGGTAGTTCCGCCCCTGCATGTTGGTCATGCACCATCTTCATTCTCTGCTGTTTTTTGAGTAGTGTCTCCTGCATCTCGGAGAATTAGACAGATGATGGCCTGGCAGAGTCTTCCACACTTGTCTGCTAAACATAATCTCTGCTGGTGACGATAAGCCCATATCCATAGGTGTAACTCTGTGGTGGAGCATGGCATTCGCAACAAGGTAGATGATTTAAAGGCACATATAGAGGTAAAAGGGTATGATCTAATTGCCTTTACAGAAACTTGGCTACAGGATGACCAAGATAGGGAACTGAATATTCAAGGAGATTTGATCTTTAGGAAGGATAGGCAAAAAGGAAAAGGAGGTGGTGTTGTGCTGATAATAAGGGATGGGATCAGTACATTAGTAAGGGAGGATCTCAGATCAGAAGAACAAAGTGTGGAATCTGAAACAAAAACAAGAAATGCTGGAATCACTCAGCAGGTCTGGCAGCATCTGTGGAAAGAGAAGCAGAGTTAACGTTTCGGGTCAGTGACCCTTCTTCGGAACGTTCCGAAGAAGGGTCACTGACCCGAAACGTTAACTCTGCTTCTCTTTCCACAGATGCTGCCAGACCTGCTGAGTGATTCCAGTAAAGTGTGGAATCTGTTTAGTTGGAGCTAAGAAACAGCAAGGGGCAGCAAACATTGGTAGGAGTTGTTTATAGGTCACCAAACAATAGTGGTTGTGTGGGGCATGGTACTAATCAGGAGATTAGAGAAGCATGTAGCATGGATAATACAGTAATCATGGGTGATTTCAATCTGCATATAGACTGGGTAAACTTAATAAGCACTAATACTGTGGAGGACGTGTTTCTGGCATGTGTCAGGGATGGTTTTCTAGAGCAGTATGTTGAGGAACCGACTAGAGAGCAGGCTATTTTAGATCTAGTATTATGTAATGAGTAAGGGTTAATTAATAATCTTGTTGCTAAAGATCCGTAAGGGACGAATGACCATAATATGATAGAATTTTACATTATGTTCGAGAGTGAGCTAGTTCAATCTGAAGTCAGGGTGTTAAATTTGAACAAAGGAAATGATGAAGATATGAGGGGCAATTTGGCTGAGGAGGATTGGTGAAAATATTAAAAGGTATGACAGTACATAGGTGATGGATAGTCTTTAAAGAATTATTACATAATTTACAGCCACTATACATTCCTTCAAGGCACAAAAACCCCAAAAGTAAAGGCAGTCAACCGTAGATAACAAAGGAAGTTAAGGATTGTATTAGATTAAAAGAAAAGGCCTATAAAGTTGCCAGAAATAGTAGTAAACCTGATAAAGAAAGGGAGAATAGAATTTGATGTAAACTTAGCAAAAACATATAAAAGTGGACTGTAAAAGCTTCTAGAGGTATGTAAAAAGGAAACATTTGGCTAAGACAAATGTGGGTCCATTACAGGCAGAGTCAGGAGAATTTATAATGGGGAATAGAGAAATGGCAGAGAAGCTAAATGATTACTTTGTGTCTGTCTTCACTGAGGAAGATTCAAGAAATCTGCCAGAATTAGAGATCCAAGGGACTATGGAGAAAGAGGAATTAAAGGAAATTTGTATTAGTAAGAAGGTTGTATTGGAGAAATTAATGTGGCTAAAGGTTGATAAGTCCCTGGGACCTGATATTCTACATCCCAGAGTGTTGAAAGAGGTAGCTGTGGAGATAGTGGATGCATTGGTGATCATCTTCCAAAATTGTACAGATTCTGCAACGGTTCCTGCAGATTGCAAGGCAGCAAATGTCACCCCACTATTTAAGAAGGGAAAGAGAGAAAACAGGGAAATACAGACCTGTTAGCCTTACATCAGTCGTTGGGAAAATGCTAGAATCTATTCTAAAGGATGTGATAAATGGACACTTGGATAATAATGATCTGATTGGGCATAGTCAACATGGATTTTTGAATGGGAAATCATGTTTGATGAACCTGTTGTAGTTTTTTGAGGATGTTCCTAACAGAATTGATAAAGGGGAGTCTGTGGACATAATATACTTGGATTTTCAGGCTTTTGATAAAGTCCCCCCAGAAGGTTGGTTAGCAAAATTAAAGCACATGGGATAGGAGGTAATATACTGGCATGAATTAAGGATTGGTTAACAGGCAGAAAGCAGAGAGTCGGAATAAATGGGTTATTCTCGTTTTGGCAGGCTGTGACTAGTGAGGTACCACAATGATCAGTACTTGGGCCCCAGATGTTCATAATATATATCAATGATTTGGATGTGAGGACCAAATGTAATATTTCCAAGTTCACGGATGACACAAAAATAGGTGGTAATGTGTGTTGTGAGGAAGATGCAAAGCGGCTTCAAGGGGATTTGGACAGACTCCGTGAGTGGGCAAGAACTTGACAGATTGAATATGATGTGGAAAAATGTGAGGTTGTCCACCTTGGTAGGGGGACAGATGTGCAGAGTATTTCTTAAATGGTAAGAGATTGGAAAGTGTAGATGTACAAAGGGACTTGGGTGTCCCCATCAATAAGTCACTGAAAGCTAACATGCAGTTGCAGCAAGCAATTAGGAAGGCTAATGGTATGTTAGCCTTTATCGCAAGAGGATTTGAGTGTAGGAGTAGCAAAATCTTGCTTCAATTGTATAGAACTTTAGTTAGACCACACCTGGAGTACTGTGTGCAGATTTGGTCACCTTACCTGAGGAAGGATATTATTGCCATAGAGGGAGTGCAATGAAGGTTCACCAGACTTGTTCTCGAGATGGCGGGACTGTCCTAGGAAGAGAGATGGGGGAAACTGGGCCTGTATTCTCTAGAGTTTTGAAGAATGAGGTGATCTCATTGAAGCCTTTTTTTAAAATTCATTCATAGGAAGTGGGCGTCACTGGATATGCCAGCATTTATTGCCCATCCCTAATTGCCCTTGAGAAGGTGGTGGTGAGCTGTCTTCTTGAACCGCTGCAGTCCATGTGAGGTAGGTACACCCACAGTGCTTTTAGGAAGGGAGTTTCAGGATTTTGACCCAGCGACAGTGAAGGAACGGCGATATAGTTCCAAGTCAGGATGGTGTGTGACTTGACGGGAACTTGCAGGTGGTGGTGTTCCCATGCATCTGCTGCACTTGTCCTTCGAGGTGGTAGAGGTTGCGGGTTTGGAAGGTGCTGTCAAAGGATCCTTGGTGCGTTGCTGCAGTGCATCTTGTAAATGGTGCACACAGCTGCCACTGTGCATCGGTGGTGGAGGCAGTGAATGTTTGTGCATGGTGTGCCAATCAAGCGGGCTGCTTTGTTCTGGATGGTGTCGAGCTTCTTGAGTGTTGTTGGAGCTGCACCCATCCAGGCAAGTGGAGAGTATTCCATCACACTCCTGACTTGTGCCTTGTAGATGGTGGACAGGCTTTGGGGAGTCAGGAGGTGAGTTACTTGCTGCAGGATTCCTAGCTTCTGACCTGCTCTTGTAGCCACGGTATTTATATGCTACTCCAGTTCAGTTTCTGGTCAATGGTAGCCCCTAAGATGTTGATAGTGGGGTAGTCAGCGATGGTAATGCCATTGAATGTCAAGGGGAGATGGTTAGATTCTCTCTTGTTGGAGATGGTCATTGCCTGGCACTTGTGTGGCGCGAATGTTACTTGCCATTTATCAGCCCAAGCCTGGATATTGTCCAGGTCTTGCTGCATTTCTGTATGGACTGCTTCAGTATTTGAGGAGTCGCAAATGGTGCTGAACATTGTGCAATCATCAGCGAACATCCCCACTTCTGACCTTATGATTGAAGGAAGGTAATTGATGAAGCAGCTGAAGATGGTTCGACCTCGGACACCACCCTGAGGACCTCCTGCAGTGATGTCCTGGAGCTCAGATGTTTGATCTCCAACAACCACAGCCATCTTCCTTTGCGCTAGGTATGACTCCAACCAGCAGAGAGTTTTCCCCCGGATTCCCATTGACTCCAGTTTTGCTAGGGCTCCTTGATGCCATACTCGGTCAAATGCTGCCTTGATGTCAAGGGCAGTCACTCTCACCTCACCTCTTGAGTTCAGCTCTTTTGTCCATGTTTGAACCAAGTCTGTAATGAGGTCAGGAGCTGAGTGGCCCTGTCAGAACCCAAACTGGGTATCACTGAGCAGGTTATTGCTAAGCAAGTGCTGCTTGATGGCACTGTTGATGACACCGTCCATCACTTTGCTGATGATTGAGAGTAGACTGATTGGGCAGTAATTGGCCGGGTTGGACTTGTCCTGCTTTTTGTGTACAGGACATATCTGGGCAATTTTCCACATTGCAGGGTAGATGCCAGTGTTGTAGCTATACTGGAACAGCTTGGCTAGGGGTGCGGCAAGTTCTAAAGCACAGGTCTTCAGTACCATTGCCGGAATATTGTTGGGACCCATAGCCTTTGCAGTATCCAGTGCCTTCAGTCGTTGCTTGATATCACGCGGAGTGAATCGAATTGGCTGAAGACTGGCATCTGTAATGCTGGGGACTTCAGGAGGAGGCCGAGATGGATCATCAACTTGGCACTTCTGGCTGAAGATTGTTGCAAATGCTTCTGCCTTATCTTTCGATCTGATCCATTGGTTATGGGATCGCTTAGCTCTTTCTATTGTATGCTGCTTTTGTAGTTTGGCATGCAAGTAGTCCTGGGTTGTAGCTTCACCAGGTTGACACCTCATTTTATTTATTTATTTATTTAGAGATACAGCACTGAAACAGGCCCTTCGGCCCACCAAGTCTGTGACGACCAACAACCACCCATTTATACTTCTTTTGGGCCTCCTTATCTCGAGTGACAATGGATTCGCGCCTGGAGGTGGTCAGTGGTTTGTGAAGCAGCGCCTGGAGTGGCTATAAAGGCCAATTCTGGAGTGACAGGCTCTTCCACAGGTGCTGCAGAGAAATTTGTTTGTCGGGGCTGTTGCACAGTTGGCTCTCCCCTTGCGCCTCTGTCTTTTTTCCTGCCAACTACTAAGTCTCTTCGACTCGCCACAATTTAGCCCTGTCTTTATGGCTGCCCGCCAGCTCTGGCGAATGCTGGCAACTGACTCCCACGACTTGTGATCAATGTCACAGGATTTCATGTCGCGTTTGCAGACGTCTTTATAGCGGAGACATGGACGGCCGGTGGGTCTGATACCAGTGGCGAGCTCGCTGTACAATGTATCTTTGGGGATCCTGCCATCTTCCATGCGGCTCACATGGCCAAGCCATTTATTTATTTATTTAGAGATACAGCACTGAAACAGGCCCTTCGGCCCACCAGTCTGTGATGACCAACAACCACCCATTTATACTAATCCTACATTAATCCCATATTCTCTACCACATCCCCACCATTCTCCTACCACCTACCTACACTAGGGGCAATTTACAATGGCCAATTTACCTATCAACCTGCAAGTCTTTTGGAGGTGGGAGGAAACCAGAGCACCCGGTGGAAACCCACGCAGACACAGGGAGAACTTGCAAACTCCGCACAGGCAGTCCCCAGAACTGAACCCGGGTCGCTGGAGTTGTGAGGCTGCGGTGCTAACCACTGCGCCACTGTGCCGCCCATAATGAGGTATGCCTGGTGCTGCTCCTGGCATGCCCTCCTGCACTCTTCATCGAACCAAGGTTTGTCTCCTGGCCTACAAAATACTTAAAGGGATAGACAGGATAAAAGCAGCTAATATGTTTCCCCTGTTTGGAGGAGTCTAGAACCGGGGGACACAATTTCAAAATAAGGGGGAAGCCACTTAGGACTGAGGTGAGGAGAAATTTCTTGACTTAGGGCATTGTGAATCTTTGGAATTCTCTTCCCCATAGGGCTGTGGAAGCTCAGTCATTGAGTATGTTTAAAGCAGAGATTGACAGATTTCTAAATACCAATGAGGTAAGGGGATATTGGGAGGAAATAGTGTAGGAAAAAGACATTGAAGTGGATGATCAGCCATGATTGTATTAAATGGTGGAGTAGGCTCGATGGGCTGAATGGCCTACTCCTGCTCCTATGTTCCTGACACAAAAATCTTGCTTCGTTGTCCTACGCATCAGGAAGACCATTAGATCTTGGTTAATGTGGTGAGGGTGTCACATGTTTCATGCCCCATTTGGCACACATATCCCTGAAAGGTTTGCCCGTATACTGTGGCCCATTTTCAGAAATGATTTCTTCAGGTGCACCAAACAGAATGAATGTGACACTCAATGGTCCGTGACGATCGCGCTTGAAGTGTCTTTTACCTGTCTGACAATTGGAAATTTGAAGAAATAATCAGTGAGAAGAAATAGTCAGTGACTGAGATAAAGTCATCTCACAGAATCACAGAATTGTTATAGTGCAGACGGAGGCCATTCGGCCCATCGTGACTGCACTGGCTCTCTTTAAGAGCAATTCCCTCAGTTTCATTCCCCTGCCTTCTCCCCGTAACTCTGCACATTCTTCTTTTTCATTAAACAGTCTAATTCCCTTTTGAATGCTTCAATTGAACATGCCGCCACCACACTCTCAGGCAGTGCGTTCCAGAGCTGAACCACACTCTGCGTGAAAAAGTTTTTCTTCGTGTCCCTTTTGCTTCCCTTACCAAATAGTTTAAATCTGTGCCCTCTTGTTCTCGATCCTTTCACGAGTGGGAACAGTTTCTCTCTATCTACTCTGTCCAGACCCTCATGACTTTGAATACCTCTATCAAATCTCCTCTCAGCCTTCTCTTCTCCAAGGAAATCAGACCTAACTTCTCCAATCTATCCTCATAACTGAAGTTCCTCATCCCTGGAACCATTCTCGTGAATCTTTTCTGTACTTTCTCCAATGCCTTTCTCACGTCTTTCCTGAAGTGCTGTGCGCAGGACTGGACGCAATACTCCAGCTAAGACTGAACTAGTGTCTTATACAAGTTCAACATGGGCCAAGTGCAAGAATATGGGATTAGAATAGTTGGGTGCTGTATGGCTGGCACAGACACGATGGGCCGAAGGGCCTGTTTCTGTGCTGTATAACTCTATGACTCTATAACTTCCTTGCTCTTGTACTCTATGCCCTATCAATAAAGCCCAGGATTCTTTTGGGCCTCCTTATCTCGAGAGACAATGGATACGCGCCTGGAGGTGGTCAGTGGTTTGTGAAGCAGCGCCTGGAGTGGCTATAAAGGCCAATTCTGGAGTGACAGGCTTTTCCACAGGTGCTGCAGAGAAATTTGTTTGTCGGGGCTGTTGCACAGTTGGCTCTCCCCTTGCGCCTCTGTCTTTTTTCCTGCCAACTACTAAGTCTCTTCGACTCGCCACATTTTAGCCCCGTCTTTATGGCTGCCCGCCAGCTCTGGCGAACGCTGGCAACTGACTCCCACGACTTGTGATCAATGTCACAGGATTTCATGTCGCGTTTGCAGACGTCTTTATAGCGGAGACATGGACGGCCGGTGGGTCTGATACCAGTGGCGAGCTCGCTGTACAATGTGTCTTTGGGGATCCTGCCATCTTCCATGCGGCTCACATGGCCAAGCCATCTCAAGCGCCGCTGACTCAGTAGTGTGTACAAGCTGGGGATGTTGGCCGCCTCGAGGACTTCTGTGTTGGAGATACGGTCCTGCCACCTGATGCCAAGTATTCTCCGGAGACAGCGAAGATGGATTGAATTGAGACGTCGCTCTTGGCTGACATACGTTGTCCAGGCCTCGCTGCCATAGAGCAAGGTACTGAGGACACAGGCCTGATACACTCGGACTTTTGTGTTCCGTGTCAGTGCGCCATTTTCCCACACTCTCTTGGCCAGTCTGGACATAGCAGTGGAAGCCTTTCCCATGCGCTTGTTGATTTTTGCATCTAGAGACAGGTTACTGGTGATAGTTGAGCCTAGGTAGGTGAACTCTTGAACCACTTCCAGAGCGTGGTCGCCAATATTGATGGATGGAGCATTTCTGACATCCTGCCCCATGATGTTTGTTTTCTTGAGGCTGATGGTTAGGCCAAATTCATTGCAGGCAGCCGCAAACCTGTCGATGAGACTCTGCAGGCACTCTTCAATGTGAGATGTTAAAGCAGCATCGTCAGCAAAGAGGAGTTCCCTGATGAGGACTTTCCGTAAGATCAGGGGGCAGGTTGTTCAACCTTGCCCGTCTAAGAGCGAAGTCCAAAGTACGGAAAGTCCTCATCAGGGAACTCCTCAAAGCCCAGGATACTGTATGCTATATTAACCACTCTCTTAACTTGTGCTGCCACCTTTAATGACGTATGCACATATACACCCAGTTCCCTCTTTTCCTGCACACCCTACAGAATTGTACCCTTTATTTTATATTGTCTCTCCATGTTCTTCCTACCAAAATGAATCACTTCACTTTTCTCTGCATTGAATTTCATCTGCCACCTTTCTGCCCATTCCACCAACTTGTCTATGTCCTTTTGGAGTTCTACACTATCCTCCTCACAGTTCACAATACTTCCCAAGTTTCGTATCATCTGCACACTTTGAAATTGTGCAATGTACACCAAGATCTAGGTCATTAATATATATTAGGAAAAGCAAGGGCCCCAACATTGATACCTGGAGAACTCCACTACAAACCTTCCTCCAGCCCGAAAAACATCCATTAACCACTACTCTTTGTTTCCTGTCACTCAGCCAATTCCATATCCATGTTTCAACCGTCCCTTTTATTCCATCAGCTATAGGTTTGTTCATAAGTTAATCTCCATTAACGGAAAATAGATCAGTGGCGATTTTGGACTAAGGGACTGACGGAATCTTGTGAGGATATCGAGGTTCTTTGTGTTGTTGTGGTTGGTGACTCTGGCATGCCTTGCACATCCCCACTAATCTTTCTATGTCATTGTTGATTCCTGGACAATAAACAGTGTCTCGCGCCAGTCATCTTGTTCACTCTATGGCCTTGATGAAGTTGTGACAAGATGTCCTGTCAGACTGCTTTGGGCACAATCACTTGTTTTCCCTGATAATGATGCTTCTCGAGATACCGAGTTATCTCTATAAGGCCAAAAGCATCTGTGGGTTTCTCGCACCTCTTTTACCATATCAGACCAACCTTCTAACATGACTCTCCACAGTGCCTTCAGTTGTGGGTCATTGGCTGTCTCTGATTGTAGTTAGTCACATTTGTGCCAATCAAAATACAATAAATCAATTTGAGCACATCTTTCACCTCAATGAGCATGCTGTCTACATGTAGATCCAATGGAACTTCATTCTTGCTCGGGTTTGGCAATCTGCTCAGCATATTGATGTGACCATTTTGGTAGGTGGTTTGTAGCAGACGTCGAAGTCGTACCCTTCTACTTCCACCAAGAGTCGCTGTAGTTGAGGTGATGCTTTTGTCATTGGTTTGCGCTAGATCATCTCCGGTGGTTTGTGGTCAGTTTCCACCGTGAACTGCTTACCGAACAGGTAGGTGTGGAACCTTGTGATCTCAAACACCAGAGCAAGTGTTTCATGCTCTATGTTTGAGTAATTGGACTGTGCTGAGGATAAACATTTGGACCCGAATGCAATTGGTTTGCCATACTGCAGATTGCATGCTTCTAACCCTTTCTGTGAGGTGTTGACTTCCAGGATTGTCTTCTTCCTTGGATCATAGTACTGCAGGGTACAGATTTCTGCTGACAGTGCTTGTTTGAGAGACTCAAACATAGGCTGATGGTCCTCCTGCCACACAAATGATACGACTTTCTTTAAGAGCTCTCTCAGTGATGATGCTTTGTCAGAGAAATTTGGAATGTTTGGTGCCAAGAAGTTGAAAAATCCAAGACATCTCTGGAGGTCTTCCTTGTCTTGTGGGGTAGGCATATGCCTTACATCTTTGATTTTCCCCGGGTCAGGATGGATTTCGCAAACTGAATAGATGGATCCAAAGAAATTGATCTGACTTACGTTCACCTGGCACTTCTTGCTGTTAAAAACAAGCCCTTCGTGACGAGCTACTGCCATCAGTGAATGAAGATTTTGATCATGTTCTTCTTTGGTTTTGCCCACTACCGCAATATCATCTGCAAAGCATATGCAGCCAGGCACGTTTTCTATAATTCTGTCCATATGCAGCCGAAACAGATCTTGACTGACAGATAAGCCAAAGGGTAGTCTCTGGAAGCAGTATGTTCCAAATGGTGTTCTGAAGGTGATAACTTCTTGAGATTCTTTAGCTAGGTGTACATGCAAACATACAAGTTAGGAGCAGGAGCAGGCCACTCGGCCCCTCGAGCCTGCTCTGCCATCCAATAAGATCATGGCTGATCTGATTGTAACCTCTAATTCCACATTACTGCCGACCCTCAATAACCTTTCATCCCCTTGCTTATCAAGAATGAATTGCAGAAAACTAGGATGCAGGTGCAGCAGGTAATAAGGAAGGCAAAGGGAATTTTGGCATTTATTGCTAAAGGAATAGAGTATAAAAGTAGGGAAGTATTGCTGTAACTGTACAAAGCATTAGTGAGACCGCACCTGGAGTATTGTGTACAGTTTTGGTCCCTTTACTTGAGGAGGGATGTAGTTGCATTGGAGGCAGTTCAGAGGAGGTTCATTAGATTGATTCCAGTGATGAGGAGTTTGCCTTATGAAGAGAGATTGAGCAGTTTAGGCCTTTACTCTCTAGAGTTCAGAAGAACAAGAGGAGATCTAATTGAGGTGTATGAAATGATTAAGGGGATTGACAAAGTAGACGTAGAGAGGATGTGTCCCCTGGTGGGGCAATCTAGAACAAGAGGACATAGTTTTAGGATAAGGGGTAGCAGATTTAAAACAGAGATGAGGAGAAATTACTTCTCTCAAAGGGTCGTGAGCCTGTGGAATTCACTACCCCAGAGTGCGGTGGATGCCGGGATATTGAGTAAAATTAAGGAGGAAATTGACAGATTTCTAATTAGTAAAGGGTTGAAGGGTTATGGAGAATGGGCAGGAAAGTGGAGTTGAGGCTGAGGTGAGATCAGCCATGATCGTATTGAATGGCGGAGCAGGCCCGAGGGGCTGAATTGCCTACTCCTGCTCCTAGATCTTATGTTCTTATGAATCTATCTACCTCTGCCTTAAATTATTAAGATTCTGCTTCCACCGCCTTTTGAGGAAGAGAATTCCAAAGACTCATGACGCTCTGAGAGAAAAAAATTTCTCCTCGTCTCGGTCTCAAATAGGCGACCCCTTATTTTTAAACAGTGACCTTCTAGTTCTAGATTCTCCTACAAGAGGAAACATCCTTTCCACATTCACCCTGTCAAGACCCTCAGGATATTATATGTTTCAATCAAGTCGCCTCTTACTCTTTTAAACTCCAGTGGATATAAGCCTAGCCTGTCCAATCTTTCCTCATTAGACAACCCGCCCATTCCAGGCTACATTCACGGAGAAGACTCGGAGGGCGGAGTTCCAGAACGGTAAGTATAAGAAACTTACCTCTGGTTTAAAAAAAAACTGAAAAGTGACGTCACAGGAAAGCTGTGACCTGATTGGCTGGTAGGGAATTTGAAAATAAAACATTGATAAAAATTGATTAAACCCTAATTAACTAATTAATAAGTAGAGTAACTAAACCAGAGGGAGGAGATTACTGTATTTACTTAGCATTTAATATTTATAGTAGGAATCTAGCACTAGGGACCATATAGTTAATTATAACAATTTAGTAAGGATTTAATAAGTATTTATTTTTATTTATCAATTAGTGCTAGAAATGTCAGTTAGAGGGGTGAAGTGCTTCACCTGTGAGATGTGGGAGGTCCGTGACGCTTCCAGCGTTCCGGACGACTACATCTGCAGGTAGTGTACCCAGTTGCAGCTCCTCACAGACCGCATGGATCGGTTGGAGCAGCAACTGGATGCACTTAGGAGCATGCAGGTGGCAGAAAGCGTCATAGACAGGAGTTTTAGAGAAGTGGTTACACCCAAGGTGCAGGCAGATAGATGGGTGACCGCTAGAAGGGGCAGGCAGTCAGTGCAGGAATCCCCTGTGGCTATCCCCCTCTCTCTCTAACAAGTATACCGTTTTGGATACTGTTGGGGGGGATGGCCTATCAGGGGAAAACAGCAGCAGCCAGAGCAGTGGCACCACGGCTGGCACTGTTGTTCAGCAGGGAAAGACAAAGCGCAGAAGAGCAATAGTTTAGATTTTTTTTTTAGATTTAGATTTAGAGATACAGCACTGAAACAGGCCCTTCGGCCCACCGAGTCTGTGCTGACCATTAACCACCCATTTATACTAATCCTACACTAATCCCATATTCTTACCACATCCTCACCTGTCCCTATATTCCCCTACCACCTACCTATACTAGGGGCAATTTATAATGGCCAATTTACCTAACAACTTGCAAGTCTTTTTGGCTGTGGGAGGAAACCGGAGCACCCGGAGGAAACCCACGCAGACACAGGGAGAACTTGCAAACTCCACACAGGCAGTACCCAGAATTGAACCCGGGTCGCTGGAGCTGTGAGGCTGCAGTGCTAACCACTGCGCCACTGTTATAGGGGACTCTATAGACAGGGGCACAGATAGGCGCTTCTGTGAAAGAGACTCCAGGATGGTATGTTGCCTCCCTGGTGCCAGGGTCAAGGATGTCTCTGAACGGACAGGGGGCATTCTGAAGGGGGAGGGTGAACAACCAGACGTTGTGGTACACATCGGTACCAATGATATAGGCAGGAAGAGTGATGAGGTCCTACAGGGGGAGTTCAGGGAGTTAGGTAGAAAGTTAAAAAAACAGGACCTCTAGGGTTGTAATCTCGGGATTACTCCCTGTGCCACGTGCCAGTGAGGCTAGAAATAGGAAGATAGTGCAGCTAAACACGTGGCTGAACAGCTGGTGTAGAAGGGAGGGTTTCAGATATCTGGACCATTGGGATCTCTTCAGGGACAGATGGGACCTGTACAAGAAGGACGGGTTGCATCTAAACTGGAGGGGCACAAATATCCTGGCTGCGAGGTTTGCTAGGTTCAC
This sequence comes from Heterodontus francisci, assembly GCF_036365525.1. NCBI lineage: Eukaryota > Metazoa > Chordata > Chondrichthyes > Heterodontiformes > Heterodontidae > Heterodontus > Heterodontus francisci. The sequence continues at coordinate 132,841,218 of NC_090375.1, forward strand.
TCGGGAGGGTTTAAACTCGTGTGGCAGGGGGGTGGGAACCAGAGCAGTAGGACAGCAAATGAAATAAATGAGGGGGAACTAGTAAATAAGGCCAGTAAGACTAAGAGGAAGAGCAGGCAGGGAGATGTTGTGGAGCACAGCGGGACTGGTGGTCTGAAGTGCATTTGTTTCAATGCGAGAAGTATAACAGGTAAGGCAGATGAACTTAGAGCTTGGATTAGTACTTGGAACTATGATGTTGTTGCTATTACAGAGGTTGAGGGAAGGACAGGATTGGCAGCTAAATGTTCCAGGATTTAGAAGCTTCAGGCGGGATAGAGGGGGAATGTAAAAGGGGTGGGGGAGTTGCATTACTGGTTAAGGAGAATATCACAGCTGTACTGCGGGAGGACACCTTGGAGGGGCCATGCAGTGAGGCAATATGGGTGGAACTCAGGAATAGGAAGGGTGCAGTCACGATGTTGGGAGTTTACTACAGGCCTCCCAACAGCCAGTGGGAGGTAGAGGAGCAGATATGTAGACAGATTTTGGAAAGATGTAAAGGTAACAGGGTTGCAGTGGTGGGTGATTTTAACTTCCCCTATATTGACTGGGACTCACTTAGTGCAAGGGGCTTGGATGGGGCAGAATTTGTAAGGAGCATCCAGGAGGGCTTCTTGAAACAATACGTAGATAGTCCAACTAGGGATGGGGCCGTACTGGACCTGGTATTGGGGAATGAGCACGACCAGGTGGTCGAAGTTTCAGTAGGGGAGCATTTCGGGAACAGTGACCATAATTCCATAAGTTTTAAGGTACTTGTGGATAAAGATAAGAGTAGTCCTCGGGTGAAGGTGCTAAATTGGGGGAAGGCTAATTATAACACTATTAGGCAGGAACTGAAGAATTTAGATTGGGGGTGGCTGTTTGAGGGTAAATCAACATCTGACATGTGGGAGTCTTTCAAACGTCAGTTGATTAGAATCCAGGACCAGCATGTTCCTGTGAGGAAGAAGGATAAGTTTGGCAAGTTTTGGGAACCTTGGATAACGCGGGATATTGTGAGCCTAGTCAAAAAGAAAAAGGAAGCATTCGTAAGGGCTGGAAGGCTGGGAAGATACGAATCCCTTGAGGAATATAAAGACAGTAGGAAGGAACTTAAGCAAGGAGTCAGGAGGGCTAAAAGGGGTTATGAGAAGTCATTGGCAAACAGGATTAAGGAAAGTCCCAAGGCTATTTTTACGTATATAAGGATCAAGAGAGTAACCAGGGAAAGGGTTGGCCCACTCAAGGAAAGAGAAGGGAATCTATGTGTGGAGCCAGAGGAAATGGGCGAGGTACTAAATGAGTATTTACCAGTATTCACCAAGGAGAAGGACTTGGTGGATGATGAGCCTAGGGAAGGGAGTGTAGATAGTCTCAGTCATCTCATTATCAAAAGGGAGGAGGTGTTGGGTGTTTTGCAAAGCATTAAGGTAGATAAGTCCCCAGGGCCTGATGGGATCTACCCCAGAATACTGAGGGAGGCAAGGGAAGAAATTGCTGGGGCCTTGACAGAAATCTTTGCATCCTCATTGGCTACAGGTGAGGTCCCAGAGGACTGGAGAATAGCCAATGTTGTTCCTTTGTTTAAGAAGGGTAGCAAGGATAATCCAGGAAATCATAGGCCGGTGAGCCTTACGTCAGTGGTCGAGAAATTATTAGAGAGGATTCTTCAGGACAGGATTTACTCCCATTTGGAAACAAATGGACTTATTAGCAAGAGGCAGCATGGTTTTGTGAAGGGGAGGTCATGTCTCACTAATTTGATTGAGTTTTTTGAGGAAGTGACGAAGATGATTGATGAAGGAAGGGCAGTGGATGTTATCTATATGGACTTCAGTAAAGCCTTTGTCAAGGTCCCTCATGGCAGACTGGTTACAAAAGGTGAAGTCACATGGGATCAGAGGGGAGCTGGCAAGATGGATACAGAACTGGCTCGGTCATAGAAGACAGAGGGTAGCAGTGGAAGGGTGCTTTTCTGAATGGAGGGCTGTGACTAGTGGTGTTCCGCAGGGATCTGTGCTGGGACCTTTGCTGTTTGTAGTATATATAAATGATTAGGAGGAAAACGTAGCTGGTCTGATTCGTAAGTTTGCGGATGACACAAAGGTTGGTGGAGTTGCGGACAATGATGAGGATTGTCAGAGGATACAGCAGGATATAGATCGGTTGGAGACTTGGGCAGAGAAATGGCAGATGGAGTTTAATCCGGACAAATGTGAGGTAATGCATTTTGGAAGATCTAATGCAGGTGGGAAGTATACAGTAAATGGCAGAACCCTTAGGAGTATTGACCGGCAGAGAGATCTGGGTGTACAGGTGCACAGGTCACTGAAAGTGGCAACGCAGGTGGATAAGGTAGTCAAGAAGGCATACGGCATGCTTGCTTTCATCGGTCGGGGCATAGAGTATAAAAATTGGCAAGTCATGCTGCAGCTGTACAGAACTTTAGTTAGGCCACACTTAGAATATAGTGTGCAATTCTGGTCGCCACACTACCAGAAGGACGTGGAGGCTTTGGAGAGGGTACAGAAGAGGTTTACCAGGATGTTGCCTGGTCTGGAGGGCATTAGTTATGAGGAGAGGTTGGATAAACTCGGATTGTTTTCACTGGAATGACGGAGGTGGAGGGGCGACATGACAGAGGTTTACAAAGTTATAAACGGCATGGACAGAGTGGATAGTCAGAAGCTTTTTCCCAGGGTGGAAAAGTCAGTTACTAGGGGACATAGGTTTAAGGTGAGAGGGGCAAAGTTTAGAGGGGATGTGCGAGGCAAGTTCTTTACACAGAGGGTGGTGAATGCCTGGAACTTGTTGTCGGGGGAGGTGGTGGAAGCAGGTACCATAGAGACGTTTAAGAGGCATCTTGACAAATACATGAATAGGATGGGAATAGAGGGATACGGACCCCGGAAGTGCAGAAGGTTTTAGTTTAGGCAGGCATCAAGATCAGCGCAGGCTTGGAGGGCCGAATGGCCTGTTCCTGTGCTGTACTGTTCTTTGTTCTTTGTAATAGTCTAGTAAACTTCTCTGAACTGCTTCCAACTCATTTACATCCTGCCTTAATAAGATTCCAATACTGTACACAGTACTCCAGATGTGATCTCACCAGTGCCCTGTATAACTGAAGCATAACCTCCCTACTTTTGTATTCAATTCCCCTCACAATAAACAGTAACATTCATTAGCTTTCCTATTTACATGGTGTACCTGCATGCTAACCTTTTGTGAGTCATGCACTCGGACACCCAGATCCCTCAGCATCTCAGAGCTCTGAAACTCTCACCATTTAGATAATATACGTTTTTATTCTTCCTGCCAAAATGGACAATTTCACATTTTCCCACATTATACTCCATTTGCCAGATCTTTGCTCGACCAATATCTATGTTTAGCATCCAACTTGGAGAAGAATTTGGCTCTTGTGAACTTGGGATTCATTTCCTCTAATGTCGGAATCTTGTGGGGGCATCTCTTTAGGGAGAAGTTTAGATGCTTTGGATCCAGACATACCCTGATTGCTCCATCCTTCTTCAGTCCGCACCTGATTGAACTGCACCAGTCTGCGTGATGATACAAATGACGGATGATGCCATTGCGCTCCATGTTATTTAATTTGTGCTTAAGCTTTTCTTGTATGTGCACGCTGCACTTTCTGGGAGGGTCGATTGACGGAATTGCATCCTCTCTGAGGTGTAGTACGGCATCGCCTTTGTAATCTCCTTTGGCATTGAACCTGTCCAGGTACATTTGTTGTAGGCCGTGGACTGACCCAGTGTGGGTACCCTTGGTCTCTTCTGCTGTAACGGCTACCTTGGTGACCTCATAGATGGTCACGATGTTGAGATCTTTGCACGCTGCTAGTCCTGCCATTGCTGGTCCGCCCATGTCGACCAGGTAGAATATTTGCGGTTTCCGTGCTGACCTGCCATAGCTGCATTGCATTGTCATTGTGTCACTGCAGATAACTTGGCAGTTGTTGGTTGTATCATTGATTTCCAGTGACTCTGGTACATATCCTTCAGGATTGGGACCTGTAGGATATTCGCAATAGTGCCGGTTTCAATCTTAACCCTGAATGTGTGTTTGCCAACTTTCTTTAAGCACATGATGTTAATGGTAGCAAAAGCTTCCAGTCGTTTGACTTTGTGAACACAATGGGCTGGATTTTACATTGCCGCCTCCGAAATCGACAGTGGCCGTAAACAATGGCGGCATGTATGCGCAGGTCGTACTTTGCGGAGCCACGCGATATTCAGCACGGCGGCTCATTTAAATGGCCGGGATGGACCGCCCACCCCAATGATGTGGAGGGGGTGGGCTGTTCGTCCCCGGCAATGGATCAGGCACCGTTGCACGCGCGCTGATACCATTTTTAAAGGGCTTCGTGCCCTACATAGCTTTTGAAAATTTAAAGGAACATTTGTTATATACGTAACTATTCCTCTCCCACCTCCCCCAATAACCACAGAATTAAGTGCCTGCCCTCTTTCCCCCACCCCCGCCAAAACACTTAGCTGATGCACCTGACCATCCCCCCACTAAATTTCACCCGTTCCCACCATCCCCTAGACCAATTAAATTACTCTGATGGGAGTGCTGCTCACCGGCACCAATATTGGAGTGGAACGGACAGCGGTAGCGGGTAAGTAATTAATTCCTTCATTTGCAATTTTTAAAATATGTAAATTTGTCTCCCGTCGCCAAGCGGCAGGTGGGGGGGGCCGCCATGAGGCCTCGCCACCGCAGGTAATATCGGGCCGAGCTTTCCCGGGGTCAAGATCTGTGGTGGGCCTCTGCCGGAGTCATTTTCTGCCTGCCCCCGCCACGACCCCCGGCATCGAGGGGACTGTAAAATCTAGCCCAATGTGTCAGGTTCACAATGTGAAAGGCCTGCTCATCTTCTGGCTGAGAATCACTCCTCTCTGAGTCTTGTCTCAGGTTTGTTTTGCAGTGGGCCTCGTGCATCGGCTTGCGTTTATGCAGGTCTCTGGAGTTCTCCTTGCTGTTGTTGCCCTTTTGCTGTGCCTGTTGCCTGTTTGCTTTTGTCCTACTGTGACTTCTGGCTGCGTCTTTGGAGCCAGCCTTTTGCATAGGCGGGCCCAGTGTCCTTTTGCACCTCACGTCTTGCACAGGTCTGGAATTGCAGGACAACTTCACGGTGAGTGGGACCAATCACACTTACCACACAGCTTGCTTGCTCTTTTTGACCTGGTTATTGTGCCTATACTGTTGGCTACACCTAGTGCTTGCAGATGCTGTTGTCCAGCTACAGTGGCTTCGTATTTCCTGCCATCTTCTAGCAGCGTATCAATGCTGTGACCTTTTTCGCCAAGAGGTCTTTCTGAAAAGCTTCAATGGGTATTGAGACAATCACCAGCTCCATTAGTCGCTCTGACATCACAGTTTCTGAGAAATCGTATTCATTGCCCTTACTATGGCACCCACTGATGAACTGTTCTACTGGTTCCTGTGGCTGTTGCCTGTAGGACATCAATTCCAGGTGATGAATTCTAAAATTCACTCGTAATTGGAGCTGATCTTCTAGCACTTTCCATACCTTTGCGGGATCTTTCTGGTCCTCTTCCGATAAGCCAGAGGTGTTGTTTCTGTGTAATCCCTCAGTTCCAACTGCTATTAGTATTTTCACAACCTGTTTTTCTGGTTCTGCAATCACTTGATCTGTGAAACATAACTACATTCTCTGTTTGAAAAGCTGGAACTCCAATAGGGTATCTTTGGCCTTCCAGTTCATGCTGGGAAATTTGGTATCCATCTTTATGCCGTTACTTTGCTTAAAACTTGCTTTAAGACTTGTTCTATGACTCCGCACTGTTTCTCCTTTAAGAAATTCTCTGTCGTTTAGACTGGCTGCTTGGATGGTGAGGAGCAGGTGTTTTATAGTGTTCTTTGTTTATCTTGCTTGCAGCACTAGCTATAGCACTTAAGCCTCTCTGTTTACACAACTGTTCACTAGGAAGTTATATTACTTTTTTTTAAAGAGTTCTTTTTGCAGCACTTAAGCTGGTCTGTTTACACAGCTGTTCACTAGGCAGTTTAGTAGATTTTCTTAGAGAGTTTGTTTATGTTCTAAACGCTTGAGTGGTTTAATGGTATTTTTATAGCTATGGCTTTGTGTATGGAAGCTCTTCTTCACGCTCGAATGATTTAATGAGTTTTTAAAACTTTGGCTGTGTGGATGAAGGCTCTGCAGTGATCGGGATTTTCCCACGCTTTTTGCAATCAGACGTCTCCTGTAATGGTGCCGACCTTGATCAGCCTGGGAGATGAGTCAGGTCTTTTTTTTAACGGAGTCTTTGGAAAAAAAATCAATCTTACAAGCACTTCAAAGCTTTTTTTTTAAACAATGACTCACCCGATTTACTTGCAGTATTTCTGTTGACTTTTCTCTCAAGTGGCTGTAGGAAAGGTTGTTTTCAAAGTTGTTTGACCCATGATCTTCAATTTAGACTTTGTCTTCTCACCACAGCTGCCACATGTCTTGCATTCTTTATGTTGTCTGATGCAATATAAATGAGATGCATTGAGTCCAGTTGGTTGAAGATCTCAAACAGGTTTATTACAGCTAAACTATTATATACAGTACAGAGCAAACTATTTACAGAACCTTACTCTGAGTGTTACAATTTCAGAGTGACTCTGGCTTCAAGTCACGTGACTATGTTTTGGAACTTAGCTCATTAGCATACTACAATATAAAGGTCATGAAATTGAATTAACGTGTTGTAGAATAAAGAAACAACCTTACAAATTCATAAGTGTTAGCTTGGTCAATGAAAATCAAACTATGCCATTGCTTGTTTGGACTGAGAGGTTGTGCTCCCTCACCACACTGTTAAACAAATGGATGAATTCCTTATGGGTGAGCGGATAAATGAAAAGCGTTCTTTCCAGTTTTCCTCCCCCTTATAGGACAGCATTGAGGGGAACGTTGCAACATGGTTAGGGCTTAGTGGGTTTTATTTTTGCAAGCTTTCTTTCCTCCTTTGAAAGCAGTGGCAATTCCTGGGATATGGTTCCATGACTGCTGGCAGCCCCCTTCATCTAAGTGCCCATTTTCGATAAGTGAGCAGGTGTGTTCCCCACAATTTTCCATTCATTATGATTTATGGATGAAACATTGTGGGAAGCATGCCCATGCTTGACCAACGTGTGTGATTCCAGCAAGCAAGGGAGCACATATTTAGAAAATTGCCCCAGATGAGTTTGTCCGAAAATTTTCTCTTTACTATTTGAAGTGGAGCTTTCATTAAATAACAGTGTGAGAGAAACTTATGGCAAAAGAGCTAACAGGCACTCACACCCTAGTAACCCCTGAATATAATTTCAGAGCCTTGAAATTTGAAGTTGTGGGTTGTGTTGCAATCAGAAAGCCTCTGGTGACTATGAAATCACTCATAGAGATGGTTGATATAGGAAACACAGTTGTGTAGTAGGGGTTGCTGCTTTAATTTTAGGGCCAAGGCAAGTTGTTACTGGTAGATTGGAGGGAGCTTTACTTTGTATCTGTTTTTGACAACTAACATTAATGTAAAAACACATTTTAAATTAATGTAAAGTGATAGTATAATAGCAGGTAAAAGGTCTATGTATATGTCTCTGTTCTTGTGCTTTCAATTGCATATGAATGTAGTTAAGGATATGGTGATAAGCATAGATAAATGTTGGGATGGCTAGAGCCGGAAGATCAAGGGGATATGGTCACCTGCAAAAAATGAGAAAATGAGGAAATTTTTATAAAACAACATTTTTTGTAATTGATTTTGTAATTTTTTTGTTCCCTGCAAATATCCCCACCCACCCATGAGAGCAGACACAGAACCTGCTATACTGCCTTTGTGAATGATCTCTAGTTCAATTTTTGTGGAGAAGCTAAAATCCACACAGAAACTAGCTATCAGAGATGTCAATATTGGGAAATTAGTAGTGACATTCATTATTTAGGAAGAGTGGCTCAGATCACAATTCTGCTTGCCATTTAAATATATTGAGCTGTGTTAAGTGACAAGCAAAATAGATCAAAAGGGTAGTTCTAATGTTGGGTGCTGCAAATAGGGAGTTGTGCATGCAGGAAGCACATCCTGGGTATCAACAGGCCTGTAGCCCATGCCTTTCAATCCAGTGGATTGCAGACTTCTTGATTCAAAGTAAATATTGAGTAATACTCAGCAGGTCAGGCAGCATCTGTGGAGAGAAAAACAGTGTTAACATTTCAGGTCTGTGACCTTTCATCAGTTCTGCCTGACCTGCTGAGTGTTTGCAGCATTTTCTGTTTTTGTTTTATTTTTCCAGCACCTGCAGTACTTTGCTTTTGAGTACTGCCAGTTTCCTGCCAAATGTTTGGCCAGAAACTGGGACAGCCAAATGGAATTTCAGGAGTAATCTAAATGTTTGCAGTCTTTATGATTCTATGCCAGCTCATGTCACTGAAACTCTTGCCATTCCTAACTTTGTTCCTGATATTATATGATGGAGAAACAGTGAACCCTTAACATAACCAATTTTCTGCTGTCAAAATCTTTCACAGTTTAAAGTTCAGCCCACTTGAATTATTCTGTTCAAAATTGTAAACAGAACTTTTCACTTTCTATAAATTATTTATTTAAAAAAATGTATTTATTCATTATTGGGATATGGGCGTCGCTGGCAATGCCTTCATTTATTGCCCATCCTTAGTTACTCTTGAGAAGGTGGTAGTGAGACGCTTTCTTGAACTGTTGCAATCAGTGTGGTGAAGGTACTCCCAGAGGGCTGAAAAGGAGTTCCAAAATTTTGACCCAGTGACAACAAAGGAATGGTGATATAAAAACAAGAAATGCTGGAACCACTCAGCAGGTCTGGCAGCATCTGTGAAAAGAGAAGCAGAGTTAACATTCGGGTCAGTGACCCTTCATCGGTGTCCTAGATTTTCAGCTTCCGCAGTATTTTGCTTTTATTAAAGGAATGGTGATACAATTCGTATCATCGGTGTTCCGATGAAGGGTCACTGGCCCGAAACATTAACTCTGCTTCTCTTTTCACAGATGCTGCCAGATCTGCTGAGTGGTTCCAGCATTTCTTGTTTTTATTTCAGATTTCCAGCATCCGCAGTATTTTGCTTTTATTAAAGGAATGGTGATACAATTCTAAGTCAGGATGGTGTATGAGTTGGAGGGAAACTTGGAGGTGGTAATGTTTCCATGCGCCAATTGCCCTTTTCCTCTTCGAGGTGGAGGTCACGGCTTTGGAAGATGCTGTTGAAGAAATCTTGGCGAGTTGCTGCACTGCACCTTGTGGATGGTACACGCTGTAGCCACGTTGCGTCAATAGTGGAGGGAGTGCATGTTTAAGGTGGTGGAAGGGTGTCAATTAAGCAGATGCTTGGTCCTTGATGTTGACATGCTTCTTGAGTGTTGTTGGAACACTCATTCAGGCATGTGGAGAATATTCCATCACTGACTTGTGCCTTGTAGGCGGTGAATAGGCGGTGAAAAGGCTCTGGGGAGTGAGGAGGTGAGTCACTCGCCACAGAATACCCAGCTTTTGACCTGCTCTTGTAGCAATGGTATTTATCTGGCTGATCCATTTACGTTTCTGGTCAATCGTGGCCCCCCCGCCGATGGTGATGGTGTGGCATTGAATGCCATTAAATGTCAAGGGGAGGTGGATAGACTCTCTCTTATTGGGGATGGTCATTTACTGGCACTTGTGTGGCCCGACTGTTACTTGCCACTTTTCAGCCCAAGCCCAGATGTTGTTCAGGTCTTGCTGCCTGCAGGCATGGACTGCTTCATTATCTGAGGAATTGTGAATGGAACTGAACATGGTGCAATCATCAGTGAATATCCCCACTTCTGACATCATGATGGAGAGAAGGTCATTGATGAAGCAGCTGAAGATGGTTGGGCTTACAATACTGCCCTGATGAACTCCTGGGGCTGGGATGATTGGCCTCCAATAACCACAACCATCTTTCTGATGAATTCTATTGAATTTTTTGAAGTGGCAGCTAAAGTAGCGGACAGGGGAATGTCATTCGGATTTTGTTCATATGAACTTCCAGAAGGCATTTAATAAAGTCCCTCATTCGATACTGTTAACTCAAGTTTCACCCATGGAATTATAGTATCATTATTGACCTGGTTAGCAAATTGGCTGAGCAGCAGGAGACAGAGGCCTGAATTTTCGCTTCAGGAATGGAAAACTAGAGTCAGGACTGTTCCCGGGTCCTGAACCAACCCCATGGGGGAAAAGCCACTCTTTGAGATTTTGACCGGGGCACCCCCTTAACTGGCATGGAGACAGGTTGGGGGGAGTTGTGACCCATAGTTGACCCCGACATTGGAGTCCCAACCCAAAAGGCAAAATCCTGCCCGTGGTGTCCCACAACGATCTGTGCTGGGGCTCAATTAGTCACTGTATTTATTAATGGCTTAGATAATGGAATAGAAAGCACACATCAAAATTTGCTGATGACAAAAAGATAGGTGGAATTATAAGTAGTGTAGTTGGAAGCATAAAATTACAAAGAGATATTGATAGATTAAGTGAATGGGCAAAACTGTGGCAAATGGATTTCAATGTAGACAAATGTGAGGTCATCCACTTTGGATCTAAGAAGGATAGAACAGGGTATTTTCTAAATGGTGAAAAGCTGGAAACAGTGGAGGACCAAAGTGACTTGGGGGACCAGGTACACAGATCATTAACAGATACATAATCAAAAAGGCTAATGGAATGCTGGCCTTTATATCTAGAAGACTAGAATACAAAGGGGTAGAAGTCATGCTTCAGCTATACAAAGTCCTGGTTAGACTACACCTGGAGTACCATGAGCAGTTCTGGGCACCACACATTAGGAAGGATATATTGACCTTGCAGGGAGTGCAGCATAGGTTTATCAGAATGATAAATGGACAGCAAAAGTTAAATTACGAGGAGAGACTGAACAAACTAGGATTGCATTCCCTGGAATTTAGAAGATAAAGGGATGATTTGATCGAAAGTTTCAAGATATTAAGGGGAACAAATAGGGTAGATAGAGAGAAACTATTTCCACTGGTTGGGGAGTCTGAGACAGGGGGGCATAGTCTAAAAATTAGAGTCAGATCTTTCAGGAGTGAAATTAGGAAACACTTCAACACACAAAGGGTGGTAGAAGTTTGGGACTCTCTTCTGCAAATGGCAATTGATTCTAGATCAATTGTTAATTTTAAATCTCAGATTGACAGATATTTGTTAACCAAAGGTTTTAAGGGATATGGGGCAAAAGCTGGCGTATGGAGTTAGGTCAAGATCAGCTATGATCTCACTGAATGGCAGGAACATAGGAGCAGGAGTAGGCCATTCAGCCCAACGAGCCTGCCCCCGCCATTCAGTATGCTCATGGCTGATCATCCACTTCAATGTCTTTTTCCCACACTGACCTCATATCCCCATATGTCATTTGTATTTAGAAATTTGTCAATCTCTGCTTTAAACATACTCAATGACTGAGCTTCCACAGCCCTTTGGGGTAGAGAATTCCAAAGCTTCACAACTCTCTGAGTAAAGACATTTCTCCTCATTTCAGTCCTAAGTGGCTTACCCCTTATTTTGAAATTGTGTCCCCTGCTTCTAGACTCCCCAACCAGGGGAAACATCTTAAATAAAAGCAAAATACTGCAGATGCTTGAAATCTGAAATAAAAACAAGAAATGTTGGAAATACTCAGCAGGTCTGGCAGCATCTGTAGAGAGAGAAGCAGAGTTAACGTTTCAGGTCAGTGACTCTTCATCGGAAACATCTTACCTGCATCTACCCTGTCTATCCCTTTAAGTACTTTGTAGGTTTCAATGAGATCACCTCTCATTCTTCGAAACTCTAGAGAATACAGGCCCAGTTTCCACAATCTCTCTTCATTGGACAGTCCCACCATCTCGTGAACAAATCTGATGAACCTTTGTTGCACCCCCTCTATGGCAATAATATCCTTCCTAAGGTAAGGGGACCAAAACTGCACACAGTATTCAAAGTGCAGTCTAGCCAAAGTTCCATACAATTGAAGCAAGACTTCACTACTCCTGTACTCAAATCCTCTTGCAATAAAGGCTAACATACCATTAGCCTTCCTAATTGCTTGCTGCACCTGCATGTTAGCTTTCAGTGACTTATTGACAAGGACACCCAGGTCCCTTTGTACATCTACACTTTCTAATCTCTTACCAGTTAATAAATACTCTGCACATCTATTCCTCCTACCAAAGTGGATAACCTCACATTTTTCCACGTTATATTCCATCTGCCACGTTCTTGTCCACTCACTAAGTCTGTCCAAGACCCTCCTTGAAGCCACTTTGCATCTTCCTCACAACGCACATTCCCACCTTGTTTTGTGTCATTCGCGAACTTGGAACTACTACATTTGGTCGCCACATCCAAATCATTGATAGAGATTGTGAACAGCTGAGGCCTAAGCACTGATCCCTGTGGTACCCCACGAGCCACAGCCTGCTTTCTGCCTGTTAACCAATCCTTAATCCATGCCAGTATATTACCTCCTCGAACATGTGCATTAATTTTACTAACCAACCTCCTGTGGGAGACTTTATCAAAAGCCTTCTGAAAATCCAAGTATACTATGACCAGTGACTCCCCTTTATCAATTCTGTTAGGACATCTTCAAAAAACTCCAACAGGTTCAGCAAACATGACTTTCCATTCATAAATCCATGTTGACTATGCCCAATCAGATCATTATTATCCAAGTGTTCATTAATCACATCCTTTAGAATAGATTCTGGCATTTTCTCAACGATTGATGTAAGGCTAACAGGTCTGTAATTCCCTGTTTTCCCTCCTCCTCCCTTCTTAAATACTGGGGTGACATTTGCGACCTTCCAACTTGCAGGAACTGCTCCAGAATCTATAGAACTTTGGAAGATGATCACCAATGCATCCACTATCTCCATAGCTACCTCTTTCAACACTCTGGGATGTAGAATATCAGGTCCTGGGGACTTATCAACCTTCAGCCCCATTAATTTCTCCAATACAACCTTCTTACTAATACTAATTTCCTTCAATTCCTCATTCTCAATCCCTTGATCCTGGGAGATTTCCTGTATCTTCCTCAGTGAAGACAGACACAAAGTAATCATTTAGCTTCTCTGCCATTTCTCTATTCCCCATTATAAATTCTTCTGACTCTGCCTGTAATGGACTCACATTTGTCTTAGCCAAATGTTTCCTTTTTTGTACCTGCAGAAGCTTTTACAGTCTGTTTTTATATTTTTTGCTAGCTTACATTTATATTCTATTCCCCCTTTCTTAATCAGTTTCTTCATCCTCCTTTGCTGTATTCTAAAATCTTCCCAATCCTCAGGTTTACTACTATTTCTGGCAACTTTATAGGCCTTTTTTAAAACCTTATACAATCCTTAACTTCCTTTGTTATCCACAGTTGACTGCCTTTACTTCTGGGGTTTTTGTGCCTTGAAGGAATGTATAGTTGCTGTAAAATATGTAATATTTCTTTAAAGACTATCCATTGCCTATGCACAGTCATACCTTTTAATGTATTTTCCCAATCCACCTCAGCCAATTTGCCCCTCATACCTTCATAATTTTCTTTGGTCAAATTTAACACCCTGGCTTCAGATTAAACTACTTCACTTTCAAACAAAATGTAAATTTCTATCATTTTATGGACACTGATCCCGAAAGATTCTTTTACAACAAGATTTATTTATTTTTTATTCATTCATGGGATGTGGGCTACGCTGGCCAGGCCAGCGTTTATTGCCCATCCCTAATTGCCCTTGAGAAGGTGGTGGTGAGCTGCCTTCTTGAACTGCTGCAGTCCAGTCGATGTCAGGTGGTCCGTCTGGTTTCATTCCTTTTTATTGACTTCGTAGCGGTTAGGTACAACTGAGTGGCTTGCTAGGCCATTTCAGAGGGCATGTAAGAGTTAACCACATTGCTGTGGGTCTGGAGTCACCTGTAGGCCAGACCAGGTAAGGACAGCAGATTTCCTTCCCTAAAGGACAATAGTGAACCAGATGGGATTTTACAACAATCGACAATGGTTTGATGGCCATCATTAGACTAGCTTTTAATTCCAGATTTATTAATTAAATTCAAATTCCACCTTCTGCTGTGGTGGGATTCGAACCCATGTCCCCAGAGAAATACCCTGGGTCTCTGGGTTACTAGTCCAGTGATAATACCACTACGCCACCGCCTACCCAAAATTAATATTAATAAGCCCTTTCGCATTACATAAAACTTGATCTAAAATAGCTTGTTCTCTAGTCGGTCCCTCAACATACTGCTCTAGAAAACCATCCCGAACACACTCCAGAAACATGTCCTCCACAGCAATACTGCTCATTAAATTTACCCAGTCTATTTGCAGATTGGAATCACCCACGATTACTGTATTACCCATGCCACATGCTTCTTTAATCTCCTGATTAATACCATGCCCCACACTACCACTACTGTTTGGTGGCAAGTAAACAAGTCCTACCAATGTTTGCTGCCCCTTGCTGTTTCTTAGCTACACCTAAACAGATTCCACGTTTTGTTCTTCTGATCTGAGATCCTCCCTTACTAATGTACTGATCCTATCCCTTATCAGCGCAACACCACCTCCTTTTCCTTTTTGCCTGTCCTTTCTAAATGTCGAATATCCTTGAATATTCAGTTCCCAGTCTTGGTCACCTTGCAGCCATGTTCCATTATAGCAATTAGATCATACCCATTTACCTCTATTTGGGCCCTTAAATCGTCTATCTAGTTGCAAATGCTGCGTGCATTCAAGTAGAGTGCCCTTAACCTTGTCTTCTTGACATTATTCTGCATTCTAAGCCTAGTTGATGCTTGCCTTTGTTTTGCCTGCCTTCTAATGTCACTTGCTACTTTTCTACTTTCCTACAGAACAGGCTCGAGGGGATAAATGGCCTATTCCTGTTCCTATGTTAATTTGAGCTAGGTGTAACTCCAACCAGTGAAGAGTTTTTCCCAGTTACCATCGACTTCAGGTTTACTTCAGGGTTCCTTGTTGCCACATCTGGTTAAAGGCTGCCTTGATGTCAAGGGCAGCCCCTCTCACCTCGTCTCTGTAATTGAGCTCTGGTGGAACCCAAACAAGCATCGTTACGCAGATTATTGGTGAGTAAGTGCTGCTTGATAGCATTGTTGCTGACACCTTCAATTACTTTGCTGATGATTGAGAATAGATTGACAAGACAGTAAGTGGCCAGATTAAATTTATCTTTCTTTTTGTGGACATACCTGGACAATTTTCCACTTTGTCGGGTGGATGCCGGTTGTAGCTGTACTGGAACATCTTGGCTAGAGATACAGCGAGTTCTGGAGCAAAAGTCTGAAGCACTACAACTGGGATGTTGTTGGGGCCCATAGCCTTTGCTGTATTCACTGCCCTCAGCTGCAGAGCAAATTGAATTGGCTAAAGATTGGCATCTGTGATGCTGGGGATTTCAGGAGGAGGCCAAGATGGATCATCCAGTTGGCACTTCTGGCTGAAGATGGTTGCAGATGCTTCACCTTGTCTTTTGCATTCACGTATTGGGCTCCGCCATCATTGAAGGTGGGGATGTTCATTGAGCCTCCTCCTCCCGTTAGTTGTTTAATTGCTTGCCATTCGTGACTGGATGCGGCACGACTGCAGAGCTTTGACCTGATCCATTGGTCATGGGCTCGCTTAGCTCTGTCCACAGCATGCTGCTTCCAATCTTTAGCATGAATGTAGTCCTGTGTTGTAGCTTCACTAGGTTGGCCCCTCATTTTTTCGTATGTCAAAGTCACTGTGGCCTTCAGTTTCTTTGATTCGGGCTCCTTGCAAGGATCACCTGTGGACCTCAGTGGCATCATCCAAACGGCTGCACACCACTGCGTCTGATGCTTTTCGTTGCTAGAGCTGGACAGTACATTCATTTCACAACAGACGTGGCCTCGTAGGGTCAGGGGAAACTGGGTTTCACTGCCATGGCTGGATTCCCCCATGTGCAAGGCATCATCGATTGCAGCCATCAAGGTACTGAGTGACTGGCCAGTGAGATCTGTCAACAGAAAGGGCTTCCACTCCCTCAATATACAACTGGTCTGTGACCACAAGAGCTTCCTCCATGTGTGCGCTTGCTTTCCTGGCAGCTGCCATGACTGCTTCATCCTCTGCCAGTTCAGGCTACCTCAAATCTTCACTCCAACCCTTAAAGTGTGTGGATGGCTCCTAGGGGACAAGACGTCTCTTGAAGACATGGCTACTCGTCCCTCTATGGAAGCCCCAAACAAAGGCACAGAGGCGATACATCCGATGCCTCCTGCTTAGGACAACCATTGAACAGACCATCCGGCTTCTGAAGCTGTCATTCTGATGCCTGTACCAGACGGACAGTGGTGCTCTCTGATACCCTCCTGTAAAGGTCTCGGTCATTGTGGTGGTCTGCTGTGCTCTCCATAAATATGGCCGTCCAGAGAGATGGGGGCCTTGAGGATGGTGAGGCTCTGGCAGGAGACAGCCATCAGAGGAAGAGAGGAGCAGCAGGAGATGAGAGGAGGAGGAGGAGGAGGAAGTGGAGGCAGAAGGAAATGATACTGGACAGAAAGGTGCCCCTGCTGCAAGATGAAATGGCTTCCTCCCCTTGCCACCCTCCATGAAGAGGACTATCCCCCTTTACCTCATCGCCTCCAACATTGAATTTAGGTTGGCATTAATGAAGCGAGGGACAGCCCTGCCCTGGGTGCTAGGCTTCCAGCTCTCTTTTGACATCTCGCTTCCCTCTGGTGCTGTGGAAGGCTTTAGCACAATCAGCAGATTTCTCTCTTAGGACAACCAGCAGCCCCAGTGGTGACTGCCGTGGGAGTCTAAATGAATCCTACACTTCATCTGATCCACCTCCATTTCCGCCCCACTGGCTCTAAGTGGACAGGAGGCCCATCTCCATATCAATTAAGGGCTCACCTCTATGAAAATAAACCCGGCTTCTGTTTCCGGTCTCCGTGGCGAAAATTGATCACATTATTTATAGACAGTGAACAGCTCAAATTGTTTACAATTTTGAACACTGTGGCTGAAATTTTACATTGGGTGGGAGGTCCCACTCAATGGCCAACAAGTTGGTGGTGAGCCCGCCTCCGCCGGCCCTATAGAACCAGGCTGGGATTTTTCGCTCCCCAGGCCCTTAAGTGGTCTTGGGTGGGACTTCCACCTCCTTGAGGCAGGAAGTCCTGCCTAATAGAGCTGCCGGCCAATCAGCGGGCTGGCAGCTCTTAGTCCCAGCAGTGCCACCAAGACTGGTGGCCGTTGCTGGAACTACACCCAGCAATCAGAGGCAACAGGAAAGATAGCAGCAGAACTCAGGAAAGTTTTTAGGGCCTTGCTGGGGATGCTCGGCCGGCCCCGGTGAGGTTGGTCGAGTGAGGGTTGGGGGGGGGGGGGGAAGTGTCGTGCATTGGGGGCAGTTGGGGTTTTGGGGGCTGCTCTCTGTAGGGCACAGGGTGCCCACTCAGGAAGACCCCCCCCCCCAGCTCGCAAAAAGGGCCACCTGGTTTTACCTGGTGGTGTTCTTAGGGCTTTTGCCATCTGCCTGCCGAGGGTAAGATACCCGTGGCGGTGGGAGGAGGCCCTTAAGTGGTAGTTAATTGGCCACTTAAGGGCCTTGATTGGCCTGGGGGCAGGCAGGCCATTTCTTGCCACCGCCCCACGTAAAATTGCAGCGGGGTGGGAGAGGGGGGTCAGGAACAATCCCCCCCACCTCCCACTCAATTTTAGGCCCCCCCTCGCTTGTTGGGGCCTGTAAAATTCCAGCCAGAAGAATTCAAGTGGGCTGACCTTGAATTGCTATCAATTATTAGAATAATGTAGGAAAAAGTCAGGATTCTTACATATTCTACAAAACAGACAAAGTATTATTGAGGTATTAAAGAGATGTCATTTGACCATTTGGACTTTTAGAACAGAACCCTTTTTTAATTTACTGATTCTTTTTCTAATTTGTCACTGGTAAACTCCATACCTAAAAAATGGCCATTTCCTTTTAAAGACTATTGACTATAAATTATTAGATTGTCCTGAGGCACAAAATTGCCCATTAATTGCTTGAGCTAGTCTTTTGTATCTACTGCTCTGAGTGTATATTTACAAATCAATTTAGTTTAGTGGCATCTCCCTATTAATATTGTCAGTGGATGGCCTACTTTGCAATTCAGATGAATAATGGAACAAAAATTTGATGGACTTGTAGCTGAACGAATTTCCACTTGATATCCATCCCGATTTTATTTCAGGGGCAGATCTGGCAGCATCCTGTACTCACCCAGAAATCCCAGCAGTTATGTCACCTATATGACCAGCAGTAAGTATATCTGTATGCAGTATATATACTTAAAGTACATGATTATATGTGAGGCTTCCAATTTCTTATTAAATGGTAATCAATCTGAGTGAGATTGACAGCTGTTTTAACTTGGGCTCTGAAAGTCAAGGAGTCGCAGCAGTGTATGTTTGGGTCAGAGAAATGTTTGGCCAGACCAGCCTGTGCAATTACCAATGGAGCAACAAGAGACTATGGGGATTTGAGACTGCATCTTGGGTGAGGACAGGTGGGCATCCTGCCCCATTACACTTCTAACAGATCAGTTGTGCTGGTGGACTTTTTAGGTTTAGTTTTTCACTAGAACAGGCACATGTATACAAGACGATTCAGTTGGTTAGTGAACTATTGGAAGTGAGATATAGACTCGAGAAGGTTCCAGTATTGTGGTGACTTAGCTGATTTTAATTGGAGCAGCAGTAGGGACATTATCATTGACCTCTGATTACTATTCATTATCTCCAACTGCAAGAGAGCATTGTCTGGATACTGGGCGAGGACCAGGATCAGATCCATTTGTGATACTCTTCCTGGTAAAATAACCTGCTGACATTCACTGTCTAGGCTACTAAAGTATAGGCACTTGGTTGAGGTAATGGAGGGTGGCTGGTGCTCAGCATGAGAAACACCTTTGGAAGAGAGGCAGGAAGAAAATAAATAAATAAAGACTCTGAAATTCCATAGGTATTCTCTCAGTCTCTCAGCAGAACCCTAGGAGAAACAGCTATTTATGTCATTTCTCTGGCACTTCTTCAGATAGTATACCTTCAGATTAATGGCAGAAGACCAACAACCCTGTGGAATTTCACGGCCAAAGTCTTTGTTCACTCAGATGCATAAACTGTGAAGCTGGACATCGATTCCTCTAAGCTATCTTTTTGTGTTTTACATGATCAGTTAAAACTGGCACACCCATGGAAAGGAGATCAGAGCATCGTAGGAAGTCTGAATTTAACAACTTTATTTAAAAAATTTACAAGCTCACTTTGTTAAACATCACAGTTAAAAATAGTATCCAATTGAAGGAAACATACAGCATGCCAGAATAAGAGAAATTATTTTTAAACATTCCCTGCAAAACAGTTAACTTTTTTTAATAAGGTATTTCAACATTTAAATATGTAATTAACAAACACCGTGTAACAAATATAACAAACTCTTTCCATGAATTGAGAAGTTTTGGACTTAGTAGTACAGTATATTAAAGTTTATGGCTCTGTGTTCACTGAATGGGAAAAATGTGAATTATTAATAATGACAATTTTATTCAGTCACAGTATAAAAACCATTCAATGTCATTTTACCATCTCTTCTTAACCATGTAAGTTGAAGCATTTGAGGTTTTTTGTTGAAGCCTTTGTTGTCAGCACCAATACTGAAGGGTAATATATAGTCGCTGGTGATGTTAAAGCAGAAGTATCTTTTGGTTGTCACATCAGTTACTGTATATCATATAAACTTTATAAAAGATGCGCTCTGTCATTGTTTAAAAAAAAACCTTCCTAGGTATAAAATCCAGCGATGCCTGCTTTATACTTCTGGTAAATGGTATTTAGTAATTGATGTTTTATGTGGCCAAATCTATTATTTCTGTATTTTATATCCATCACATCTCCTGATGTATCTAAAAAGAAATAATTTGGTCAAATCTCAATGATTTTATAAGTTGTTTCTTTAGTTGCCAAATTCCACAGCAAATGTCAAGGCACAAATTCTGAGTCAGAGAAATAACTTTCTGTTCTAGATGATGCGAAGGAAGAAAACTAACGTACAAAACTTTTTTCAGAATCACATCCATTTTTGTTTTTTTTTAAAATAAAAACTTTAAAATGGGTCTTCCACAAAAATAGATGCTACTGTTTAAACTGGTCTTTTTTTTACTCCATGGGCTGTATTTTGAAAAAGTACAAATCAAACCTATTCATCAAGCTCCTTCTTGTACCTCGGCTCTCTCAAAGTCCTACTTACTTCTGGATAATTTAAACAAAAGCTACAACAATGTTGGCTCTGCCCTACATCATGAGCTATTAACAAACAAACACTGAGGCTAGCTGAAGGAGAGGTTGTGTAGTTGATTCATGATCTAGAAAATCACTAAATTATGCCAGAGTTTTATATGCACCATATTGCATTCCTGCTCTGTAAAACATTTATTTTTAAAATCAATGTTCTATCTTTGTAAGTTCATTTTCAATTTATAACAACCTTTAGTTTTAAGAATAAGCATGCCCTAACCCATTGTAGATATTGTATATATTACTTATACAATACATAATAAAACACCTTATACATCACAGAAAACCTTTTTTTTTAGGTTAAAGTATAACATTTTGGAATGATCAAATTCTGTGCAAACATAAATAAAAATACATCAAGTGCAATGTATTGTTAATTACACTAAAAACATAATATACAAAACAGCAAAGCCCTAGAACTTGATACTACAAATCCAAAAGTAACCACTGCATAAAAACAAGCAACATGCCCCTATAGCATGTTTCCATCACTTCAAAACACTATTGTTTCTAAAAAAAAAATTATTGAGCCACGGCCCATTTGGAGCACCTATTACTTATGGCAATGGTGCACTGTGTTACTTGACGAGTAAGTTTTCAATACCCTAGGAATTCACAATGATTAGGTTATGAAAACTGTAATAAAGCTCCATGGAACACAAGAACAGCAGAGTTTCATAAGTTATGAACTCAGTATGGTACATCCACCTTCTGAGTCTCTGCAATATTGCTTTCTCCCACAGATATGAATTGCAGATGTGGGGAGGAAACAAGCTACAATTCCGCTAAAAATTATGTTTATCACACAGACAGCACAATGCATGATTAAGAAAAGTCAATTCTTGCATTATTCTCTCAGGTCAGCTTATTGGATAAGTAATGCATTTAATAGCATTCAGATGTATTTTTGGTTTGTGCCATAGTTCACAGTATTTTAGAAGTAAAGATTTTAAATTTTGTTTGTGTGTATGGGGAAGAGAGTGGCTTATGTCTGTATTGTGGGGAGAAAGTGTGGAAGAGGATGCAAGAACTTTTGCAGTGTTCTGCTAACATGGCTGATCATTGTTCTATGTGTATTGGAGTGCCAATACCAGAGGGAAGAGATGCTCTGAGAGATGCTGGCCTACACTCAATAGGGAGGACCAATTTACTCAGCTAGCAGCAAATTTCTGAATTCTTGGTCACATGATCATACGTAGCAATAAAATGTGCATAAAAAAAACTGACCTAAAATTACGAGCTATGGTATAAACAATCAACTATATTTGCAAAGGTATTTCACTACCTAAACACATCCAAAGATAGATAAAGGTATGCTTATAGTTGTGATTGAAAAGCCTATATGCAATTTTAGCTTATGTCAATATATACTCGAACATGATTGATTTATTGTGCTCTGTTTGTAGATTATCTCCCGCGATGCTCCAAGCTTTTGGTAACATCCATATACTCAACACCTTTAAAGTGCGTAGATCCATTTTATACTTTAAACGTTATCTCACAGGTAGACAACTACTTTTGCCCAACTCTATTGTTTTTAATTTTTCATGTTGTAAAATTGTAATTTCATCTCAATTGCGTGTGAAATGTATTACATATCTACTATACAAGTGCAACTTCCAAATGTATCTTCATCTTCTACTACTACACATTTTAATGACTTCACCATATTTTATTAACAAGCATTTATAACTGAAACTTGTTTAAATCAACAATATCTCAGAATATCTCAGTATACCCTGTTAATCTTGCTGTTTAATTGATCTACAGTTTAATGTGCCATTCAACATGACTAGCGATTCATTTTATTGGTAGTTGGCAGAAAAGAATAGCATCACCTTGCAGCTGCCTTTTTCAATCCTCAATGTCTATTCCAAATTATCTTCAGAATTCTTAAACATTAGAATGGAGTTATAAATCTTCAGGGCTGGGCCTAATTTGATGCTCATGATCTTGACTATGTCCATCTGTGTAAGCAAAAGAAATGCTTCTCCATCAATCTGCTGTAAAACAAAACAAAAGTTGCTGGTGAAAACAACATATCTAATTTAATTAAAATTAAAATAGGTTTTCTTCCTTGATCATATTGTGAGCCATTATTTGTAAATGTATCTTGATATGTCAAATGCAATTGCTACAAGTAAATTTTTTGTTAAGGGACATTCTAACCTGACACTTCAACACAGTACTCAGGGAATGTTTTTTTCCAGCTGGCACGGACACGACGGGCTGAATGGCCTTCTTCTGTGCCGTAATTTTTCTATGGTTCTATCTCAACAAATTAAATAAAATTTTGGGCCTTAATGAGTCCATTTTACATTTTGTGATAGATCCGAATGGAAAAGAATCTGTCTGGGAGAAAGAAGAAATTGAGTGATATTGAGGCCTGCTTAACTTAGCTCCCTTACACCTTTCACATGGTCCTTTCCTGTGTTGCTGGTGAGAACTCAGTCACTTGTGTCAGCCTTATTTGTGGAGGTATTTATTATAATCTTCCTGCTAGCTACGGCACATATTCTCTATTGGTGTATCCTCTCTCAGAGAAGTAAATTTAAAAAGTGCTATTAATTAAGTAATTCAATTGAACAGTTTTACATAATACAAAGGAATTCAATGAAATCCTATCTTTTTTACCTATTAGATTTATTGCTGGGCAATTAAACCCACACACCAAAATTATTCTTAATTGGGGCTTTTGTAGTCATAAATGCAAGTCAACAGACTCAATCATTTCAGCAACATTAAAGTCAGATAGATAATTCGGTGAAATCCAATAATCTCACAAAACTTCACATTTTATATTATACATTGAACAGATAATGATATCACATTGTCATGAAAACACATTGTTGCAATATTTATCTTAATGATTTGTAAATAGTCATTAAGTGGAAAATAGCCTTGGTGCTTCCAGTGTTTTTTGTTTCCTGACCAATTTGCTTTACTTTTGTGAAGGCATTGACTCCATGGAGGGGCACAGTTTCACTCACTGGCTGTGGGTGCTCTTTTCAGTACATTGTTTAAGTGGTGATTAATGTGTGCACTTGACCACTGAAGGCATAACAGCGATCTCACACATGCACTTCCAGCATGATAGCAATAAGGAATTGCAGCCATAGCTAACTTTCTCTCATGTGCTGAGGCCAAATGTAACATCTCTATCAGAGTCTTGGCTATATGCAGTATAGACCAGGGATTGAACCTGGGACTGTTCCGGATCTGTATGGTTCAGCCACTCAGTGCTTAAACCCACTGAGGTAATTTTGACTGTCTGGTTAAAGTGTATATAGTAAGATAGCTAACATAGATAGTAAACTAATTAAAATTTGATATCTGAGTAAGAGTCTTTCTCTGTTCCATCAAGGAAATACTAAAGGCGTCCCCAGTGACTCATTGGGGATGATTTTCACCATCACCCTTTGGGCAGCAATCTGGTGAAGTATATTGACCACCCAATGCAAAATTCCAATGGGATGAAATTGGAAGGGTACAACAACTAGTGAATAATACGCCAGCTGCCAGATTACTGCTCAAAGGATGAAGGTGAAAATTACTCACTGAGATAGCCCTTAATATTTTCTTGATGGAACACAGAATGACTCTTTCTATATATGCTAAAATCAGGGCTCGGATTTTCCCTGCAGTCTTCGGAACCCTGCCATCATGGTCAAATGGGGGTCAGATGCTTGCATTGATGTGGGGAACAGTCACCCGGCTAATGTTTTCTCCAAGTTGGCCAATTAATGGCCAGAGGGCTGACTCACATTCCAATTAAGGATGGTAGGCGGGCTCCTGAAGTAGGAGGGCCAATACGAGACTCTTCAGCACCGAAGAAGCAGCAAGATACCTTTCCAGGTAAGTGAGGGAGAGGACGCCCAAAGATGGAGGCGCTCTCTGTCCAAACTTTCTTTAACTTAAACTTATTAAATAGCCTCAGCAGCTGGGCCACCATTGTGAAGGGGCAGTCCCTCCACAGGACAGCCTGTGGTTGCAGCTGAAGCCAGGCAGGCAGGGAGATCCTCTATGCCTGGTTGGAGCATTGCTCCCACTCCCGACTGCTGCTGGGGGGCCGCCTCCAGTCAGCTACACTATTCACCGACAATAGGCCTTTAACGAGGTCAATTGGCTACCCGCCACTTATGGTTGAGTAGTCCTGCTGCCATTTCACACCCATCCCACCTCTGGGAAAATGGCCCTGGGGCGGGATGGAGTCAGGGAAATGGCACGTCGGCTGGCAGTGCAAATTTATGCACCACCTGCCTCCATACCTGCCTTCAATGGGGCCTAAAAATTCAGCTCCGGGACACAGTTGCATATTAGATGGGGAAGAAAATTGTTCCGAAATGAGAAATTCTGAATATAAAACAATCTTTACTTTTGGTATTTGGAAGGGGCATTTCTGTCTGCCAAATGATCTATCCAGTCCAAATCTAGAATAACACAACAGACTTTAAGTTAAATCCCATATATCCTGCAGAAAATCCTATTTTTCTGCTACAAGTTTATAGGTATAGTAGTTACTAAAATAAATCCAATGATCTGAATTGCAACAGACATTTGTATGTGCCCACATATTTCCTCACAATCATTTCAGTCCTCCTGCTGTCTCTGGCCTCACAGCTTTTATTCCCCACACTTCCACACTCACCTACATAAATGAATGGTATTAAAAAAGGTTAAGAACAGCTGATGAATTCTGAATCGTTTACACACAATTATGACACATGGCATTGTTACCACTCAAAGTATTTTGACTCAAAAAATCCATCGGAACATGCACATCCCAGTCTAAACTTGGATTTAGAAAGATTTTCCTTGTCCTCACCTGGTGCAAGCCAGGTAACTGGAAGTCACTTTGGCAAAGTACCAAGTGCTGCCACGATTTTCTGATCCTCACTTGTAGTGTTTTATGTAATTGCTGCAAGTGAAGACTTGGAAAATGTATTTTAGATTTCTTAATTAAATATCAGCTGATGCTACACTATGTATATAATCATATATAGGAAGTATAAATTTATGTTTCTGACAGCTAGGAGAATGTGTGGTCTGACATTTTGTTTTGTTCCTTTATGCTTTGATTTCCAAGTGCTGTTCCCAATGGTGCAAGGCTCTTGGTGTTAAAATGATCTGATTACAAATTGTAATCAATGCTTAAAATGAAGGTACAAATAGAAAAACAGTCACACTTGCAACTAAAATACATTCTTGTTTACATCTTTATAATAAGTAATATCTTCGATGAGAAAGTCAAATTAAGAGGTGTCACTCTGGCTTATACTGGAACTCCCCATCAGAATATTACAGCAACCACGCCTGCTCAGTATTATGATATAAAGTGATCCAATTATTTTAAGATTTACAGTCTGTGAAATTCCAGATGGATGTTTCATTATTTCTTACCTCATCTTTAAAGATCTTTGCCTGTTCTCCACAACCAGGGAGAGTCTGAACAAAGTTTGCTACCTGAAATATATAACAAAAAAGAACGCATTTTGAGATAATACATCCCAAAGCATTTTACAACCAATGAAGTATTTTTGAAATGTGGTCACTGTTATAATGCAGGAAACGTGGCAGCCAATTTGCACACAGCAAAGTCCCAAAATAACCATGTGACAATGACCAGATGATCTGTTTTAAGGTGTTGGTTAAGGGATAAATATTGGCTAGGACACTGGGAGGGAAAAACCCTTTACTTCGAAATAGTGCCATAGAAAAGGCAGCAGGGTCTCGGGTTAATACCTCATCCGAAAAATGGAAGGTCCAACGATACAGCAGTCCTTCAGTAATGCATTGGAGTATCAGCCTAGATTTTGTGCTCGTGTCTAAAGTGGGACTTGAACACGACCTTCTGACTCAGAGGCAAGGCTGCTACCACTGAGCCATGACTGACACCTCTCAGGAAACGGCATGTTTGCACCTTTGTCACTCTCAGCCAATGTCCACCCTGGCACCAGAAAGCCAGCTTGGCAATATGTGTGCAGTCAATGCTGATTTGCACTTGGGGTAGTCTGCAACCTACATGAATCCCAGAGCCCTATCCTGCTGTTTTGATTTGTTCATGGAGAACACGCTGAACAAGGCATTAGTCACCTGCTTAATGCAAAAGTGAACTGCATGCTGACTAATGTTGCTGATATCCCTTGCTGCAGACTGGAAAAAACCAAAGGCAAAGAAGTTTAGTGTTGCAGTAGCCTTGATTGCAATAGACAATGCAGTGGCAGGTGTGACTTTGGTCTTGCTGGAGAAGACAGAACTCTGTGACACCCTCCCTGGAAAAGCACAGCCTCCTTATGGAGTGCTCCTTTGAGAAATGCAGGTATAAAACTCTGGGCCTACATACCTTGTTGGGGCAGTAACGATGTCTGTAACCTTCCTCCTCTGTTGTCTTCTTGATGCTACAGCTCCATATGGTACTTCCTCCTTTTGGTGCTGCTCGTCTTGCTCTCATCAGAATGTAAATCGAGGCCTGCTTAGAATCTCTGGCCAAAGCTTGCCAGTATTTTTCTATGTAATTCTATGCAAACAACTGACTGACCCTTTACTTTAATCTTTTCTGGATTAACATGTAGATTGCAAAACTGAGTCAAGGACAAAGACACTGCAAGCTACATCATGTTTGGCATCTGCTAGAAAGTTTTCCTTGCAGTTAGCAGCAAAAACTTACACCCATATAGCGCCTTTAATTTAGTAAAACATCTCAAGGTGCTTCAGAGGAGCATTACCAGACAAAATTTGACTCAACGCATCATAAGGAGATATTAAGGCAGACAGCCAAAAGCTTGGACAAAGGTCTAGGTTTTAAGGAGTAGAGATAAATAGAAAAGTGGAAAGGTTTAGATAGGGAGCTTCAGAGCTTAAGGCCTATGCAACTGATGTTGGAGTGATTAAAATCGAGGATGCGTAAGAAGCCAGAATTGGAGGAATTTCGCCTCTGGGGTGGTCCTCTGGCAGTCATACATTGTTCCCAAAGGAGAGACCACTGCCCCCGCCCCCCCACCTCACCCCGAGCTCACAAGGAGGCTGCCAGGTTCTTCTTGGCCACTTAAGGAACACAATTAGCCTGGGGTGGGAAGGTCATCCTCGGCCTTCCCTGCCCGGGACAAAATTAGAATTAGAATTAGAACATTACAGCGCAGTACAGGCCCTTCGGCCCTCGATGTTGCGCCGACCTGTGAATCCATCTGACCTACACTATTCCATTTTCATCCATATGACTATCCAATGACCACTTAAATACCCTTAAAGTTGGCGAGTCTACTACTGTTGCAGGCAGGGCGTTCCACGCCCCTACTACTCTCTGAGTAAAGAAACTACCTCTGACATCTGTCCTATATCTATCACCCCTCAACTTAAAGCTATGTCCCCTCGTGTTTGCCCTCACCATCCGAGGAAAAAGACTCTCACTATCCACCCTATCTAACCCTCTGATTATCTTATATGTCTCTATTAAGTCACCTCTCCTCCTCCTTCTCTCTAACGAAAACAACATCAAGTCCCTCAGCCTTTCCTCGTAAGACCTTCCCTCCATACCAGGCAACATCCTAGTAAATCTCCTCTGCACCCTTTCCATAGCTTCCACATCCTTCCTATAATGCGGTGACCAGAACTGCACGCAATACTCCAGGTGCGGTCTCACCAGACTTTTGTACAGCTGCAGCATGACATCGTGGCTCCGAAACTCGATCCCCCTACTAATAAAAGCTAACACACCATATGCCTTCTTAACAGCCCTATTAACCTGGGTAGCAACTTTCAGGGATTTATGCACCTGGACACCAAGATCTCTCTGTTCATCTACACTATCAAGAATCTACCCATTAGCCCAGTACTCTGCATTCCTGTTACTCCTTCCAAAGTGAATCACCTCGCACTTTTCCGCATTAAACTCCATTTGCCATCTCTCAGCCCAGCTCTGCAGCCTATCTATGTCCCTCTGTAACCTACAACATCCTTCGGCACTATCCACAACTCCACCGACCTTCGTGTCATCCGCAAATTTACTAACCCACCCTTCTCCACCCTCTTCCAGGTCATTTATAAAAATGACAAACAGCAGTGGCCCCAAAACAGATCCTTGCGGTACACCACTAGTAACTAAACTCCAGGATGAACATTTGCCATCAACCACCACCCTCTGTCTTCTTTCAGCTAGCCAATTTCTGATCCAAAGCTCTAAATCACCTTCAACCCCATACTTCCGTATTTTCTGCAATAGTCTACCATGGGGAACCTTATCAAACGCCTTACTGAAATCCATATACACCACATCCACTGCTTTACCCTCATCCACCTGTTTGGTCACCTTCTCATAAAACTCAATAAGGTTTGTGAGGCACGACCTACCCGTCACAAAACCGTGCTGACTATTGCTAATGAACTTATTCTTCTCAAGATGATTATACATCCTGTCTCTTATAACCTTTTCCAACATTTTACCCACAACTGAAGTAAGGCTCACAGGTCTATAATTACCAGGGCTGTCTCTACTCCCCTTCTTGAACAAGGGGACAACATTTGCTATCCTCCAGTCTTCCGGCACTATTCCTGTCGACAATGACGACACAAAGATCAAGGACAAAGGCTCTGCAATCTCCTCCCTAGCTTCCCAGAGAATCCTAGGATAAATCCCATCTGGCCCAGGGGACTTATCTATTTTCACACTTTCCAAAATTGCTAACACCTCCTCCTTGTGAACCTCAATCACATCTAGCCGAGTAGCCTGAATCTCAGTATTCTCCTCGACAACATTTTCTTTCTCTACTGTAAATACTGACGCAAAATATTCATTTAACACTTCCCCTATCTCCTCTGATTCCACACACAACTTCCCACTACTATCCTTGATTGGCCCTAATCTAACTCTAGTCATTCTTTTATTCCTGATATACCTATAGAAAGCCTTAGGGTTTTCCCTGATCCTATCCGCCAATGACTTCTCGTGTCCTCTCCTTGCTCTTCTTATTACTCCCTTTAGATCCTTCCTGGCTAGCTTGTAACTCTCAAGCGCCCTAACTGAGCCTTCACGTCTCATCCTAACATAAGCCTTCTTCTTCCTCTTGACAAGCGCTTCAACCTCTTCAGTAAACCACGGCTCCCTCGCTCGACAACTTCCTCCCTGCCTCACAGGTACATACTTATCAAGGACACGCAGTAGCTGCTCTTTGAATAAGCTCCACATTTCGATTGTTCCCATCCCCTGCAGTTTCCTTCCCCATCCTACGCATCCTAAATCTTGCCTAATCGCATCATAATTTCCTTTCCCCCAGCTATAATTCTTGCCCTGCGGAATATACCTGTCCCTGCCCATCGCTAAGGTAAACCTAACCGAATTGTGATCACTATCACCAAAGTGCTCACCTACATCTAAATCTAACACCTGGCCGGGTTCATTACCCAGTACCAAATCCAATGTGGCATCGCCCCTGGTTGGCCTGTCTACATACTGTGTCAGAAAACCCTCCTGCACACACTGGACAAAAACTGACCCATCTAAAGTACTCGAACTATAGTATTTCCAGTCGATATTTGGAAAGTTAAAGTCCCCCATAACAACTACCCTGTTACTCTCGCCCCTGTCGAGAATCATCTTCGCTATCCTTTCCTCTACATGTCTGGAACTATTTGGAGGTCTATAAAAGACTCCCAACAGGGTGACCTCACCTCTCCTGTTTCTAACCTCGGCCCATACTAGACGAGTCCTCAAACGTCCTTTCTGTCGCTGTAATACTCTCCTTGATTAACAATGCCACATCCCCCCCTCTTTTACCATCTTTTCTGTTCTTACTGAAACATCTAAATCCCGGAACCTGCAACATCCATTCCTGCCCCTGCTCTACCCATGTCTCCGAAATGGCCACTACATCGAGATCCCTGGTACCAACCCATGCTGCAAGCTCACCCACCTTATTCTGGATGCTCCTGGCGTTGAAGTAGACACACTTTAAACCAGGTTCTTGCTTGCCAGTGCCCTCTTGCGTCCTTGTAACCTTATCCCTGACCTCACTACTCTCAACATCCTGTACACTGGAACTACAATTTAGGTTCCCATCCCCCTGCTGAATTAGTTTAAACCCCCCCGAAGAGTATTAGCAAATCTCCCCCCCAGGATATTGGTACCCCTCTGGTTCAGGTGAAGACCATCCTGTTTGTCGAGGTCCCACCTACCCCAGAAAGAGCCCCAGTTATCCAGGAAACCAAAACCCTCCCTCCTGCACCATCCCTGCAGCCACGTGTTCAACTCCTCTCTCTCCCTATTCCTCGCTTCGCTATCACGTGGCATGGGCAACAACCCAGAGATAACAACTCTGTTTGTTCTCGCTCTAAGCTTCCACCCTAGCTCCCTGAATTTCTGTCTTAAATCCCCATCTCTCTTCCTACCTATGACGTTGGTGCCTATATGGACCACGACTTGGGGCTGCTCCCCCTCCCCCTTAAGGATCCCAAAAACACGATCCGAGACATCACGAACCCTGGCACCTGGGAGGCAACATACCAACCGTGAGTCTCTCGTTCCCACAGAACCTCCTATCTGTTCTCCTAACTATGGAGTCCCCAATGACTAATGCTCTGCTCCTCTTCCCCTTTCCCTTCTGAGCAACAGGGACAGACTCTGTGCCAGATACCTGTACCCCATTACTTACCCCTGGTAAGTCGTCCCCCGCAACAGTATCCAAAACGGTATACCTGTTGTTGAGGGAAACGGCCACAGGGGATCCCTGCACTGCCTGCTGGTTCCCTCTCCTTCCCCTGACGGTAACCCATCTACCTACTTCTTTTACCTGAGGTGTGACTACCTCCCCATAACTCCTCTCAATAACCCCCTCCGCCTCCCGAATGATCCGAAGTTCATCCAGCTCCAGCTCCCTAACGCGGTTCTCGAGGAGCTGGAGTTAGGTGCACTTCCCGCAGATGCAGTCAGCAGGGACACTCTTGGCGACCCTTACCTCCCACATTCTGCAGGAGGAACATACAACTGCCTTAACCTCCACTCCCACTATTCTAAATTCCCAACAAATCTACTGAAAAACCAAAAATAAAAATGTCAGAACTTGTTCGGTTAGCAATCCAACGGACAGAACTTTTTAAATAAAAAGCTTACCTTATCAACACAACAGAGTCCTTTTTTTTGGTTAGAGGAGGAGGGGACAAGGACAACATTGGGCACGGCACCCCTTGTCATTTTGTTGACCCCTGCCTCCATTCCTGTCTCCAAGAGTCATAGAGTCGTACAGTATAGAAACAGGCCCTTCAGCCCACTGCGTCCATGCCGACCATAATGCCTATCTATACTAATCCCACCTGCCTGCATTAATTCCATATCCCTCTATGCCTTGCTCATTTAAGTACCTGTCCAGATGCCTCTTAAATGTCGCTACTGTTCCTGCCTCCACCACCTCCTCAGGCAGTTCATTCCAGATACCCACTATTCTTTGTGTGAAAAATGTACCCCTTTGATCCCCTTTATACCTCCTCCCTCTCAACTTAAATCTATGCCCTCTAGTTTTAGTCACCCCTACCATGGGAAACAGACTCTGGCTGTCTACCCTATCTATGCCTCTCATAATTTTATGTACCTCTATTATGTCCCCTCTCAGCCTCCTTCGCTCCAGAGCAGGATAAAATCCTGCCCAATATTTAGTTGAAAGAAATTTGTCCTCATTCACTACTGGATGTTGGACAAGCAATGTGACAAATCAGGGGTCGAGAGAGGTGGGGTGAGTTCGAGCTGGGTGTCATCAGTGTACATGGTGAACTTTACCAGTCCCTGGATAGCATGAAAGCATGAATGGTGGTGGTGGGGGCCTGTATAATAGCATGGAGTTGTATCGAGATGGCTCCCTGACACAGTCCCGCCACTGTGGAAGTTTCCCAGTGGCAGGCGGGAGGCAGGGCCGGGTTATGATCAGTGCCTGTTCACGGAGGTGCACAGCCGAATTCCATAAGTAAGGCCCGTATTAGGAGCCATTAAGCAGGGCCCCTGGAATTTTGCCTCCTGCCACCTGGGAAGGCTGCCAGCTTCATGGAAACAGCCTCCCTGTGGTAGCCTGGGACCCATCGGAGCCAGAAGCTCCATGACCCAAAGAGTGGGCCGCGGGCAGAAAAGGTAGCCACCATGGCCCCCAGAGGAATTTCCCTCACCTCTCCTGGTGGTGCTGCTGAGGCTTTGATGCCTGATCCTCTGATTTGGCCTGCAGCATCAGCAGCCTGCCTGCCATCCTTAATTGGACACCCCGCCTGGAGGCGGCCAATTAAAAGGCCTCTTTTTGTAAAATCGCTGAGCCAGTCCTGCTGCCGGAAAGTGCGGTCTTGGGACCCCCATTTGGTCCTGATGTCAGGGTCCCAAAACCCGCGGTAAAATTCAGCTCACTGTGTTTTCAGATGATGTCCTTGGGGAATTCCAGAAATAATGGTGCAGAATAATGGGAAGAGAAGCCATTGCTGGTGATTATCTGGCTATGACAGGATAGATAAGAATGGAACCAAGTAAGTGTAGTCTCACCAATTGGATGGCAGAGAGGGATTGGAGAAGGATGGTGTGGTCAACTGTGTCAAAAGCTGCAGACAGGTTAAGAAGGATGAGGAGGGATGGTGTATCATGATGATCACAGTCACATTGGCAACTTGGATAAGGGGCCTTTCAAAGGGGCGGAAACCTGATTGGAGGGATTCAAACAGAGTTGTAGGAAAAATGGAATAAAAACAAGAAGTGCTGGAAATACTCAGTAGGTCTGGCAGCATCTGTGGAGAGAGATGCAGAGTTAACGTTTCAGGTCAGTGACCCTTCTTCAGGAAAGATGGCATGGATTTTGGAGGTAACAACACATTCAATGACTTTGGAGAGAAAAGGGAGGCTGGAGATGGGGCGGTAGCGTGCAAGGTCAGATGGGTCAAGGCTGGGTTTTTTGAGGAAAAGGGTGATGATGGCAGATTTGAAGGGAAGAGGGACATTACCTGAGGACGGGGAACTGTTAACAATATCAGCTAACATAGGGGCCAGAAAGGGAAGTAAATGTAAATGTTTTATCCAGACCCTGAAAATAAATTGGTTGAGGGGAAGAGATCACCCTAAGGTATGTGGATGCAGAGTGGTTGGGAGGGTCGGGGTGATTCTGTGGGGTGGGGGGGATGGGGGCTGGAAGGGGAGGAGCTGGCATTCAGAAAGAGAATCGAGGTGATCAAAGATTGGGGGCAGAGATGGACAGGGGAAATTTGGAGATTGGGGCGAGAGAGATGGGGGGTGGGGGATTAGGGGACAGTCGGAGAGGCTCGATAATTGGGTGGGGTGGCGGGTCCAGTGATGGTTGGGGGTATTTACCGGT
The DNA here is from genome assembly GCF_036365525.1 of Heterodontus francisci. Classification (NCBI taxonomy): domain Eukaryota; kingdom Metazoa; phylum Chordata; class Chondrichthyes; order Heterodontiformes; family Heterodontidae; genus Heterodontus; species Heterodontus francisci. The sequence continues at coordinate 132,874,953 of NC_090375.1, forward strand.
TAACTTGTTGGACCTGGATGAAACATAAAAGGGAATCTAAAGTTCTTCTACCAGCATGTAAATAGTAAGCGAGTAATAAGAGGTGGAGTGGTGCCTGTTCGGGACGAAGAGGGTACTATATGCTTAGAGGCACAGGGCAAGGCTAATGTACTTAGTGAGTACTTTGTATCAGTGTTCACTAAGGAAATGAAATCTGCCAAAATATCAGCAGAAGCGGAGGGAGTAGAAGCAATGGATAGGATAAAAATTGAGACGGGGGAGGCACGAAAAAGGATAGCATTGCTTAGGGTAGGTAAGTCACCTGGTTCAGATGGCTTGCATCCCAAGATGCTAAAGGAAGTGGGAAGGGAGTTAGCAGAAGGGTTTGCCATAATCTTCCAATCTTCCCTGGATACAGGGGAGATGCCAGAGGATTGGAAAGTGGCAAATGTGACACCCTTATTCAAGAAAGGGTGTAAGGACAGTCCAAGCAACTACAGGCCAGTTAGTTTAACATCAGGTGTGGGTAAGGTTTTAGCAACAATAATCAGGGAAAATATCAACGGACACTTAGAGAGGTTCGAGTTAATTAAGGATAGCCAGCATGGATTTGTTAAAGGCAGATCATGCTTGACTAATTTAATTGAATTCTTTGATGAAGTAATGGAGAAGGTTGATGAAGGGCAGGTGGTGGATGTTGTCTGTATGGATTTTAAGAAAGTGTTTGATAAGGTATCACATGAAAGGCTGTTTAACAAAATTGAGGCTCATGGAATAGGAGGGCCAGAGTCCAGTTGAATAAAAAAAAAATTGGCTTAAGGACAGAAAACAGCAAATCGTAGTAAATGGTTGTTTTTCAGACTGGAGGATGGTAGACAGTGGTGTTCATCTAGGGTCAGTGCTGGGACCACTGCTTTTTTTGCTATACATAAATGACTTGGATCTTAGAATACAGAGCTGAATTTCAAAATTGCAGATGACACCGAACTTGGAGGTGCAGCAAACAGTGAGGATGATATGAACTGCCTGCAACAGGACATAGATAGGCTAGCAGGGTGGGCAGACAGGTGGCAGATGGAATTTAATACTGACAAGTGTGAGGTGTTGCATTTTGGTGGAAGGAATAGGGAGAGGCAATATATACTTAATGGCACAGTTCTAAAGCGTGTGCAGCAACAGAAGGACCTGGGGGTGCATGTACAGCGATCTTTGAAGGTAGCAGGACATATTGAGAGGGTGGTTGGTAAAGCATACGGGATCTTGGGTTTCACAAATAGAGGCATTATGTACAAAAGCAGGGAAGGTATTCTGAATCTGTATAACGCTGTGGTTATCCCCCAACTGGAGTATTGTGTCCCATTCTGGTCACCACACATCAGGAAGGATGTGAAGGTCCTTGAGAGGGTGCAGAGGAGATTTACCAGAATGATTCCAGGGCTGGAGGATTTTGCTTACAGAGTTAGGTTGGAAAAGCTGAGTTTGTTCTTGTTAGAACAGAGGAGATTGAGGGAGATTTAATAGAAACATACAAGATTATGACAGGCTTAGATAACTTATACAAGGAAAAACTAATGGTACAAGGACTAGAGGACACAGATTGCAAGTTTTGGGCAAAAGATGCCGGGGTGGGGGGGGGGGGGGGGAGTGGAGAAATATGAGGAAGCACTTTTTTACGTAGTGGATGATAATGACCTTGAACTCGCTGCCCATAAGGGTGGTGGAAGCGGAGACAATCAATGACTTCAAGAGGAAGTTGGGTGGCCACTTCAGAGAAATAGACCTGCAGAGCTATGGGGATTGAGCGGGGGAGAAGGACTGACTCGATATCTCCGTCAAGAGCCAGCAGGGACCCAATGGGCCGAATGGCCTCCTTCTGCGCCGTACATTTCTCCTGGCCCACAATCAGAGCTGCAAAGGCACTTATCTGATGGATCCATTCATGACTGCTCTGATACAGAAGCAGTCTGTGTCCACATGCAACAAGACCTGGGCAGAATTCAGGCATGGCTGTTAAGTGGCAAATAGCATTTGCACCACACAAGTGCCAGGCAATGAACATCTTCAACAAAAGAGAATCTAACCATTTCCCCTTGACGTTCAACAGCATTAGCATCACTGAATCTCCCACCATCAACATCTTGGGGATTACCATTGACCAGAAACTGAACTGGACCTGCCATATAAATACTATGGTTACCAAGAGCAGGTCAGAAGCTGGGAATTCTGCAGCGAGTAACTCACCTTCAGACTCCACAAAGCCTGTCCACCATCTACAAGGCATAAGTTAGAAGTGTGCTGGAATACTCTCCACTTGCCCGGAAGTGTGCAGCTCCAATAACACTCAAGAAGCTCGACATCATCCAGAACAAAGCAGCCAGCTTGATCGGCACCTCATCCACCATTTTAAACATTCACTCCCTCCACCAACGGACCACAGTGACAGCAGTGTGTACCATATACAAGGTGCACCGCAGCAACTTGCCAAGCCTCCTATGACAGCACCTTGTAAACCCGTGACATCTACCACCTGGAAGGGCATAGGTAGCAGATGCATGGGAACACCACAACCTGCAAGATCCCTTCCAAGCCACACACCATCCTGACTTGGAACTATATCGCAGTTCCTTCACTGTTGCTGGGTCAAAAACCTGGAACTCCCTTCCTAACAACACTGTGGGTGTACCTACACCACATGGACTGCAGTGCTTCATGAACGCAGCTCACCACTACCTTCTCAGGGGTATTTAGGGATGGACAACAAATTGCTAGCAACGCCCACATCCCATGAAATAATTTTTTAAAAATCCAGCCCTTCTCACCTCCTTTTACCAGCTAGGTTTCCCTGGAAAATCTGGCCAACATGGGTTGAAAATGGAAATCCTGTAAAAATGGTGACATGCAGCCTCCTTAAAGGTTTTAATAGTTGATTGATCACCTGAGGGGCAATTGGTCGCCCACCAGCTCCAACCCCATCTGTTTTTGTGCATTCAAATTACCTCCCACCTTCCTGATATGTTTGTAGCAGAACATTTCTGTCTTAAGCCATGACATCGACAGTCAATGGCTTTCAGTTTACTATTGACTGTAATTGGGGTTTAGTTGGCTTGTTTGTTTCTCAATGAAGCAAAACTACAAGAATTAATATGCTTGTTTTGTCATTGTTACTGCGATACTGATGAAATAAAGTTAAGACCAGCATTGTAAATTTATGAAAGAATATGGCTTTCAAAACAAATTCTACATATCATGCCAGATTATTAAACATACTTGCTTTATCTAAAAACAGGGTTACAGTTGTGGACCTGCCAATGGTCATTCATGTTGGTTCAAAAAAGTTAACTATTTGAATACAGCAGAAAAATATGAACACAGCCTTTAAATTCACTTATGCGCATCATAAATTTTACTCCTAATATTACTTTATAATACTATCCTATATAGCACCTGCTTCAAAACGTCAGATAGATTGTTTTAGTCTGGCTTGGAACCTATGTTGTTATTTACATTTGAAGGGGTAGCTGGAGTTTCTGGCACTTTCAAGCCAAAAAAAAAACTCCTGGAAATGGCGAAGACCCAGCACATCCAATATATCTCTGCTGTTTTTCGAAAAGGCTCTGCCAGTCTCTTGCTCAAATTATACGGCAGACCAAAAGAACCAAGGAATTCCAACCCCAATATCTTTTGAGTTTTCAAAAATGAAAGCATCTAGTTGGCCATCAATAGCAGATTGGCATTCAATGATAAATGCGAAACTAACTAGGTCAGTGAACTCCTTAACCTCCAGCTGTGATTGTATGAATAGAACAAATATATTTAAACATTTGCTCAGATCCCTGGGAGCATCTTTGAATACAAGCAGATGAATAGCAGTTTTCCCAGTGGCTCTTATAAAGCACTCTTTTTAAATATATATATTTTGCACCAACTATCACTGCAAATTAAATTAGCTGCTGAGGCAAACATTCAACATGGTCAAATAACCTTTTGCTGCTCACTGTGTAGACTTTCACAAAAGAATACCTATTAAGCAAGATAATGAAGGACTGTAGGTGTTCATGAAATCATACATCCAATGATTCAGTACCTTCGGGAGAAATGCAGATTTCAGAAAAAATGAAATACCAATTTTGAACACTTTTTCTTTCCTGCCTAGCCCTTCCTTACATGGTTGCACCTCCATTTTCTCTCTTCTATTTGTATTTATAATTACTTTATAACTAGTAAAAATTATTATTTCACAATTTACTTTTTCAGTTTTTCTCCTTGTTCAACTGCCTATTTTGATTTGGGGTTGGTATGGAAAGTATTGTTTTCTGATTGGCTGCAATCAGCCCCAAAAGCTATTTCAGTCAACTGAATGACGAAGGTATCAAGTGGGAGACGCGCTGAAAGCGGGGATTTTGATATCGCATGGGAAACCTAGAAATAAGTTCAGCACATCTGTCAGTTGTTTTCTAATGCAGCCACCTCATTATTATTTTAATTCTGGGTTTCCTGCCCAATCAACAGCTGTGGGTGTGATGTGGACCCACATGACACAATCTCAACTCTAGTATTTAAAAGGGCAGTTCAAAGATGCAAGTTGTAGGAGTCAGAGTTGGCAGGAAGAGGAAAACTCACAATGGAGCTGAGACATTCAAAGAATGTAGCCTGCTTTACTGACTCCTCCCTGAAATGTTGTTGGGAGCTGTGAGGAGTGGGAAAGAGATACTCTTCCCAGCAATGGGAGGAAGAAACCTGCAGCTGAAACCAAGAAAGGATGGTTGGAGGTCGCGGGAGAGGTCAGCAGCTGGAACGTACTGGCAAGCTCTTGGATTTGGTGCCGGAAGTGGTTTACTGACCTAAATGGCGCAGGAAAGGGGAGTACAGTGGTGGCACACTCACCTACATCCTGTTGTGTGCATCAACTCACCCCTCACTCTGCCTTCTCAAGTCTACTCCATCACATCATTCTTCATACCAGCTTACCTTGCAGGTACACCCACCCATCTTGTCTATGCACTTCCTCACATCCCCATCTGTCTATCCACCACTGACAGTCACCTTCATCCTTATGCAATTTCTTCCTTCTTCCTGATAGCCACCCTGACCCATCGGGTGAACGCATGCCATTGCAGTCACTCACAGGTCTGCTCTTGTCCCGATTGCAGAGGAGAGAACACAAAACACAAGGTGGGGGAGGGGTGGGGGGTGGGGGGGGGGAACTGGAGGCAGCCCTCCATAGGTTTCAAAACTGACAAAGTAGTGCTGGAGATCAGTGGCTTCTCAGCAGTCCTGGCAATCAGAGATAGGGAGATTAAAGCTACCCAGTGACAAAATTAAATATCAACCCACATCATACAACACATTGTCATGTTGACTTTATTTCAATAGTGAAATATGATCATCTTCATAATGATAAAGTTGCAGCATTCTTAGTTTGCCAGTACTAATTCATATCTTTTCTCTCCAACGGGGCTTTTATACGTGCTGCAGGAGTCCATGGATGACGAATCCTCAGAGGAGCTGAGTTCCTCTGAGGATGCACTGCCACAGGACTCATGCTTAACATGCACTAGCTAAGATTCTTGCACTTTGGTGGGACCAGATATACAAGTGGTTGGGTTTTCACCTAGTGACTCACACTTCACATGTGTGCAAGAGCAGATGGTAGTGGCAGGGACAGCAGTGGAGAGTTTGCATCAGAGGATGCAGTCCTTCTCAAGCTCTGCTGAGCTGGACACAAATGCTGTAGCCCCGGGGCCCCTTGGTCAGTGAAAAGGAAATTCATTGAAAAGCACCAGAAAATGTGCAATTTGCTGACTGCCTTTCCAAGAACACTGAAAGAATGGAGGACTCCGGTTCAAACATGAGTGCATTGATGTCACAGGGCATTGTGACAATGTTTTCAAGCACAGATAGAGTGGCAACTCTGTGGAACATCAATCGCAGTTATCAAATGAGCCCATGCATGCCTTGACCACAGCAGTGCACACTCTGGATAGAACATGTCTGGTGCCTTGAATAGGATGAGACAACTTAGCCTTGGCCTGACATTACCATATTTCCTGCACCAAAGTACTCATCACCACAGTGGTACCAGTGAAGTGTGGCTGGCCCATGAAATAGATGATGGTAAAAAGGGACATGGAAGTGGGGAATCCACTCATGCGCTTTCATTACTCCCTCCTCCAGTCAGTAGCCCATGCGCTGCCTCGCTTTCTGATGCCCAAGTCTGCACTAGCACAGGTGGAGCAGTCTTTTGCGGGGCCTTCAAGGGCTCTGACACCCAGAGGTTGTCAGCCAAGAGCATCTCAATAGTCAGAACACGGATTTGAACAGCTTGCCTCTACATCTGCTGAAATCACAAGGGTTGCACCAGTAGGAGTGGTAAGAAAAAGGAGGCTTTGTAGTTCACCAGGGTATGCACGTGGATGTATGAGAAAATGTTGTGTTAAATTTCCGTTGTTTAGTAGAATCATACCAAATGTACTACCTGACACCACTTTCCCATGTTTCTCATTTTTGATTGCTGGGTGACAACTCACGTTTTCAGTTGCTTTGATGAATGGGAAGACATGAATTGACAGGATCAATGAAAGATGTGCAATAGGTGGTTAGTTGTTTTCAAGACTGCTGTCTCTGTAACATGGGGGCGTTGGGGTGGCATGGCAGGTGGGGGGGGTGAGGAGTGGGCACTGCATGTGGTTCTGACATAAGTCCACCGGTGGCAACTAACTGAACATTGTATTAATAAGGACATCCTGGCAGCAATGTAAGCAGCTAGGGCTACTTTGACGTTTTCACCTTCCTCTTGCTTGGATTCATCTGCAGATGATATGTGCTCTGCAACCTGTTCCTCCTGTACCTCCAATCCTCACAGCACATTACAGCATGACCTTCCTGGACACCCTGGCTGGTATGTGCTGAAAGGCACCTCCAGATTTGTCCAGGTACCTGAAACGCATTGTGAGCATGCCAATTGCTTATTCAATTATTGGGAGGAAGAACATGGAGAGACAATATAGAATAAAGAGCACAATTCTAAAGGGGGTGCAGGAGCAGAGGGACCTAGGCGTATTTGTGCATAAGTCATTAAAGCTGGCAGGACAGGTTGAGAGAGCAGTTAATAAAGCATACAGTTTCTGGGCTTTATTAATAGAGGAGGCATAGAGTACAAGAGCAATAAAGTTAGGTTGAACTTGTAGAAGACACTAGTTCGGCCTCAGCTGGAGTATTACGTCCAATTCTGGGCGCCGCACTTGAGGAAAGACGTGACGGCATTGGAGAGAGTACAGAAACGATTCACGAGAATGGTTCCAGGGATGAGGAATTTCAGTTATGAAGATAGATTGGAGAAGTTAAGACTGTTTTCCTTGGAGAAGAGAAGGCTGAGAGGTGTTCAAAATCATGAGGGATCTGGACAGAGTAGATAGAGAGAAACTGTACCCACTCGTGCAAGGATCGAAAACGAGAGGGCGCAGATTTAAACTATTTGGGAAGAGAAGTAAAAGTGACATGAGGAAAAACTTTTCATGCAGCAAGTGGTTAAGGTCTGGAATGCGCTGCTTGAGAAAGTGGTGGAGGCAGATTCAATTGAAGCATTCAAAAGGGAATTAGACAGTTATATGAAAAGGAAGAATGCGCAGGGTTGTGGGGAGAAGGCAGGGGAATGGGATTGAGGGAATTGCTCTTTCAGAGAGCCAATGCGGACACGATATGCCAAATGGCCTCCTTCTGTGCTGTAACGATTCTCTGATTCAATGACATACCTGGTGAACACCTGGCTTTCACTGTAGTGCTCCTGGGCTTCATTGGTCGGGTTTCTCACAGGTGTCATCAGCCAAGTTTTAAAGGGTTATCTCTAAACGGGGCAGGAAAGGGGAGTACAGTGGTGGCACATTCACCTACATCCTGTTGTGTGCATCAACTCACCCCTCTTTCTGCCTTCTCAAGTCTACTCCATCACATCACTCTTCATACCAACCTATCTTGCAGGTACACCCACCCCTCTTGTCTATGCACTTCCTCACATCCCCATCTGTCTATCCATCACAGAGAATGTGAGAAACCAGATAGGGATGCAAAACTGAGCACCAGCTTGTTCTCATTGGCACCATCAGAGACAAAGGCCTGGCAAACAACAAATCAACAATGCCTTGTGCATTTGTGAGCTGCTGATTGGGAGATCCTGGATATGTCTCCATTAGAGTCCTAGAAGGATCTGGTGGCAAAAACGTTGTGAGCGGTGGTTGCTTTGACAGCACTGGTAATGTGTGGCCACCAGATCCAGCAGAGAGCAGGTCTTCTTCAAGGAGGCTGCAGATGTCCCCGACTTGACAATCTGAGCCTCTGGAAGCATTGTTCTGACAGGTCAAGGAAAGTCGGCATCGGCCTGTATACACTATTTTGCGGGTGGTACCTCCTGTGAGATGCACCCCTCTGCTGCTCCCCTTGCTGATGTCCAGCTGCAGGTCTGTCAACAGCAGGCTGTTACTGCTGGTGCTGCTCATCTGAGGTCCGATCTAAGGCAGCCAAAGCACCGCCCACCTTGATCTGATTCAGAAAACCTCAAGTGTAGAAAGTAAACTCTCAGCAAAAGTACCGTGAACAAACTCTTTCCACGAGTAGATAAGAAAGCAGCTGTGAGCATTGAGTATTGGAGTATTTCCATGACTTTTAATGAGCCCTGTCAATTGCTGTTGTGTTCTCGTCTTGACTTCAATGGTGAGTTTCAGGAAGCCCAGGAAATCCGTGGATGTGCCGGTTACTGAGGGGTTGGAGCACAACCAGCCTAATGCTTGAGTTAAACATGGAAGTCAGTGGGTTGAGGCTAGGTTCCAGAGTCTTGCATTTTGCCAACTGTAACATCTCACCTGCACCGAATCCCATGAGCTCTTCCATGTTAAAATTCCCACCTAAGTCTCTGGGGACATCTGGAGGATGAAAAAATCGTTACAAGTCACTCTCCATTTGGATATTTACCAACACTTTCCTATTGCCCCCTTCCATGTGGTGGCTCAGCAAGTGACAGACAGCAGCAAATCCACCGGGACTTCAGGCCCTGACCACCATCATCATTTGCCTGTGGCAGGTAAAGAAGGAGCAAGCAGTGGCAGGCAAGGCAGGGGAGATGCCGAGGAAAATCATAGGCCCCACCATCTAAAACCTCCATGAATTTCTGCCGCAATTATTTCCAGTTATCGCATTTGTAGCATCAGAATTTCAATCCACAGTGTTCTGGTGGCTATACAGCAGTAACTGTGTTAGAATGGAGTCTATTGTCTTGCAAAATATTCAGTAACAAGCCTGCTATGGCTGTGGAACAACTGATCCTGGTCCTTACAAGTATGTTAAATACATTGGTCCTCGAGATTTGAACACACCACTGGATCCCTTTTCAATTTCAGTTTGTCCTTGAATTTGCACTGTACAAGTATTAGCTTACAAAGACTTCATTTATTTAGAGATAATTGCTTTGCCTACTATTTTAAAGAAGGCATTAACCCATGGGCCATCTCCGTTATGTAATTTCACATCAGGCTGAAGTCTGCACTGTGTGCAGTATAATTCCAACCTGATACAAAGTCCTATTTTAAAATTGGTCCAGAGGACCTTCTAAAGACTTTATACCCTTATTTTGCCATCTTTCTGATGTTATGAAAAAGCAAGTATTCCTATCCTCCTAATGTTGTCACCCAGGCATCATCTAAATATGCACACACACACACAGGGGTCCTTTGACTAAGTCTCAGACTGTTAACTGTAGTATAACTACTAAGATATTAATGCAATCTAACAATGTTAGTACAAAAATCCTCAACTTGACATTAATGAAATTGACAACAGTACCTTCCACAGAAATTGCCATCAACCAATGATAGAATGTAACAATTGAAATATCCCTCATATCACTGTCAAAATGTCAACTGAATGCCTCAGACATCTTTTCATTTTCTAATGTAAAAAATATTTCAGAAAATAACAGATACAATGGGCTGGATTTTAAGTTAGCAACATGCTGGAAGCAAGGGGGTCAGGCAGTTTTCGGAAAACCCAGAACTAAGTGCAGCACATCTGTCAGTGTTTTTGTTTTTAACTTAACCACTGCATTAACATATGATTTCCAATTTTGCCGACCAATTAGCATCAGTGGGCATGATGACGACCCACATGACGTTATTTCAATTCCACTATTTAAAGGGGACAATCGAAACATAGAAGTTGAAGCAGTTGGAGGTAGGAAGGAGACAGAAACAGGTCTTTTCACAGAAGGGAGAAGGTCAAAGACTTCACCCCACTTCAGCGACGCCTCCCTGGATGTGCTGCTGAGGACTGGGAGAACCTGGAGGCATGTACCGTTCCCTAGTGACGGTAGAAAGCAGCTGGCTGGGGACAGCAAGAAGACATGGTTGGAGTTGGCACAACAGGTTAGCAGCAGGAGCATGGTGCCATGCTCCTGCTCCTGCTGCTAACCTGTTGTGCCAACTCCAACCATGTCTTCTTGCTGTCCCCAGCCAGCTGCTTTCTACCGTCACTAGGGAACGGTACATGCCTCCAGCATGGTGCCATGCTCCTGGATACAATGCAGGAAGTGGCTCAATGACCTAAGTAGGGCAGGAAAGGTGACAGTAATGGTACATTCCCCTGCAACCTGCTCACTCTGCCTTTTCAACCCTACTCTAGCATATCACCTCACACTAACTGACCTCGTAGGTACACCCATCCCCCTCTGTCTATGCACTTATTTACATCTCGTCTATCCATCCAATGCTGACGCTCACCCTCGTCCTTATGCAATGTCATGTCTCTCCCTCATCATCACCCTCAACAACTGCTCTCCATCCATTTGTTCAACACATGGGATTACTCTCATTAATACGAACATAAGAACATATGAATTAGGAGGAGTAGGCCATTCGGCCCCTCAAGCCTGCCTCGTCAGTTGATAAGATCATGGCTGATCTGATTGTGGTCTCAACTCTATTTTCCTGTCTGGCCCCTATAACCTTTGACTCCCTTGTCAATCAAGAATCTACTTAACTCAGCCTTAAAAATATTCAATGACCCTGCCTCCACTGCTCTCTGGGGAAGAGATTTCCACAGCCTAACGACCCTCAGAGAAAAAAATTCTTGTCATCTCCACCTTAAATGGGAGACCCCTTATTTTTAAACTGTCTCTCCTGGTTCTGGTCTCTCTCATAAGGGGAAGCATCCTCTCAGCATCCACCCTATCAAGTCCCCTCAAGATCTTATATGTTTCGATAAGATCACCTCTCATTCCTTTAAACTCCAGTGGATACAGACCCAACCTGTCCAACCTTCCCTCATAAGATAACCCCTTCATCCCAGGAATCAGTCGAGTGAATCTTCTCTGAACTGCTTCTAATGCAATTATATCCTTAAGCAAGGAGACCAAAACTGTACACAGTACTCCAGATGTGGTCTCACCTACATCCTGTACAACTGTAGCAAGACATCCTTACTTTTACAAGAGCAAAGTACTGCGGATGCTGGAACTCTGAGATAAGAACAGAAAGTGCCGGAAATACTCAGCAGGTCTGGTAGCATCTGTGTAGAGAGAAACAGTGTTAACGTTTCAGGTCTGTTACCCCTCATCAGAACTGGCAAAAGTTAGAAATGTCTTTGAGCAAGTGAAAGGGGGAGGGGGGGAAGAAGATCAAGAGGGCAGGTCTGTGATAGGATAGAGGGGGAGAGATTAAATAACAGAGATTTCATGGAACAAAATGCAAATGCAGTGCTAAATAGTTGTGGTAAAAGATAAAGCATGAGTCCCGAGAGAGTGCTAATGGCAGAATAGTGAACAGCTCTGTCCAAAAGCAAACACATGAAAACCAGGTTTAAGACTAGCACACAGTTAAAAACTAAATAAAAAATGAAATTATATATAAATAAAAATAATATTAAAAAACTAACGGGGCTCATGAAATTATTGAACTCAATGTTGAGTCCAGAAGGCTGTGGAGTGCCTAATCGGAAGATGAGGTGCTGTTCCTCGAGGAAAGAAATGTGGGCATGAGAGCAGGGTAATGAATTAAAATGGCAAGCAACGGGATGTTTGGGGTCATGCTTGCGGACTCAACGGAGGCATTCTGCAAAGCGGTCACCCAATCTGCGTTTTGTCTCCCCAGTGTAGAGGAGACCGGATTGTGAGCAGCGAATACAGTATACAAAATTAAAAGTAAATCAATGCTTCACCTGGAAGGAGTGTTTGGGGCCTAGGATTGGTGAGGAGAGAGAAGGTAAAAGGGCAGGTATTACACCTCCTGCGATTGCATGGGAAGGTGCCGTGGGAAGGGGGCGATGTGTTGGGGGTGATGGAGGAGTGGACCAGGGTGTCGCGGTGGGAATGGTCCCTTCAGAATGCTGACGGGGAGGGGAGGGGAAGATGTGGAGGATGGTGGGGTGGAAAGTGAGAACAAGGGGAACTCTGTCGCAGCTCTGCAAGGGAGGGGGAAGGGGTGAGGACAGAAATGCGGGTAATGGGTCAGACACAGTCAAGTGCACAGTGCAGGGGAGTCCTCGGTTGACGAAAAAGGAAGACATTTCAGAAGCTGTATAAAACGCTGGTTAGGCCACAGCTGGAGTACTATGTGCAGTTCTGGTCACCACACTATAGGAGGGATACGATTGCCATGGAGAGGATGCAGAGGAGATTCACCAGGATTTTGCCTGGGCTGGAGAATTTCAGCTATGACGAGAAACTGGATAGGCTAGGGTTATTTTCCTTAGAGCAGAGAAGGCTGAGCGGGGACCTGACTGAGGTATACAAAAATATGAGGGGCATAGATAGGAAGAAACTTTTTCCCTTAGCGGAGGTGTCAATAACCAGGGGGCATAGATTTAAGGTAAGGGGCAAGAGGTTTAGAGAGGATTTGAGGAAAAAATTTTCACCCAGGGGGTAGTTGGAATCTGGAACGCACTGCCTGAGTGGGTGGTAGAGGTAGAAACCCTCACAACATTTAAGAAGTATTTAAATGAGCACTTGAAAAGCCATAGCATACAAGGCTACGGGCCAAGTGCTGGAAAATGGGATTAGAATAGATAGATGCTTGATGGCTGGTGCGGACACAGTGGGCCGAAGGGCATGTTTCTGTGCTGTATAACTCTATGACTTTAGAAGCACTGTTGTGGAAGGAGACGGAGAAACTGGGAGAATGGAATGGAATCCTTACAAGAGGCAGGGGATGAGCAAGTGTAGTCGAGGCAGCTGTGGGAGTCGGTGGGCTTATAATGAATACTAGTGGACAATCCAACCCCAGAGATGGAGACAGAGAAGTCGAGGAAAGGAAGGGAAGTGTCGGAGATAGACCACGTGAAGATGAGAGTAGGGTGGAAACTGGAAGCAGGTTGATGAAGTTTTCCAGTTCAGAATGAGAGCAGGAAACGGCATCGATACAGTGATCAGTGCACCGGAAAAGAGAGTCGGGGAAGGGGGCCTGAGTAGGACTGGAATAAGGAATGTTTGATACATCCCACAAAAAGACAGGCTTAACTAGAACCTATAGCAACACCTTTTATTTGGAGGAAGTGAGTTGAGTTGAAGGAGAAGCTGTTAAATGTGAGGTCAAGTTCAGTCAGGTGGAGGAGGATGGTGGTGCTGTGATGGTTCTGTGGCACGCCACTAGTTACAGTTTTCCAACCCGAAAATGACCCATTTATCCCTACTGTCTGCTTCCTGTTTGCTAACCAATCCTCTATCTATGCTAATATGTTATCCCTTAAAACAAGAGCTCTTATTTTGTGTAGTTAGCTTTGATGTGGCACCTTATCAAATGCCTTTTGGAAATCAAAGTACACCACATCTACAGGTTCCCTTTTCTCCACGTTGCTTGTTACTTCCTCAAATTTTTAAGTGTTGTACATGATTTACTGTGGTAAACGAAAAGCTATGGCAGGGCAGCTCAGCCAAGCGGAATGTGCCTCCTGTGGATGTGGGAAGACGTGGACACACCATGTGCCCTTGACAAACACATCTGCAGGAAGTGGAACCAGCTGCAGAAGCTTAATCTCCAGGTTTGGAACTCGAGCGGCAACTGGAATCACTGTGGCGCATCCGCGAGGCAGAGAACTACATGGATAGCACATTTCAGGAGGTAGTCACCCCAGAGCTTAAGAGAGCACAGGCAGAGGGGGACTGGGTGGCTGCCAGACAGACAAGGTGGTCAAGGCAGGTAGTGCAGGAGTCCCTGGAGGGCAGCCCACTTTCTAACTGGTATTCAGTTGAGATGGGAGAGAGGGTTCCTCTGGAGAGTACAGCGAGAGTCATGACCAGAACACCATGGGTGGCACAGCTGTGCAGGGAGGGAGGAGAAAAGACAACAAAGCAATACTGGTAGGTATTCTATAGTTAGGGGAACAGACAGTTGTTTCTGTGGTTGCAGACCTGATTCCAGGCTGGTATGTTGCCTCCCTGGTGCAAGGGACATGGATATCACCGAGCAGCTACAGGGCATTCCGGAGGGCGAGGGTGCACAGTCAAAGGTCGTAGTCCACATTGGTACCAACGATATAGGAAGAGGAATGAGGTCCTGCAGACTGAGGTAGTAATTTCCAGATTACTCCCAAGGCCACGTGCTAGTGAGTATAGAAATAGAATACACCAGATGAATGTGTGGCTGGAGAGATGGTGCAGGAGGGAGGGCTTCAGATTTCTGGGACATTGGTACCAGTTCTGGGGAAGGTGGGACCTGTTTAAGCAGAATGGTCTGCACCTGAACCTTACAGGAAGGTTTGCTGGTGCTGTTGGGGATGGTTTAAACTAGTTTGGCAGGGGGATGGGAAGCTGAGTGCAGTCTCAGATAGGACAACTTCAGGGCCGGGAACAGGAGGCAGCAAATTGCCTAGTGACTATGAAAGACAAAAGAAGCAAAGGTTAAAAAGTGTGATGCACAGGAATTTGGCGGTGTTAAAGGGTATTTATTTCAATGCAAGGAGTATCGTAAATAAAGCCGATGAGCCGAGGGCACAGATAGACACATGGCAACACAATGTCATTGCTATAATGGAAACTTGGCTTAAAGAGAGGCAAGAATGGCAGCTTAACATCCCTGGAAATAGAGTTTTCAGGTGAGATAGACAGGGGGATAAAAAAGGAGGGAGTGTAGCATTATTGGTTAAGGAATCAATAACAGCTGTGAGGAGGGATGATATGCTAAATGAATCATCAAATGAGGCCATATGGGTGGAGCTCAGAAATAAAAAAGGGGCAGCCACACTACTAGGAGTGTACTATCGACCCCCAAATAGTGCGAGGGAGATAGAAGAACAAATATGTAGGCAAATTTCTGAGTGCAAAAACTATAGGGCAATAATATTTGGAGATTTCAACTACCCCAATATCAACTGGGATACAAACAAACAGTGTGAAGGGCACAGAGGGCACAAAAGTTTTGAACTGCATTCAAGAGAACTTTTTTAACCAGCATGTAACAAGCCCAACGAGAGGGGGCGCAATTCTAGATTTAGTCTTTGGTCATGAAGCTGGGCAAGTAGAGGAAGTAACAGTGGGTGACCATTTTGGAGATAGTGACCATAATACAGTTAGTGTTGGTATAATCATGGAAAAGGACAAAGATAAAACAGGAGTAAAAGTTCGAAATTGGGGGAAGGCAAATTTTACAAAGCTGAGAGGTGACCTGGCGAAAGTGGACTAGATGCAGCTACTTGAAGGAAATTCAGTGGCAAACCAGAGGGAGGCATTCAAAAGCAAGATACTAAAGGCACAGTGTAGGCATGTCCCCACAAAGATAAAGGGTGGTACTGCCAAATCTAGAGCCCCCTGGTTATCTAGAAGCTTACAGGGTTAGTTAAAGCAGAAAAAGAAAGCTTATGACGATCACAAAAAATGTAATACTTTAGAAAGCATAGAGGAGTATAGAAAGTGCAGGGGTGAAGTAAACAAAGGAATTAGAAAAGCAAAGAGAGGATATGAAAGATTATTGGCAAGTAAAATCAAGGAAAACCCAAGATGTTTTTCCAGTACATTAAGGGCAAGAGGATAGCTAAGGAAAGAGTAGGGCCTATCAGAGACGTACAAAGGAACTTATGCGTGGATGTATAAGATGTGAGCAGGGTTCTTAATGAGTTTTTTGTCTCTGTCTTCACAAAGGAGAGGGTTGTTGCAGACATTGTAGTTAAAGAGGAGGAGTGTGAAATATTAGATACGATGAGCATAATGAGAGGGGAAGTACTAGAGGATCTGACATTCTTGAAAGTGAATAAATCTCCAGGACCAACCTGCATCCCAGATTGTTAAAAGGAAGCCAGGGAGGAAATAGCGGATGTGCTGAGGATCATCTTCACATCCTCACTGGATGCAGGTGAGGTGCCAGAGGATTGGAGGTCTGCGAACGTTATACCATTGTTTAAAAAGGTTGCAAGGGATAGGCGAAATAATTATAGGCCAGTCAGTCTGACCTTGGCGGTGGATAAATTATTTGAATCAATTCTGAGGGACAGGATAAATTGCCACTTAGAAAGGCACGGATTAATCAGGGATAGTCAGCATGGATTTTTTAAGGGAAGGTCATGTCTTACTAACTTGATTGAGTTTTTTGAGGAAGTAACAAGGAAGATTGATGAGGGTAGTGCAATGGATGTGGTCTACATGGATTTTAGTAAGGCATTTGACAAGGTCCCGCATGGCAGACTGGTCAGTAAAATGAAAGCCCATGGGATACAGGGGAATGTGGCAGGTTGGATCCAAAATTGGCTCAGCAACAGGAAACAAAGGGTAGTAGTTGACGGATGTTTTTGCGAATGGAAGGCGGTTTTCGGTGGCGTTCCACAGGGCTCAGTGTTGGGTCCCTTGCTGCTTATGGTATATATTAATGATTTGGACTTAAATGTGGGAGGCATGGTTGGGAAATTTGCTGATGACACAAAGATTGGCTGTGTCATTGATAGTGAGGAGGATAGCTGTAGACTTCAGTTCTGGTCAGGAACATGACAGGAAGGACATAATTACTCTGGAGAGAGTACAGAGGAGATTTACAAGAATGTTGCCGGGGCTTGAAAGTTGCAGTTATGAGGAAAGCTTGGATTGGCTAGGGTTGTTTTCCTTAGAACAGAGGAGGCTGAGGGGTGGCTTAATAGAGGTGTACAAAATTATGAGGGGCCTAGATAGAACAGACAGGAAGGACCTGTTTCCCCTAGCAGAGAGGTCAATTACCAGGGGGCACAGATTTAAGGTGATTGATAGAAGGTTTAGAGGAGACATGAGGAGAAACCTTTTCACCCAGAGGGTGGTGTGTGTCTGGAATTCACTGCCAGGAATGGTGGTGGAGGCAGAAACTCTCAGCTCATTTAAAAGGTACCTGGACATGCACCTGAAGTGCTTTAACCTGTGAGGCTATGGACCAGGTGCTGGAAGGTGGGATTAGATTGCGCGGCTAGTTTTATTTTTTGGCCAGCATGGACACGATAGGCTGAATGGCCTCCTTCTGTGCCGTAATTTTTCTATGGTTCTAACTCTAATAAATTAGTCAACCATCATTTCCCTTTCACAAAACCATGTTGACTCTGCTTGATTGCATTAATATTTTCTAAGTGCTCTGCTATAACCTCCTTAATAAGAGACTCTAGCATTTTCCCTATGATAGATGTTAGACTAATCTGATGGGACCTTTCCAGAATCTAGGGAATTTTGGTAAATTACAAACAATGCGTCTTCTATGTCTGTAGCCACTTTTTAAAGACTCTAGGAGGAAGCCTATCAGGTCCTGGGGTCTTGTCAGCTTATAGTTCTAATAGTTCTTTCAGCACCTATTCCCTGGTGATTGTAACTGTTTTCAGTTCCTCCCTCCCTTTCACATCTTGAATTACAAGTATTTCTGGGATGTTATTTGTGTCTTCTACAGTGAAGACAGACACAAAATATCTGTTCAATGCTTCCACCATTTCCTTATTTTTTATTATTAATTCCACAGACTCTCCAGAGGACCAAAACTCACTTATGTTACTCTTTTCCTTTTTAGATACTTGAAGAAACTCTTACTGTCTGCTTTTATATTTCTAGCCAGCTTTCTCTCATACTCTAATTCCACCCTTATTATTTTTTAGTCATTCTTTGCTGGTTTTTAAATTCTGTCCAATCTTCAGACCTATCACTTTCTTCAATTTGATACTATCTTTAACTTTCTCAGCCACTCTCCTACAGTTTTTCTTTCTTAATGGAATGTATCTTTGCTGAGTGTTACGAGATATCTCCTTAAATGTCTGTTATTTGCATCTCTACTGACCTACCCTTTAACTTAATTTCCCAGTTCACTTTATTCAGCTCAGTCTTCATACTCTTGTAATTGCCTTTATTTAAATTTAAATTGCTAGATTCAGGCCCACTCTTCTCTTCCTCAAACTGAATGCGAAATTCAATTATGCTATGATCACTGCTTCCTAGAGTCTCCACATGGCATACACTTACTTATGCTGACTTGATGTCAACAGCCACTAAAATATGATGTTCATAATGATAACTCCAAACATTCTTAACTGGATAGAACTCTTTGATCTCTTTTCTCCCCCACAGGGTCTTCATGCAGTCCGCAGGTGATGTTCCAGGGCACCACTGCCACTGCTGACTCCTCAGAGGAAGTCACTCCCTCTGAGGGTGCATCATTACAGGACTCATGCAGATCATGCTCCAGCTCAGATACTCACATTTCAGTGGGACTAGTAAGGTAGATAGTTGTGTGAATCACCAGGTGAAAACCTATCACAATTGAGCAAGACCAGATGGTGGAGACAGGGACAGCAGTGGAGAATCTGTGTTGGAGGGCACAGGAGGCTTCAAGGTCTCCTCAGCTGGACACATGCTGCACCTTTGGGGAGGTAGGTGGGTCGTTGACAAACAGGATACTCTGGAGCAGCAACAGAGAATGTGTGACATACTGGCAGGCGTTCCAGCCGCACTGTGCACAAATGCAGAGATTGGAGGAATCCATCTCAAGTGTGGGTGCCATGATGTCTAGTTTTAGTTTAGAGATACAGCACTGAAACAGGCCCTTCGGCCCACCGAGTCTGTGCCGACCATCAACCACCCATTTATACTAATCCTACACTAATCCCATATTCCTACCACATCCCCACCTGTCCCTATATTTCCCTACCACCTATCTATACTAGGGGCACTTTATAATGGCCAATTAACCTATCAACCTGCAAGTCTTTGGCATGTGGGAGGAAACCGGAGCACCCGGAGGAAACCCACGCAGACACAGGGAGAACTTGCAAACTCCACACTGGCAGTACCCAGAATTGAACCCGGGTCGCTGGAGCTGTGAGGCTGCGGTGCTAACCACTGCGCCGCCCCACCAGTCCTTTTAATAATGTCTTCGTCCATGGAAAGAATGGCCACCTGCATGGGGCATCAAATGCAGCAATAATGAGTGCAGGCCCTCACCAATGGCTTGCACACTGTGAATTCCACTTTAAATAGGACTGATGACACCTTAGCGTTGGCCGTTCATCGCCCCACTGATCTGCAGCAAAGTGCTCTCCGACTCACTGCTCACAGGGAACTGTAGCTGGGCTGTGAGAGGGATAATGGTGAAAAGGGAGATGGAAGCGGGGTCGGTTCAAAGCTCTTCTATTTCTCACCCCATGCACCGCCCCCCCAACCCCCACAAAGTTAGTGCCCCACATGCTGCCTCGTATCCTGATAGCTGAGTCTGCCCCTACACAGGTACAGGTGGGGCTGTCTTTGACTGAGCTCCAAAACCAAGAGGGTGTCTGCCAAGAACAAGTCTGCAGTCAGAGCAGCAATCTGAGTAGTTACCTCTACCTCTCTCGAAGCTACAGGGGTTCCACTATGTAGAAGTGCTAGGAAAAGGAACAGTAAAGATTTGTAGTTGCACATGGGTGTGCTACACATTGTTGGAATTTTAAGTTTCTGTTTTAAATGAGAACTGCATAAATTTTTTTTGTACACTTTCCCGTCTTGCCCATTTTTGATCACTGGCTGACAAGTGGCCTTGTCAATTGTGTGATGATGAATGGGAAGATCTGAATTGATGCTGAGCAATGGGGGGCTGTGAAAGGAAGGCTTAGTTGTTTGCAGGACTGCTTTGTGTTAGTGGCTTTTGCATGTGGTTGTTAAATGGGCAACTGGTGGAACTGAAGTGAACCTCATAATAATGAGGGCAGCCTGGGAAGCAATGTGTGTCACTGGTGGTGCATCGCCTTTTGCCACCTCCTCCTCCCCCTCCAAGGAATTGTCTGAAGTGGCTCTATGCCCTGCGCCTTGTTACTCCTGCAGGTCCAAGCCTCGCTGCTGTGCAATGTGGTACAGAACAAAAGCATTCTGGAGAACCTGGTTGGTGTGCACTCAAGGATGCCTCAAGATCTGTTCAGGCACCTGAAACATCTTTATGGTGCTGATAGTTTATTTGATGACACATCTGGTGGTTATATGGCATTCATTGTATTGCTTCTGGGCCTCATTCCTCGAGTTTCTGTGGTGATAGCAGCCATGTTTTAAGTGGGTAGTCCTCATCTCCGAGGTCATATTGCTTTGAGGTGCCAAGAGATCAGGGAGGGCGAACTACCACAGGACAAAGGCTTTATGGCAATTTCCCAGGAATCTTTTTGTGTTTGCACCACAGCTGCACATTGACGGAGCGAAAGCCCTTGCAGTTGGCGAATACTCCTGAGTGATCAATGGGTGCCTTAATTTTTTTTATTTGTTAGTGAGATGTGGGCATCACTGGCTAGGCTAGCATTTATTGCCCATCCCTAATTGGCCTTGAGAAGGTGGTGGTGAACTGCCTTCTTGAACCGCTGCAGTCCATGTGGGATAGGTACACCCACAGTGCTGTTTGGGAGGGAGTTCCAGGATTTTGACCCAGTGACAGTGACGGAATGGCAATATAGTTCCAAGTCAAGATGGTAGGTGGCTTGGAGGAGAACTTACAGGTGGTGGTATTCCCATGCATCTACTGCCCTTGTCCTTCAAGGTGGGATTTTTTTTGCCTAAATTGCTTCATGTGTGCGGCCCGTGACACCCTGCACCTGTGGGAAGACAGCCAGAGTTGCACATCCAAGCGCTCAGTCATTTTGGTTGGCATCATCGCAGGCAAAGTTGAGATAATTGCCTGCCCTGGCAAGGGAGCCACCTTATGCATTTGTGGGCTGCTAACTGAGAGATCCTGCACATGCCTCCGGCAGAGTCCTGGAAGGATCCTGAGGCAAAACAATTTAGGGTGGTGGTGGTGACCGTACGTCCCAAAGACTGGCGGATCGTATCAAACAACATGTCCCTTCCACTGTTCACAACGGGCAAGGTACTGGCTGTACCCAAACAGCCTGTGCTTGCAAAACTCAAAACACAGTGTCCAATATTGGAAGTGATTCCGTGATTGGACAACATTTGCTAAATAATCCTCAATGTGCTAAGAATTACATTGACAACCAATTTAAGATTGTCAGAAGGGCTCGCAATGTGGCGCATTTGCACATACTGGAAGCTACAGATATTATTACACAGGGCCCTGTTCTTTGCAGACAGATAGAATATGTACAAACATTGCGCCTGTTTCAGCGAAATAAAATAAGTGACAGCCATCGCTGGTTCATTCCTCAGGGCAATGCCTTGACGAATCAGAGTCAAGCTGCCTGGTTTAAATTTCAAACAAAGCTTGGCAGTTAACTGTCGTATTGAAATTGACAACCTGCCTCTACTGAGGGGGTTGTGTGCATGCTGGAGTTAAATGCAGAAGTCAACTGGTTGGAGCTGGCTTCCCGATGTGCTCGCATTTTTCCTGGATTTCACGCTTCACTTGTACCCAAGCTCACTCACATTAAAATTGCTCCAATGATGCAAGTTGCATATTACCAATGGAAATCCATAACTGGATCCTTAAATGAACTGCATTTCACCAATATGTTGACATGTACCATTATGTATTGTGGAGTAATGAGATTTTGCTGAGATGCTAGCATATTAAACATTCTAGATCTAGATTTAGCTGCAAACTTTTACATGAAGCATAGGCTGCATACTAGACTTAAAAACTGTTTCAGAAGCTTTCAATTTGTACATAGATTTTCAGATGCTGCCGATTTGTGGTTGACTGATCTAAGCCTTAAGAGAGATACATCAATCCACTGGAGATAATGGTTCCATATTTCTTATCTGCTGTGAATCCGGAACACAGAATCCTTTTCGAAGTACTGTTCTTCCATTAATCACTGCAGGAACTACACAGCCACAGGACACAGGGAGAGCAGCAGTTGCTGTCTGCACCCTTCACATTTATAACATATTAAAACTTTATAATATTCCTTCAGAATATCTAGTTAATAAATGCACAAAACAAAACATTTTTTTGTAGAAGGAATTGCTAACTTTCTAGTATTGTAAAAATAAACTGTAGGTGTCCATACTCTGGACACTAGCTGTGAGTTCAAGGACTTCCAGTGCTTGGAGAATTTTGTATGAAAACCAGTACATTCTATCTTAGCTTCAGGGTTGTCATTCTCAACTGGATGGAGAAACCCAAACAATAGATATATATTTTGGTACCTCAAACTTGGTGAACATAATAAAATCACCAGAATACACAATCCATGGCAATCAATTATTTATAAATCATTTTGTGCCTTTGATGATGTTACTTGTTTAGTTTAGGAAATGCTGTTGTAATTACATTTCCGTCAAAAAAAAGAAAATGCATTTGCTTAGAAAATGATAATTGTTGTGCGTCAAATGGGTAATTTTCTCCCAGCACAGAGCCTTGGTAACTGAGAGCACAGGTTAGAAAATCAAGCTACAATAAAGCAAAATACTGCGGATGCTGGAAATCTGAAATAAAAACAAGAAATGCTGGAAATACTCAGCAGGTCTGGCAGCATCTGTGGAGAGAGATGCAGAGTTAACGTTTCGGGTCAGTGACCCTTCTTCGGATCAAGCTACAATGTTGTAGTTCCATCTCCCCACCCTGTTCACTGCTAGTGAGGCTCTGTACAGGGAATAGAGCCTTGCAGAATTATACCTTAACAATCATTCATTGTTCTAAGGGTTTTGAGATGCTATACAAATGCAAATATTATAAGTGGCACAAATTCTAAATAATTAACATGAAATACTGCAGAAATACTCAGCAATTATAAGTTAGTGCTGAAGTTTTAAAAGAGCAGTAATATTATTTGATTATGTAAAGTTAAGGAATGAATCAATACATTCTCACCTAGCTCTGAGAGATGTTCACTTGCACTAATATTACTTTTTAAATTCAGCTTCATTTTTAAAAATTCATTCATGGGATGTGGGCGTCGCTGGCCAGGCCAGCATTTATTGCCCATCCCTAATTGCCCTTGAGAAGGTGGTGGTGAGCTGCCTTCTTGAACCGCTGCAGTCCATGTGGGGTAGGGACACCCACAGTGCTGTTAGGAAGGGAGTTCCAGGATTTTGACCCAGCGACAGTGAAGGAACGGTGATAAAGTTCCAAGTCAGGATGGTGTGTGACTTGGAGGGGAACTTGCAGGTGGTGGTGTTCCCATGTATGTGCTGCCCTTGTCCTTCTAGTTGGTAGAGGTCACGGGTTTGGAAGGTGCTGTCTAAGGAGCCTTGGTGCATTGCTGCAGTGCATCTTGTAGATGGTACACACTGCTGCCACTGTGCGTCGGTGGTGAAGGGAGTGAATGTTTGTAGATGGGGTGCCAATCAAGCGGGCTGCTTTGTCCTGGATGGTGTCGTGCTTCTTGAGTGTTGTTGGAGCTGCACCCATCCAGGCAAGTGGAGGGTATTCCATCACACTCCTGACTTGTGCCTTGTAGATGGTGGACAGGCTTTGGGGAGTCAGGAGGTGAGTTACTTGCCTGAGGATTCCTAGCCTCTGACCTGTTCTTGTAGCCACGGTATTTATATGGCTACTCCAGTTCAGTTTCTGGTCAATGGTAGCCCCTAGGATGTTGATAGTGGGGGATTCAGCGATGGTAATGCCATTGAATGTCAAGGGGAGATGGATAGATTCTCTCTTGTTGGAGATGGTCATTGCCTGGCACTTGTGTGGCGCGAATGTTACTTGCCACTTATTAGCCCAAGCCTGGATATTGTCCAGGTCTTGCTGCATTTCTACACGGACTGTTTCAGTATCTGAGGAGTCACGAATGGTGCTGAACATCGTGCAATCATCAGCGAACATCCCCACTTCTGATCTTATGATTGAAGGAAGGTCATTGATGAAGCAGCTGAAGATGGTTGGGCCTAGGACACTACCCTGAGGAACTCCTGCAGTGATGTCCTGGAGCTCAAATGATTGACCTCCAACAACCACAACCATCTTCCTTTGTGCCAGGTATGACTCCAGCCAGCGGAGGGCTTTCCCCCTGATTCCCATTGACCTCAGTTTTGCTCGGGCTCCTTGATGCCATACTCGGTCAAATGCTGCCTCGATGTTAAGGGCAGTCACTCTCACCTCACCTCTGGAGTTCAGCTCTTTTGTCCATGTTTGAACCAAGGCTGTAATGAGATCAGGAGCTGGCGGAACCCAAACTGAGCGTCACTGAGCAGGTTATTGCTAAGCAAGTGCCGCTTGATGGCACTGTTGATGACACCTTCCATCACTTTACTGATGATTGAGAGTCGGCTAATGGGGTGGTAGTTGGCCGGGTTGGACTTGTCCTGCTTTTTGTGTACAGGACATACCTGGGCAATTTTCCACATTGCAGGGTAGATGCCAGAGTTGTAGCTGTACTGGAACAGCTTGGCTAGGGGCGCGGCAAGTTCTGGAGCACAGGTCTTCAGGACTATTGCCGGAATATTGTCAGGGCCCATAGCTTTTGCAGTATCCAGTGCCTTCAGTCGTTTCTTGATATCACGCGGAGTGAATCGAAGTCTGGCATCTGTGATGCTGGGGACAGCAGGAGGAGGCCGAGATGGATCATCAACTTGGCACTTCTGGCTGAAGATTGTTGCTAATGCTTCAGCCTTATCTTTTGCACTTATGTGGACTCCCCCATCATTGAGGATGGGGATATTTGTGGAGCCACCTCCTCCAGTTCGTTGTTAAATTGTCCGCCACCATTCTCAGCTGGATGTGGCAGGACTGCAGAGCTTAGATCTGATCCGTTGGTTATGAGATCGCTTAGCTCTGTCTATCGCATGCTGCTTACGCAGTTTGGCATGCAAGTAGTCCTGGGTTGTAGCTTCATCAGGTTGCCACCTCATTTTGAGGTATGCCTGGTGCTGCTCCTGGCATGCCCTCCTGCACTCTTCATTGAACCAGGGTTGGTCTCCTGGCTTGATGGTAATGGTAGAGTGGGGGATATGCCGGGCCATGAGGTTACAGATTGTGGTTGAGTACAATTCTGTTGCTGCTGATGGCCCACAGCGCCTCATGGATGCCCAGTTTTGCATTGCTAGATCTGTTCGAAAGCTATCCCATTCAGCACGGTGATAGTGCCACACAACACGATGGACGGTATCCTCAATGTGAAGGCGGGACTTCGTCTCCACAAGGACTGTGCGGTGGTCACTCCTACCAATACTGTCATGGACAGCTGCATCTGCGGCAGGACATACCTGGACATATCAGTTCTTTATCTGAGATAAATTATTTGCTTACACCTAAACTAGCTGAGTTCATATTAATTCAAATTCAAAGCTTTTAAATACAGGAATATGTTCAATTCTGTATTACATTAAACTCCTATTGAGAGTTTACAGATGCCTAGTAAATAGTATTAATATTTTATGAATGTTATATATAAATATTAGGCACAGAGTCTCACTTCCTTCCACTTTTAGTGAATATGATTACTATATTGTGTTTGATAAGATTATTCCAGTTCTCGTGTTGAGATTTACCATTTTAAGAATGGGAG
Organism: Heterodontus francisci; assembly: GCF_036365525.1. Lineage (NCBI taxonomy): Eukaryota > Metazoa > Chordata > Chondrichthyes > Heterodontiformes > Heterodontidae > Heterodontus > Heterodontus francisci. The sequence goes on from NC_090375.1 coordinate 132,900,756, forward strand.
TGATTTAGAGCCTTCATAGCTGGTGTCATGGACCTGTAATTTTTTCTCCTCAGATTAAAAACAGTGCGTGTGCCTTTAAGACTTTGTTCGGAACAGTGCACCTTTAAGGGCAAAAGTTCTGGAATTTCTGGAGACGCAGTGTACCAGCTGCATTTTGTTACCCTGGGCAACAGCAGGAGAGAGGGGTCACATGGTGCAATGTGTCCACGGCTGTGTGTGGAACTGGCAGAAACTGGCTGAAACCAGTTGCTTCTGAGAGACTTTCCAGCGAGGCGAACTGAAGAAAAAAGGAGCTGTTTTATTCTCTCTCAGCAGAAATTCTACAACGAACTACAAGCCAAGTTAATTCCCTGAGTAAAGAAGAAAAGCTTCTTTTCCAACACATCATTTGAATTGGTGTGCTCATCATTCAAAGAACTGTTATTAAACTTGTTGTAGCCGAAGAGTTGAATGCCTATCTTCTGAAGGACTATTTTAATCAAATCCACATTAGAAGACCTCATCCACTAAAAGCTGAAAATGAAGACTTTGTCATTGATAATGGGGAAATGGCAGACATGTTGAACAATTACTTTGCTTCAGTATTTACAGCTGAAAAGGAGGATAACTTGCCCGAAGTCCTGAAAAAATTACTAGCCGATAGGGGACAGGGACTTGATACAATTAACGTAAGTAAAACATCAGTAACAAGGAAAGTAATGGAACTAAAGAGTGAGAAATCCCCAGGACCTGATGGTTTCCATCCGAGGGTGTTAAAGGAAGTAGGGGAGCACATTGTAGATGGCCTAACTATAGTCTTTCAGAGTTCCCTAGATTCAGGAGTGGTCCCTCTGGATTGGAAAGTTGCACATGTCACTCCACTTTTTAAGAAGGGTGAAAGGGGGAACCAAGGAAATTACAGACCAGTTAGCCTGACATCTGTGGTGGGCAAGTTGCTGGAGTCTATAATCAAGGATAGGGTGACTGAACACCTAGAAAAATTTCAGTTAATCAGGGACAGCCAGCATGGATTCATGACGGGAAGGTCATGCCTGACAAATCTCATTGAATTTTTTTGAAGGAGTGACTAAGGTAGTGGACAGGGGAATGTCTATGGATGTTATTTATATGGACTTCCAGAAGGCATTTGATAAAGTCCCACATAAGAGACTGTTAACTAAGGTAGAAGCCCATGGAGGTGAAGGCAAATTATTGACATGGTTCGGAAGTTGGTTGAATGGTAGGCGACAGAGAGTGGGGATAATGGGCAAGTACTCTGATTGGCAGGATGTGACTAGTGGTGTCCCGCAGGGATCTGTGTTGGGGCTTCAATTATTCACATTATTCATTAACGACTTGGATGATGGCATAGTAAGTCATATATCCAAATTTGCTGATGATACAAAGTTAGGCGGCATTGTAGACAGTCTAGATGATAGCATAAAATTGCAAAGAGATATTGACAGACTAGGTGAGTGAGCAAAACTGTGGCAGATGGATTTCAATGCGGGCAAGTGTGAGATTATCCATTTTGGACCAAAAAAAGGATAGAGCAGGGTACTTTCTAAATGGGAAGAGGTTAAGTACAGTGGATGTCCAGAGACTTGGGGGTTCAGGTGCATAGATCTTTAAAATGCCACGAGCAAGTGCAGAAAATAATCAAAAAGGCTAATGGAATGCTAGCCTTTATATCTAGAGGATTGGCGTATAAAGACACAGAGGTTATGCTGCAGCTGTACAAAACCTTGGTTCGACCCCACTTGGAGTACTGTGAGCAGTTCTGGGAACCAAACCTTAGGAAGGATGTATTGGCCTTAGGGGGAGTGCAACGTAGGTTTACAAGAATGATACCTGGACTACAGGGGTTAAGTTACGAGAAGAAATTACACAAATTAGGCCTGTTTTCGCTAGAATTTAGAAGGTTAAGGGGTGATCTGATCGAAGTCTTCAAGATATTAACAGGAAATGAAAGGCTAGATAAAGATAAACTATTTCCACTGGTTGGAGATTCTAAAACTAGGGGGCATAGTCTAAAAATTAGGACCAGACCGTTCAGGAGAGATGTTAGGAAGCACTTCTTCACGCAAAGGGTGGTAGAGGTTTGGAACTCTCTCCCACAAACAGCAGTTGAAGCTAGAACAGTTGTTAATTTTAAATCTGAGACAGTTAGATTTTTGTTAAGCAAAGATATTAAGGGATATGGGCCAAAGGCAGGTATATGGAGTTAGGCCGTGGATCAGCTGTGATCTTATTGAATGGTGGGACTGGTTCGAGGGGCTGAATGGCCTACTCCTGTTCCTATCTTTCTATGTTCCATCAGGAACGTAACCTGCAAAGACTTTATTTTATTTATTTATTCTTAAGAGACAGCTAATTTTTTAAAACTCCACTTTTAAAACTGGTTAACTGTTAGTTTTTGAATGTATGTGTGTGAATGGGGAGTTAGATTAAATATAGGTTATAAGGTCTTAAGACATAGGTTTGTCTTAATAGTGTTTAAGATTTAGTTTTTTAATAAACAGTTAATTTGTTGGTCAGTTTCATTCTGGGGTTACTAGAGTGTTTAATTTGGCTGTTTCTCCGATTGGGTGAGAACGCTTAAATAATATGCTGCGACCTATGGAGTGACGGGAATTAATTGACAATGTGTTGCTCCCGCTGCGGTCGTAATGCTGGGAAGGATTTTTTTTTAAAGATTCTATCTACTGCAGTTCATTGCTTTTCAGTTCCAAAAATGGCATCTTCCTATACATATACTCTAATTCCGTGGAACAACTTTACCTCCCTCAGTCTTTTCCCTCTTCAATCAATTTTCAGGCTACTGAAACTCAACTTGGCATCACCTAATCATTACCTTCTGATTTAATTTTTCTTCTTTTACACTGTTCCACCCTGGCAGTGTTCTAGTTTAAAGCACTCGCCCACCACTTTGGTTTCTCGGGAAAAAACAGTATATGCTAAGCTTCGTAACATGCCTATATAAGAGTTAAGCATTTAGCTTCACTTTCAATTTTTATTTACTGAGAAACCAAGGTGAATGTCCAAGACAACAGTAATTAGCAAAGGGCTTGGAATACTTCACTGTCACCGATCTCTCCACCCCATTCCAGGGCACTGGAGCATTTTTGTGGGACTTAGCCATGAATCTTGAAGTGTGTTAGTGCTACTAATTCAAGACAGATCAGTTAAATGTTAATGGAATAAAGGGTGACTGATGTGTAGCTCACAATGGCCAGCTCAGAGATACAATACAATCCAGGACGGAAAGAATTACAGAAGCTCTGACAATTTACTGTACTACTAACAGTATGAGGATAATTTTCATCTAGTTACCGCCCCAACCACATTCAAAAATGGGATGGGTCGTAGAGGTTTGAAAGTAAAGCGATTGTAGTCTCACCCACTTAAAACTGCTGTTACTTGTGGCGTAATTTTCAGGCAGACATGAATCTTAGTGGCTAGAGCTACTGCCTGAAACATGCAGATAGGGTCAAGTGACATTTGGCCTTTTTCCAGCTGCCCTGCCAGACTACCTCAATTCAACATGGTGGCTCCTCATCAGAGCCCTTTCCTATCCTGAGTGGCGTGAAACAGGGCTGTGTTCTCGCACCCACACTTTTTGGGATTTTCTTCTCCCTGCTGCTTTCACATGCGTTCAAGTCCTCTGAAGAAGGAATTTTCCTCCACACAAGATCAGGGGGCAGGTTGTTCAACCTTGCCCGTCTAAGAGCGAAGTCCAAAGTACGGAAAGTCCTCATCAGGGAACTCCTCTTTGCTGACGATGCTGCTTTAACATCTCACACTCAAGGGTGCCTGCAGAGTCTCATCGACAGGTTTGCGGCTGCCTGCAATGAATTTGGCCTAACCATCAGCCTCAAGAAAATGAACATCATGGGGCAGGACGTCAGAAATGCTCCATCCATCAATATTGGCGAACGCTCTGGAAGTGGTTCAAGAGTTCACCTACCTAGGCTCAACTATCACCAGTAACCTGTCTCTAGATGCAGAAATCAACAAGCGCATGGGAAAGGCTTCCACTGCTATGTCCAGACTGGCCAAGAGAGTGTGGGAAAATGGCGCACTGACACGGAACACAAAAGTCTGAGTGTATCAGGCCTGTGTCCTCAGTACCTTGCTCTATGGCAGCGAGGCCTGGACAACGTATGTCAGCCAAGAGCGACGTCTCAATTCATTCCATCTTTGCTGCCTCCGGAGAATACTTGGCATCAGGTGGCAGGACCGTATCTCCAACGCAGAAGTCCTCGAGGCAGCCAACATCCCCAGCTTATACACACACTTGAGATGGCTTGGCCATGTGAGCCGCATGGAAGATGGCAGGATCCCCAAAGACACATTGGACAGCGAGCTCGCCACTGGTATCAGACCCACCGGCCGTCCATGTCTCCGCTTTAAAGACGTCTGCAAACGCGACATGAAATCCTGTGACATTGATCACAAGTCGTGGGAGTCATTTGCCAGCGTTCGCCAGAGCTGGCGGGCAGCCATAAAGACGGGGCTAAAGTGTGGCGAGTCGAAGAGACTTAGTAGTTGGCAGGAAAAAAGAGAGGCGCAAGGGGAGAGCCAACTGTGTAACAGCCCCGACAAACAAATTTCTCTGCAGCACCTGTGAAAGAGCCTGTCACTCTAGAATTGGCCTTTATAGCCACTCCAGGCGCTGCTTCACAAACCACTGACCACCTCCAGGCGCTTATCCATTGTCTCTCGAGATAAGGAGGTCAAAGAAGAAGAAGAATTTTCAGGCAGACATGAATCTTAGTGGCTAGAGCTACTGCCTGAAACATGCAGGTAGGGTCAAGTGACATTTGGGCCTTTTCCAGCTACCCTGCCAGACTACCTCAGTTCCCACTCCTGTCTGCTAGCCATGAGCAATAAGAAGTTGAAAGGTGACTATTTAGAGCAATATATAACAGGATCCTCAGCTGCTTTCAGGTAAAGCTGTTGAGAGCCTTTGGAGGCATTCTTGCAGTAGCTTCCGGGTTTTTTCACCATAAAGGATTTGAAAATGCTTGTAGCTGCTGCTGTAAATTCTGAACTCCTGTTGCTTGCTGCTCCACAATGTTGCTTCTTTCTGTGCCACACATAAGCTATTACTCCAGGCCTCTGAGAAACAGCCATGCTGCCATAGCTCTGAACAGCTATCGTGCTAGCCCTGCTCATCTCTTTATTGTTTGCTCATGAAAATCACCCCCTGCGTGTTGACTTGGGACTTGCTGTGCCTGATAATTCTCGCCTTAAATGATTCACAGCTAATATGAACAGGACTACTTGAAGCAGCACGTGTGTTTCAGTCAGAGCTTCCACTGTTTGTTGCAAGAAGCACTTTTGCTGTCCCTAAACTTCTGGGAAAGGACCTCAGGTGATGTCCTCTTCTGGACTAGTATAGAAGCAGTGCCTAGCCAGAAACCAGTGGTTCAGTCAGAGCTGCCCCTGACACTGTTTGTTGCCCCATGCCTTTTGGGAATGCCCCTCAAAGTACTTATTTTCATACAAGAAGATTGAAACAGGACACATTCAAGATTTTATAATCTAACATAACTGGCACATAACTGCTATCATCATCCATTGTCAGATTTGGCTGGGTCACATCAAGCTCTACCTCTCCTCGTACTATCGGACAAAGATAATCCTCTTATCCTCCATTACCAACTTTCTCTTTAAATCCCCTTCTCCTATCCCGTTAATCCTCACCTCTAGCAACAAGTATGAGGAGCTCATGGATTTTTTTTTGTCACTAAGATAAAGACCATCCATTCTGCAGCTTCCCAGCTACTCTTGCATCTTAATTACTCCAGTGCTGTCCTGGCCATGCCATGCCCCATAAGCTTTAGCTTATCCAAGACTTCATTGTATGTGTTTCACTCCACACCAAGCTTCATTTGCCTTTCATCCCTATCCTTGCTGACCTACATTGGCTCCTGTCCAAAGCACTTCAAATTTTAAATGATCACTGTTATGTTTAAATCCCTGCAGTGCATCCCTGAAACCTATTCCAGCCTGACAACTCCCCACAAACTCTCCAGTCCTCCAGTCTCTTGTGTATCCTTGTTTCTTTTACACAACTGGTGGCCTTGTCTTCAAACCTAGGCTTCACTCTCCTGAATTCCTTCCTTCTCCTCTCAAGAAGTTTCTTAAAACCCACCTCTTTGACCAAGCTTTCCTAATCTCTCCTTCTTTAACTCAGTGTCCTTTGCAAAGTGCCTGGGTACATTTTTGTATGTTAAAGGCACTATATAATGCAAGCTGTTTAAGATATTGTAAAGCAGGAATAAGGTGAATGTTGTTTTAGAATGTAGTTTGAGCTTAACGCTGGATGGAAACATAAGTCAGAGATAAAGCAAAACTCTCTAGGCCCAATTCTCTGAGCAGCAATCTCATGTTGCAAGGCTCCACTCTATGAATTGAATTTTCCATTTCAGAATACAGTATGAGAAGGTATAAATACAAAATTAATAAGCTTCAAATAATGCCAGTGATTTGGACAGTACCTTCTCCAAAACATAATATTTTACATAGATACAGAGAAATTACAGTACCAAATCAGAATATTTTGCCCAACCAGTCTATGTTGGTGTTTGGCCTAGTTCCATGTGTCTACTTTATTCCCAAATCCCTTTATTGCCCTTTCGTTCAGCTATCTATCTAATCTGCTGTTAAATGTTGGCATAGGTTGGGAAACTACTCAGAGCTGACCCTGCTGTGCTGCTGTGATATTATTGGAAGTGAGGTGGAAACGCTATTTGTAAATGTAAGTTTTTTGTTATTGTTGGTAAATTAGTTCCATGTTTAATTGAACAGGTAGATCGAGCCTTGGGTCAACATCTCAACTGAAGGATGCCTCCAACAATGCAGCACTCCCTCAGTAACACACTGAAGTGCCAGTCTAAATGCAGTCTAAGTGAAGTAAGTATACAATACTGCAGCTACTTTTGAAAGAATAAAAGCAAAATATTGTGGATGCTGGAAATCTGAAATAAAAACCAAGTGCTGGAAATACTCATAAGGTCTGGCAGCATCTGTGGAGAGAGAAACAGAGTTAATGTTACAGATCTGTGACCTTTCATCAGAACTGGCAAAGGTTAGAAATGTAATCGGCTTTGAGCAAATGAAAAGGGGGAGGGGGGAGAAGAACAAAAGGGAAAGTGTGTGATAGGGCAGAGGGCAGGAGAGATTAAATGACAAATATGTCACAGAACAAAGGCAAAGGGAGTGCTAATAGTTGTGTTAAAAGACAAAGCATTTGTCCAGAAAGAGTGTTAATGGCAGAATAATGAACAGCTCTTGTAGATGATACACACTGCTGCCACTGAGTGTCAGTGGTGGATGGGGTGCCGATCAAGTGGGCTACTTTGTCCTGGATAGTGTCGAGCTTCTTGAGTGTTGTCGGAGCTGCATTGATCTAGGCAAATGTAGAGTATTCCATCAGTTCTGATGAAAGGTCACTGACCTGAAAAGTTAACTCTGCTTCTCTCTCCACAGATGCTGCCAGACCTGCTGAGTATTTCCAGCATTTCTTATTTTTATTTCAGATTTCCAGCATCCAGTTTTTATTTTAGTATTCCATCACACTCCTGACTTGTGCCTTGTAGATGTTGGACAGGCTTAAGGGAGTCAGGAGGGGAGTTACTCACTGCAGAATTCCTTGCCTCTGACCTGCTCTTGTAGCCAGCTGCAGCAACTCATCAAGACTCCTTCGACAACACCTTCCAAACCTGTGACTGCTACTACCGAGAATGACAAAGGCAGCAGATGCATGGGAACACCACCAACTGCAAGTTTCCCTCCAAGCCACACACCATCCTGACTTGGAACTATATCGCCGTTCCTTCACTGTCGTCGGGTCAAAATCCTGGAACTCCTTTCCTAACAGCACTGTGGGTATACCTACCCCACATGGACTTCAGAGGTTCAAGAAAACAGCTCACCACCACCTTCTCAAGGGCAATTAATGATGGGCAATAAATGCTGGCCTAGCCAGCAATGCCCACATCTCATGAAATTAATAAAATAAAACTGTCAAACACAAATCTGTTGCATGCCAATGCGCGATTGTTAACAGAATGCAGAAAAGATGCCAGCCATTCCGAGTTTGCTGATCTCAGCTGGGGCTGATGTGGAGGGTCTGGAATTGCCCTTCCTGTTTCTTGGCTATGGAATAAGTCCAGGTTCCCACTCCTAGTCACCAGAATGGAAAGCATGCACTTGGGTTGACCAAGAATGGACAGACTAGGATTGGCTGGGATGTTCCACTCACACCCCGATCCTCAGTATCCAAGCTGACACATGAGGAAAGGCCTGTTGGGTGGGGGGTGGAAACGCAGCTAACACCAGCAGAAGTCAGCAGGAAGAGAGCGGGGTGAAAATTAGCAAAATAATCAAAGTTATAAGAATGGGTGTTATATCAGGTATCTTTTAACTGTTAGCTCAGTTGGCTAGACGGCTAGAGTGAGATGTAGAAAGATACCAACAGCGTAGGTTCATTCCCCGTACCGGCTGTAGTAGTTCATGGAGGCCAGTCTCCTCACCTTGCCCCCGCTTGAGGACTGGTGACCCTCAAGCTATACATCACCAACTGTCTCTCTCTAATGGGGAGAGATACCTATGGTCCTTTGGGACTGTGGCTAGAGCAAAATTAACAGCTCTGTTCAAAAGCAAAAACCTGAAAAACATGTTTAAGACAGGTCCATGGTTAAAAAATAAATAAAATTAAATTTAAAAAAGGCAGTGATGTGCTGAAATTGTTGAACTCAATGTTGAGTCCAGAGGGCTATAGAGTGCCTAATTGGAAGACGAGGTGCTGTTCCTTGAACTTGCTTTGAGATTCACTGGAATACTGCCGCAGGCCCGGGACAGAAATGTTGACATGGGAGCAGGGTGTGAATTAAATGGCATACAACCGAAAGCTTGAGGTCATGCTTGCGGACTGAGTGGAAAGAAGTCGTTTCATGTGTATGAGAGAAATGCAGGGTTTGTAGTTGGAGACTTCAGTTTGAGTGAAGAATCCCTCGTAATGTACCATCTGTGGTATTATGCTTTATTATAGGAGTACTTTTGCACAAGTGTTTGGGGCAAGCCACAAAATTTAAACTGTGAAGTCATAATTAATGAGTGAGGATTGTGATGTCACTTTTAGTTTCTCATATCGTCATTTCTCACTAATTTATCTTTCAGTTTGAAACATATGGAAGTCTGATTGCATGGTACATGGGTTCCTGACAGTAGCAGAAGTTTGTTCTTGTTCTTATGTGATTTATTATAGAGGTTGGTTATGTTGCTCCAAGTTCAGACAATTTAGTTCCATTTATGTCTCTTGGACCATGGAATTTCATTCTTCAGTGTTTGCAGCAGACTCAGATAACTCGGATTTGTTGATTTGAAAGCAGACATGAGCTCGTAAGCTGAAGTTTGCAAAGAAAGCACCATATTTATTTAACACCATTCACTTTCTCAGGCAGCCCAAAATACTTTAAACCAATGAATTACTTTTTGAAAAGTAGTCACTGTTGTGTAGGTCAACTGGAGCACAGTAAGGTCACTCAAATAACAATAAGATAATCACATAACCTGCTATTGGTGCTGATTGAGGGATGAATATTGGACAGGACAATAGAAGAACTCCCTGTTCTCCTATGAATTGTGCCACAGGAATTTTATATCCTCCTGAACTGTTAGACAGGGCGTTAGTTTAATGTCTCATCCAAAAGACATCCTTCGTGCTGCACTGGAGTGTCAACCTAAATTATATCCTGGCGTGGGACTTGAACCCACAACAGTCTGACTGAAATCAGAGTGCTACCACTGAGCCAAGCTGATACTTATTTTATATATATATTTTGCCACCAGCTCCAGCAACACCTCACCCACACCACCACCAACCCCACCTCCAACACCCACCACTCAACCCCAACCGCATACTTTTTAGACGTTGCTATAAATGCTGTTTCCTATATCTTAATCAGCATGGAAAATAAAAATGACATCACCAGCTTAGTAAATGGGCAACACTCTAGTCCACCAACTGAGTTCCCCGTCTCTATGAAATATGTTTGTAAGCAACTGTATATATTGCTTTCTTATGCCAATGTTTGATGGTTCGGTGTGCACTCATGCATTTTCTTAGTGCTTTGGAAATTTTCATTTCGATTGACTTCAATGTAATTGAAAATCAGGTGAGTCAACATTGTTAGAAATATTTCATGAATGTGCATGAAACATAACATAAGTGAATGACATAAAATAACCCAACACTAATGTATTTTGCAGTCATGCCTATTATCTTCTGTATCATCATAAATAAGTTTTGTTGGTTGTTCTGGGGAAGCACCATCTGGGATCATGGGATCACAGGAAATAGGGGGAGTAGGCCATTCGGCCTGTCAAGCCTGCTCCGCCATTCAAACAGATGATGGCTGATCATCTCCCTCTACACCATTTTTTCCCACTATCCCCATATCCCTTGACGTCATTAGTATCCAGAAATCTATCGATTTCTGTTTTGAACATGCTCAATGATTGAGCTTCCACAGCCCTCAAATCAACTGTTGATTTTGAGTTTATGGGGCTGAAAATCTATGGCTGTACCAGCGGACTTCTGCTGTAACTTTTCAGGAGTTTGCTGGAATAGCCACAAACTAAACTGGGACTTGGAAACGGCAGGTTCCAGCCTTGTGCCAATGTTTCAAGCATTGCTTTGGTTATCCACCTCAGCAGCCATACATACCTAAGTCAGGGGTTTCTGCAACCCCGTCCTAATTAGGACCTGATATAAGGTTGGCACATGTAGATCTAACTGATTGAGGCCCACCTGGTGGTCCAGGGCCTGGTTATCCAAAGATAAGGATCCAAAAGTATTCTATTAAAGGCAAAGGTGGCATCAAAGGTTTTTTTTCAAAGTTGGGAGAACCTTTGACTCGCTTAGTTCAGTCACACGTTTTGGCCACTTTGGCAAGGGAATATCCCAGATGTGCCACCAGCCTACCAAAGGCCTGCTACTCATGGCCAATCTCACTGACAGTGAGTTTAAGTGGGGTCAGTGGTGGAAGATCTTGGCACGTGCATCCTAGCACGAATGCAAGTTACCCTCCCCATGGACTTTTTGAGGCCCAAACCACTGCATAAAGTACAATATGTTGGAGCACATCATGTACTATTGAATTTTTTTCAGGCTTATATAGTATATTGTTTCTAAATAGTAGCTCAAGTGATATTGCATACATGCCAACAATTTTTCTTGATACTGTGGGAAGAATCTATAATTTTTCCATCACCTTCCTTAGTAAACCTCAGATTCTGCCAGTGCTTTGTACCTCATCAATACTCCACTTGGACACCTTGCTGGCTTGGAAATTCACCACTCCGGGCAATAGTTTGCAGTGCTGCTCCCAGCAAAGTGGGAGATCACGAACTGGGTGAGCAGACATGGCTGACATGAAGACAGACTGGTGGAGAGCTTGCTGCATACTTTCAACAGAAAGATCTGGAAAAGAAAGGCAACAATTACTCACTTTTCCAGAAGCAATTTGTTTTTTGCATTTGACTTTGAATATATTTTTTGTGATATCTAAAAAATTGAGGATTTTGTTCCAAGAAGCTCATTTTTGTAATTGTGAAGTAGTTTGCTGCATCATTGGTAAGAATTAGTATCAAAGATTCAGCCTTTCATTAACTGAAGAGAAATAATTTAGAGAATGGGTCATTTGATGTGATAATGATGCAGTGCAGTTTTATGATCAACTGCCTGGAAGGAAAAAAAACTCATTAGATGCTGATCAGCTGAGTAATATTGTATCCATATGCCTAAGTGACAACTGCATGAAAAACATTAATTGAAATTTTAATATGTTTCTGGAACTCAGTCACATGGGCATCTGGACTCGATTAGTTGAACACTTTTTACCAGATTTTCAGAACAAATGTAGTGGAACAGTTAACATTTCAGGTATGCTGCTAGACCAGCTGAGTATTTCCAGCAACTTTGTTGTTATTTCAGATTCTAGCATCCACAGTATTTTGCCTTTTATATCTATGTATATATATATATATATATATATAAATATACACACGTTCAGTTGTGTTACTTGGATGAGCTGGAGGCTGTTTTACCTTAATTAATGTTGTTACACTCACGTAAAGTGCAGCAATTGAAAATACAAGAACTCAACCTGATTATAATAATTGATGTTTCTTTTTTTTTTAAAAAGTGGACAATGTGCTTCAAAAAAAGTGGACAACTCAACATCAAAAGACCTAACCTTGTATATTCAAAATGTCTACCGTCTGGCAAGGACAGAAGGACACATTCTAAAGCTAAGAGGTGTCAATTACACCCATCCTGAAAGCATCAAGAGACATTTTTGAATTGAACGGGTTCTTATGAAACAAAGAAGTTGTGAAGGAGTTACATCCTGGGCCATTTGTCAGTCACCACAGGGAGGGAGATCTGTGTCTCCCAACAGAGGCGAGATGTGAGATACTTTTAGCTTAAACGGTAGCTCTCTGGAGAGGGAGGAAGGGAGAGAGAGATCCAGGACAAAGTATCAGAAAGCCTGTCCAGCTGAGAGCTGGGAGAAAATCCAGCAAGCCAAAGGAAAGGCGCCCGTGAATTCTACATTTCAACTTGTGTAGCAGAGAACTGGAAGTGATCACCTGTCTTCAAACTACTGAAATTTCAACTAACAGAGAAATCTACAAACACCCCAGGCCTGCAACTGAAGAGAAATTGACCTCCAAGAAGATTCAACAGGTTTACCATGAACCCCAAAACCCTACCTCATTTCAAACCACTTACCCTTTTTCCTTTCTATCTGTGTGTGTGTGTGTGTGTGTGTGTGTGTGTGTGTGTGAGAGAGAGAGAGTGCAGTTGCGACAATTTCAGGATAAGGCATATTGCTCAATAAATAATTAATTTTCTGTTTGAAACCTACAAGAAAACTTGCTGCTCTCCGTTTATTTGACAAATAGAACACAAATGGGTTAAAATCCTAATAACAAAAACACTGGTTGTGGTCAGGTGGGTGTTGAACAGTGGAAATCACCCATACCCCTCACCATATGACTGTAAAAAACTGAGGGCTCGAATCTGCAATCTGAATCACTAGACAAATGATAGATTTGAAAACGGGAGGAAAGTTGACCTCTAAAATTGTGGAAAAGCAAACAAATGGGTTTTCTTGTATTCTTCTGTTTTTTCTCTGTAGTGCTAGAAATAAAAGACGGCCACATTTAATGCTAAGGAGTTTGTACAGCAGCGAGATCTATCCTGTGATAAATTAAATACTGAATATTTAAAAAGCTTAGCTACAGAGAATCACTTTAAAAAAAAACAAAGAAAGCTGAACTGGTGAAGGATCTAGCTAATCATTTAAAATTTACCCCTGAACCAGAAGAATAAAGCATGGAATCTGAAACAAAAAGGATAGCCCTAACTAAAATTCAGTTGAAATGAGAGGAGATGCAGTTTTAGAAGGAAAAGGAAGAGAGAGAGGTTCAGCTTCAAAAGGAAAGAAGAAAGGGAGTTCCAGAGGGGGAAAGAGGAAAGAGAGGTGAAACAGTTTGAATCAGCAAGGCTGTAAACTCAAAATGAAAATGCCACCAGCCACTCAAACCTTATCTCCAATTCAGAGCAAAACTTTGATATCCTGAGACACACATGGTTAGTGCCAAAATTCAATGAGGAGGAGGGTGGTTCATATTTTACCTCATTTGAGAAAATAGCTACCAGGCTAAGACGGCCAAAAGAATTTTGGACTCTCTCCTTACAAGGCACGTTTGTAGGTAGGGCTCGTGAAACTTTTTCTCTGTTATCAGAAGAGAGTTCCTCTGATTATGAATGGACTAAAACTGCAATTCTCAAGCATGAGAACCTGAGGACTATCGACTGAAATTCAGACACACTAGGAAAAGACCCGCACAGACTTACATTGCATCTGAAAGAATTAAAACATCTCAAACTAGAATCCTCATATGAAAATTTGAGAGAAGTGATGTTGCTGGAAGAGTTTAAAAATAGAATCCCAGTTAGTATAAAAACCCACATTGAGGAACAAAGAGAGTTACAACGGTAGGAGAAGCAGCAAAAATGGCCACCAACTATGAGTTAATACATACCCCTAACTCAGAATAAATTTGGGTCTAGTAACTCTTACTGGCTAGGGAAAGATAGCAGGGATGCAGATGAAGCAGAAATAGACTCAAGAGAAATGTAGAATAGGGAAGTAAAATCAGAGCAGCCTCCAACTTTTAAAAGGAGGAACCCAGGTGATAAACCAGTCGGGGCACACCCAATGTGTTTTCAGTGTGGAAAATCTGGACATGTCCAGGCAAATTGTTGGTATTCCAATAAAAAAGGAGGTGCTGCATTCAAGCCGGTGTCCTTAGCTATGAAAGTAGTAAGCATATGTTCCACCATAACTCAAGAACAAAGCACATACCAGAACTTTTTACAAAAAGGGAAAATTACGCCTTTTGTATCCCAGAAACCAGAGGAAGAGATAACCATCCTCAGGGATACCAGTTGTTTTTAAACCCTGCTGGCAGCCAAGTTTACATAAATTCCACCCGAAAGCAGAACAAATACTATCTATTGGTAAAAGGGCTTACTAGCTGTTACAAACAATGCCAGCTGTAGCAGTTGTGGGATTGAGGTAAGGGTGCCATGTGTGCAGTGGTGTGACCCCTATACCATCCTACTTACTTTCTTTCTAAACAAACCCAAAAACCAAACAACATAAAAATGAAATCCAAGGAATTTTTATTTTTTCCCATTTGGGGGAGGGGTTACGCTCACAAAGTGCAGTGATTGAAAATACAAGAACTCAACCTGAAGCGTTATAAAAATTGTTGGTATTCCAATAAAAAAGGAGGTGCTGCATTCAAGCCAGTGTCCTTAGCTATGAAAGTAGTAAGCATTATAAAAATTGACATTTCTTTTTTAAAAAGTGGACAATGTGCTTCAAAATGGCCACCGAAGGTCAAAAGACCTGGCCTTGTATATTCAAACTGTCTAGTGTCTGGTGTTATGGTCAAGTGAGGAGGGGTCGAAGGGCTTCCTTTTTTTCCCTCTCCTTATTTCACCACAACAGGTTTAATTCTTGGTTAAAGTGGGTGTACTAGCCAATTCAGTAGGTGTTTGATTACTTACTTACTATGATCATAACAAGAACCAAGCAGACAGGTTTTCGTGAGTTAACAAAGAAAGTGGTTAACTTTATTGTACCTAAACCAAACTAATAATAAACAATGCACCAACTTTCACTCTCACACACAAATAGTTTACAGAACAAGGAAAGGTAGATTGGTTGAGTTAGAGTCCATAGAGAAAAGGGTTATACAGTCTGTGACGTTTGGTGATTCGACTGGTTTATAGATGAATTCAGAGGTCCTGAGGCTTTTCGTTTGAAGAGATAGATGTCTGGTTTGGTGGGTCTCTTGGAGACAGCGATGTGGATGATTTCTTCCATTGGGGTTTCTGATTGTAGCCGGAGTATGCAAACGTGGTCAGTCAACACACAGGATTTGAAAGCTTTCAAGCTGGAATGGGGGTGGGGGGGGGGGGGGGGAAAGAGAGACAGAGAGTGGGGGGGGGGGCACTTCAGGCCCACGCATGTCAGAATCCGGTTGCTTCTCCTGTCTGCTGCAGAAAGACACAAGCTAAAAATCACAGATGGGGAGGGGCTTGTCACAAGACAGTCATTTAAACATAGCAATTATTAGTATTTCTGTATTGCTATAATGAACAGGTGGTTCCTTTAAACTTCCTGGGTTTTGGTTCTTGCTGGGGAATTAGCAGACATTTTGTCTCCCTCCTCACAACCCTTTGCAATATAGGATACAGTGTTGCAAATTAGGTGACCATCCTAAGTTGCCAGCAAAGCCATCCTTGGAGCTTTTCTTTTTTAAATGTCTTCTAAAAAATATAAATTCAGATGTCCAGTCAAGATTCAAGAAAATTATCATTAAAGAAAGCACATTGGCGTAACACTGGCAAGGACAGAAGGATACATTCCACAGCTAAAAGGTGTTGATTACACTTATCCTGAACCCATCAAGAGACATTTTTGAATTGAATGGGTTCTTCTGAAACAAAGATGATATGAAGTAGCCACATCCTGGGCCAGTGTCAGTCACCACAGGGAGGAAGATCTGTGTCTCCCAACAGAGGTAAGATGTGAAACTTTTAGCTTAAAAGGTAGCTCTCTGGAAAGAGAGGCCCAAGAGAAAGCATTACCATAGCCTGTCCAGCTGAGAGCTAGGAGAAAATCCAGCAAGTCAAAGGGAAGACACCCTGCTTTGAATCCTACATTTCAACTTGTGCAGCAGAGAACCGGAAGTGATCCATGTCTCCAAACTGACAAATAAAACACAAAGGGGTTAAAACCCTAAAAACAAAAACATTTGCTGCGGTCAGGTGGGAGTTGAACCTCGGGGATCTCCCACACACCTCACCATGTGGCCCTGACAATGTACAATATATCATTAGAGTTACCAATTTACATTGAAGATGACTAGTCAACTTTATTACACAGAACAAATTACACAATTAAGTTCATATTTATAAGAATAAAAGTTTACCGTATAATTATATGGAAGTAACCATTGGAGGACATATGCAGACTGTTGTTGGAACAGATGACTTGTTGAATTCTGATAGGTGCATTGACTCTGGTTTCAAAGCTTGTTTTTTTGAGACACTCCCTAACTTAATCGCAAAGCCAAAAACTACAGGTTTCTGGGGAAACTAGAACTGGTTGGAACCAGATAAACACAGAGTTAATTTGACCAGAGGCATGTGACTGGAGCTATCTGAGCTCAGATTTGAAGATTACAGAGTTCAAGCAAGCTGCAGGCTTTTTTGGCAGACAAGCCAGAGAGAGAGAGAAAGCTAATTCTGGGAGCTGGCCATTGCAAAATACGAGTTGCAACAACTGCTTTCAGTAACTTAAAGAAATACTTGTGGAACCATGTTATCAAGACTGTCATGAGCAGGGCTGAGGCTGTTAGTGAGGCGACAAGACCAAAATATTGAAGGGAAGACTGTTACATTTACTACTGATGAGAAGGTGTTACATCAGTGTCTGCATCTTGGAGGACAGGAGCTAGAAATTTAACTGAAGAAGTTCAGAGTTTTGAAGAATTTCGTGGGAGTTTGATGCCATCTTTGCTGGGTGGACTACCCTTTAAATCCCTGAGATCTGTCGTTGTTGTGTCTGATAGTTAATGTGCAATTTGTCGTCTATATATTGACTGTGATTTGTCTGTTACTTTATGTTTAATTAATGTTGATATTGGTTTGATTGTTAGAATAAAAGTTATAAAAGTGAAATCTTGTCCATTTGATTTTTTGTTGGGGCTGTTTGGTAGAATTGGTTCTTTTTGTTTGTTGATCTTATGGCGATCATAATAAAATTTAATTCCTCCTCAGGAGCAGGCTGGGAGGCCTGGGGGAGGGGTGGAGGGAGTCATAGAATCAGGAGGGAAGGCGGGAGGGCACAGTGCCACCACCTTCCCCGATTAAGTCAGAGGCGGGGAAGGTCAAGGGCTTTCCGTCTAGAGGCCAAATAATGGCCACATCCCGCCACCACTGGCATTTAACCATCAGTGAGGTGTTTCAGCTGTTCGTGTTTAAGGGAGGGTGTTAACTAGAGCAGTGAAGTAGAAATTGGCATGTTGTGCATCAAATCAGCATTAAACACTGATTGATGTCACGATCTTCCGACTCTGCATATTTCCAGCACATGCACATAATGCCTGTTCTATCACCCTCAACTATATGGTGATCAACACAGGCTGTGCCAAAAGTCAGGAGCGACCCCGGCCATTCTTCACCTCAAATGGCTCCCATAGTGCCCAAATACCAGCACCACAGAGCTGAATTTTGCAGGCGTAATTTTAGTTTGATGGAAACAGAATAGCTGTAAGGCAAAATATTAATGTTTAAAGCTGTCCTTAGGAAAGCAGTTGGTTAAAACAAAAATCCAGAATCTGGCTAATGCAATTTTCAATTTTTTTTCACGGGATGTGGACCTTCTTCCTTTAAAAACACAGATTTATTTACATGTGTAACTGTGTTTGTGAGGGAAACAAGCCCACGGGTTAGAATTTCTTCAGGGATTCTCGCCTTTCCCAAATGTGGCAGGAGATCAGTGAACCCCTATTTATTTATCTACTTTGCATTAAGTGAGGAAAACACTCAGGACTTGAAACTCAAGGGTACCTGCTTCATGTCTAATTAGGTGTATCTTAGAAAGAATGATTACAAAGGTCATTGACTCTATCCGTGTTCCCAGGATGGAGTCAGGTTAATAATCAGGCAGGTGCCCACACCTGTAATGGGGTAACAGAAACATCTATCTTTAAGAAGTGCTGGAAAATCAGAGTGGCAGCCCTCTGGGATTGATTACCTTTTCTGCTTGACACATTTGGGGCCTTGAGGGAAGCTCAGTATGCATGTTTGCTCTCAGCCTAAAGAGGGCATGCACAGCAAACTTCCCAGGGCAGCCCAGTAATGTTGTCCAGACTCACCTTCAAAGGTACCTACAGATGTGGAGGAAGGTTGGGGGTCAAAGAATTGTTCTCATTGGCTCATTATGATTTCTGAAGAACCATAAATTGACTGGAAACCTGTGACAGATTCAGGTTTTGCCCCAAATTCCTGCCAGCGACCCTACTAACTTGCACCCACCCCAGGAGTTTTCAATTTATTTATTTTCCAAGCATTTTGGAAAGAAAATAGGAATCGTCTTAGTCATCCATTTGCAGTAGGGCTCCAAGCTGCTGCTTGAGTAAGTACCAACGCAAAAGCATTATTTACAGGACTGATCACATTTTTGAGGCTGGAGGTCTTCTAATTGCAGTGATCAGTAAAACAGAAACAGAATCCATGTGGATAGAGACTAGAGATAAAAAAGGATCAATCACACTAATAGGGGTAGTCTAGAAACCACCTAGTACTGGAAGGGAGGGGGAGAAAGAAATATGTAAACAATTAAAGGAAATGAGCAACAAACATCGAATAATAGTGGCCTACTCCTGTTCCTAATTGGTATGTTTGTATGTAATAATCATAGGGGATTTCAACTACTCTGAAATTAACTGGCCAGAAGAAGTAGATAAAGGGGGTAACGAATGGAATTTGTACAGTGTGTGTGGGACTGCTTTCTAACCCAGTCATGTAAGAAGCCCAACAAGGGAGGATTCATTACTGGAACTGGTAATGGGGAATGAACAAGTGCAGATAAAACAGGTAAATGTAGAGGGAGAGCTAGGCAATAGTGACCATAATATAATACCGTTCAGGATAATAATTGAGAAGGATATAAGCATGATGAAGACCAGGGTAATAGATTAGAGAAAAGCTGATTTGAGGGGCTGAAAATAGAATTGTGGAAATAAAATGGACAATACTGGCAAACAATGATATAAAATAGCAATAAGAAACATGTAAGATGGTACTTAACAGAGCCCATGAAAAACACTCTGTTAAAAAACCAGAACAAACTAAACACAAATGAGACACCATGGATGAATAAAGGCAGAAAAGGAAATCTGAGGGCAAGAAAAGGGACATACACTAAGTACAAGGACAGCAGAGGAGAGTATGACAAGAGAAGATTAGAGTCTAGGAGAGAACTCAAAGAACAATTAGGAAGGCAAAGAGGAACTATGAAATTAAATAAAGGAATATAAAACAAAACAGTAAAATATTGTACACACAAAAAAAGAGTCAGGATGGGAACTGGTCTACTAAGGGGCGGGCAGTGGTAGTGAAATAGGAGAAATATTAAATAATTATTTTGCTTCAGTATTTACCAGGGAAACAGCTCAGGTGGACATGACAACATCAGAGCATGTGGACCATTAGCAGAATGGAAGGCTAGCTGGCGAAAAGACACAAAGCAAAGAGCAGGGGTAAAGAGTAGATATTCAAAGTGGCAGAAAGTGGGGAGTGGGATTCCACAAGTATCATTGCTAGGGTCACTGTTGTTCACAAATCATGTTAAGGATTTAGTCTTTGGTGTCAAAAGCACAATTTCGAAATTTGCAGATGACACCAAATTGAGATAAAGAGTCGATACTGAGCAGGACGACAACAAATTACAAGACGACATTAATAAACTTGCAGAATGGGCATATAATTGGCAAATTTCAACATAGATAAGTGTACAATATAACACTTTCATTAGAAAAATAAGGAGTCACATATTACTTGGCAAATAAGAATATAAATGGGATAGAGGAGCAAAGAAGTCCGGCAGTACAAATACACAAATCTCACAGTTGCGATGCAGGCCAATAAGGCCGTAACAAAAGCAAAACAAGCAGTTTTTTTTTCCTCGCGGGATCGATCTGAAAAGTAGAGAAGTTATACTAAACTTGTATTGGATTTTGGTCAGATCACACTTTAAGTACTGTGTGCAGTTCTGGTCACCAGATTAAAAAAAGGATATAGAGGCACTGGAGAGAATGGAAAAAAGATTTACAAGGATCGTTCCAGAAATGTGAGGTTATACCCAACAGTAAAAGGTGAATGAACATGCTGGATCACTTTTCTCTTGAAAAGAGAAGTCTGAGGGATGAATTGTTTAAAATTATGAAAGATTTTGATAGAGCAGATACAGCGGGTGGAATTTCCTGCTGATATATTATTTTCAGGCGTCAGGACCATTTCTGGATCCTAACCCCGAATCGGACTGCAGTGCGCCCTCCGGCACAATCTTCTGGCAGTTGGTCTCCAATTGGCTACCTCCGCATCTGCCATCCAAATAAGGATGGCGGGCAGGTTCCTGAGGCTGCAGGCCCAATCAGAGGGCCTGCAGCCACGGATGGCCAGCAGCCCCACCGGGAGAGGTGGACGTGACTCAGGTAGATAGGGAACTGTGAAGGCGTCTCAAAATGGAGATTCCCTCAGAAGCGTGAATAAAATGACAAAAATAAAGAGGCCGGAAGCCGTTAGGGCCATCGGAGTGGATGGGAAACCCCTTCAGCGGAATTGTTATGGCCACAGGTATGGCCTTTCATCCCCACGGCCCTGTAATTGGGACATGGAGCCTCAGCCTCTGATGGCTCCCCGGCCTGCCACCTAGGGAGCCATCGGAGCCAGAGGCTTCACGTCCAATTACAGGGCCGTGGGGATGAAAGGCCGTACCTGTGGCCATAACAATTCCGCTGAAGGGGTTTCATTCAGCGGGGGTCCACTCTGACGATGGGAAGATCTCAGAGTCCTCACCATTCCCCCACAGTAGGCTCTTAATTTGCCTAAGTGGCTAGCCATTGCTACTGGGTGGGTAGCCCCTGCCATTGCTTAGCTGGCTCTGGTAAGATCACCTGGAGGCAGAAAAGCATCAAGGTGCTGACCCGACGCCCTAATCTCTGATTTTGCTCCTGGTCTCGCCTTGAAACACACCTCCGTGGGACCGGGAAGATTCTACCAGATAGAATGTTTCCACATGGGGTAGAACAAAACTAGACACCATCAATGTAAGATAGTCACCAAGAAATCAAACAGGGAATTGAGAGTAAACCTGTTTATTCAGAGAGTGGTGAGAATATGGAACTCGCTATCACAAGGAGTAGTTGAGGCGAATTGTATAGATGCATTTAACTGTAAGCTAGCTAAGTAAATGAGGGAGAAGGGAATAGAGGACTATGCTGGTACAGTTAGATAAGGAAGGATGGAAGAGCATAAATGCCAGCATAGGCTGGTTGGGCTGGCTCTGTGCTGTATATTCTATATAATTGCTGTACTCGAATAGCAGCCAAAAGGCCCCTTAATCTGACTCCTGCAACCCCATCAGGTCAGTAGACCTCTCTTTCTGCTCTCAATTTACAGTGCAAGGCCCTAGGAGGGATCAAACCTGCATCTGGGCCAAAGCAATGACCTGTCCTGCCAAATTAGGACTCACCTTGGATTGTACAGGTAGAGTAAACTTCTGGTGTGCTCTTGCTGTCTAATAGCAGAGCAAGGTCTTTCGTGGGGCTGAGGGTTGGGTTGGGGTTGTGGTGGGGGAAAGGAAAGGCAAAGCTGAGCTTTGCAATTTTCAGAGAGAGGACATGTTAATTCCATAGACCTGAGCTCGATGGAACTCAGATCCCCAGGCACAGTACCTGTAAATTATTCAATGCAAATTTGGATACATAAAATTAGATAAGAAAATTAAATAGAAGATACTGACTGCACAGGAGTAGTCACAAAGCAGTAGTCTCATGAAAGAGTTCAGATGAAATAAACCATGAGCAAAGGTCCAAGAGGAAATTACAGGAATGAAATTATCTCCTAATACAAATTATTTTCTTATATTTAATACATACTATTTTTATATGCCAGTTTTATTCAGTTGGCGACCAGCTTTCATAATATAGCAGCTGTTACTGTGTTCCATGTTGATGATGTGAAATGAAGTTTACACTAACAAGTTAAAGACTGCGAAGACTATGGTATAATTACTGTAGGTTTATTAACAATCTGCACTTGATTATGAAGAAATTTTATATCCAGCATACGTTACGTAAGTGATTCAAGGATAAACAGGAGACAATTTCCACATTAATCACAACATTCAATACTCTCATAAGCCAATCACAATTAAAAAAAGGATTCCATCTGTCCAGTGATTCCAGGGAGCTGACTGTAAACTAGCTCAGCTCTAAATCATACGACCTAAGAAATATTTTTTCTTGATGACATTATTATGACCTACATTCAGCATGTTTACTCTCTGCTGCCAAGTAACCTGTAGAAATTTCAATTACTACTAATTACGTGGCCATGCACTGTGTCATTTAACACGAAGTGCTCATTTTCAACTGTTCCTGACACTCCATTAATTTTTCTAAATCAATGTTGTTGCATTGTCAGTTTGTTACATTATTTGACACATTATAAATCTGTACTAATTATTTGTTCCACAAATAATGTACATCACAATTATACAATGGAGTACTATACATAGAACATAGAACAGTACAGCAAAGTACAGGCCCTTCGGCCCACGATGTTGTGCCGAACCTTTAACCTACTCTAAGGTCAAACTAACTACCTACCCTTCATTTTACTATCATCCATGTACCTATCCAAGAGTCGCTTAAATGTCCCTAATGTATATGCTTCTACTACCACCGCTGGCAGCGCATTCCACGCACCCACCACTCTCTGTGTAAAGAACCTACCTCTGACATCTCCCCGAAACCTTCCTCCAATCACCTTAAAATTATGCCTCCTGGTGATAGCCCTTTCCACCCTGGGAAAAAGTCTCTGGCTATCCACTCTATTTATGCCTCTCATCATCTTGTACCCCCTCCATCAAGTCACCTCTCATCCTTCTTCGCTCCAATGAGAAAAGCCCTAGCTCCCTCAATCTTTCTTCGTAAGACATGCCCTCCAGTCCAGGCAGCATCCTGGTAAATCTCCTCTGCACCCTCTCTAAAGCTTCCACATCCTTCCTATAATGAGGCAACCAGAACTGAACACAATATTCCAAGTGCGGTCGAACCAGGGCTTCATAGAGCTGCAGCATAACCTCGCAGCTCTTAAACTCAATCCCCCTGTTAATGAAAGCCAACACACCATACACCTTCTTAACAACCCTACCAACTTGGGTGGCAACTTAGAACGATCTATGGACATGGACCCCAAGATCCCTCTGTTCGTCCACACTGCCAAGAATCCTGTCTTTAAGCCTGTATTCTGTATTCAAATTCCACCTTCCAAAATGAATCACTTCACACTTTTCCAGGTTGAATTCCATCTGCCACTTCTCAGCACAGCTCTGCACACCCTGTCAATGTCCCGTTGCAACCTACAACAGCCTTCCACACTATCCACAACTCCAGCAACCTTCGTGTCATCGGCAAACTTGCTGACCCAGCCTTCCACTTACTCATCCAAGTCATTTATAAAAATCACAAAGAGCAGAGGTCCCAGAACAGATCCCTGCGGAACACCACTGGTCACCGAGCTCCATGCTGAATACTTTCCATCTACTACCACCCTCTGTCTTCTATGGGCCAGCCAATTCTGTATCCAGACAGCCAACTTCCCCTGTATCCCATGCCTCCCCACTTTCTGAATGAGCCTACCTAAAATCCATATACACCACATCCACTGCTCTTCCCTCATCAATGTGTTTTGTCACATCTTCAAAGAATTCGATAAGGCTTGTGAGGCACGACCTGCCCCTCACAAAGCCATGCTGACTGTCTCTAATCAAACCATGCTTTTCCAAATAATCATAAATCCTGTCTCTCAGAATCCTCTCCAATAATTTGCCCACTACCGATGTAAGACTGACTGGTCTATAATTCCCAGGGTTATCCCTATTCCCTTTCTTGAACAAGGGAACAACATTTGCCACCCTCCAGTCATCCGGTACTACTCCAGTGGACAGTGAGGATGCAAAGATCATCGCCAAAGGCGCAGCAATCACTTCCCTCGCTTCCTGTAATATCCTTGGGTATTTCCCGTCTGGCCCTGGGGACTTATCTGTCCTCATATCATTCAAAGTTTCCAGCACATCCTCCCTCTTAACCTCAACCTGTTTGAGCATTTCAGCCTGTTCCACGCTGTCCTCACAAATGACCAGGTCCCTCTCACTAGTGAATACTGAAGCAAAGTATTCATTTAGGACATCCCCTACCTCCTCCGACTCCAGGCACAAGTTCCTTCCACTATCCCTGATCGGCCCTACCCTCACTCTGGCCATCCTCTTGTTCCTCACATAAGTGTAGAACGCCTTGGGATTTTCCTTAATCCTACCCGCCAAGACTTTTTCATGTCCCCTTCTAGCTCTCCTAAGTCCATTCTTCAGTTCCTTCCTGGCTACCTTGTAACCCTCTAGAGCCCTGTCTGATCCTTGCTTCCTCAACCTTAAGTAAGCTTCCTTCTTCCTCTTGACTAGCTGTTCCACATCTCTTGTCATCCAAGGTTCCTTCACCCGACCATCCCTTCCTTGCCTCATCGGGACAAACCTATCCAGCAGTCGCAGCAATTGCTCCTTAAACAACCTCCACATTTCTGTCGTGCATTTCCCTGAGAACATCTGTTCCCAGTTTATGCTCCCCAGTTCCTGCCTAATAGCATTGTAATTCCCCCTCCCCCAATTAAATATTTTCCCATCCTGTCTGCTCCTGTCCCTCTCCATGAGTATAGTAAAGGTCAGGGAGTTGTGATCACTATCACCGAAATGCTCTCCCACCGAGAGATCTGCCACCTGGCCTGGTTCGTTGCCAAGAGTAAAATGCTGAGCTGTAACTTTTAAATAAAACATTTGTTAAAATTCAGAAGTGCTTCATTTTCTTACACAGTACACTAGTTTCATGGAAAGCACACACCTCTCACTTTTTTATTTATATCTATCATACCCTCTGTAAGAGGCAGTAATTTGTGATCAAGTATAAGTACAAGACATTAGTGTGTGCTGCAGTTAATTGAAAACTAGCTACAATTATACAAAATGGACTATCTATAAAACCTTTTGTAAAAACAAAATCTTTTTTTTATTCATTCATGGGATATGGGCATCGCTGGCTGGGACAGCATTTATTGCCAATTCCATTGCCAATTCCTAACTGCCCTCGAGAAGGTGGTGGTGAGCCGCTTTCTTGAACTGCTGCAGTCCATGTGGGGTTAGGAAGGGATTTTCATCTAGCGCAAGTGAAGGAATGGCGATATTGTTCCAAGTCAAGATGGTGTGTGGTTTGGAGGGGAACTTGCAGGTGGAGGTATTCCCATGCAACTGCTGCTCTTGTCCTTCTAGGTGGTAAAGGTCACGGGTTTGAAAGGTGCTGTCTAACGAGCCTTTGTGCATTGCTGCAGTGCATCCTATAGAAGGTACACTTTGCTGCCACTGTGCATCAGTGGTGGAGTAAGTAAATGTTCGTGGATGGGGTACCAATCAAGTGGGCTGTTTTGTCCTGGATGGTGTCAAGCTTCTTGAGTGTTGTTGGAGCTGCACCAATCCAGGCAAGTGGAGAGTATTCCATCACACTTCTAACTTGTGCCTTGTAGATGGTGGACAGGCTTTGGGGTGTCAGGTGGTGAGTTACTCGCCACAGGATTCCTAGAGGAGGTACATTGATTTTTAAAATATTGGAGAGCTGAAGGCTATGAGGAGCTGTCACGAAAGAGGAATTGAGGTCTGGGGTAGATAAGCCACAATCTTTTTGAATGGCAGGGCAGGCCTGAGGGGCCAAATGGCCTACTCCTGCTCCTATTTCTTATGTTCTAGCCTCTGACCTGCTCTTATAGCCACTGTATTTATATGGCTACTGCAGTTCAGTTTCTGGTCAATGGTAATCCCCAGGATGTTGATAGTGGGTGATTCAGCGATCGTAATGCCATTGAATGTCAAAGGGAGATGATTAGATTCTCTTTTGTAGGAGATGGTCATTGCCTGGTACTTGTATGGCACAGATGTTACTTGCCACTTATCAGCCCAAGCCTGGATATTGTCTAGGTTTTGCTGCATTTCTACATGGACTGCTTCAGTATCTGAGGAGTCGCGAATGGTGCTGAACAATGTGCAATCATCAGCGAACATCCCCATTTCTGACCTTATGATGGAGGGAAGGTCATGGATGAAGCAGCTGAAGATGGTTGGGCCTTAGACACTACCCGGAGGAACTCCTGCAGTGATGTCCTAAAGCTGAGATGATTGACCTCCGTCAACAACAATCTTCCTTTGCGCGAGGTATGACTCCAACCAGCGGAGAGTTTTCCCCGATTCCCATTTACTCGAGTTTTGCTCGGGCTTCTTGATGCCATACTCAGTCAAATGCTGCCTTGATGTCAATGGCAGTCACTCTCACCTCACCACGAGTTCAGCTCTTTTGTCCATGTTTGAACCAAGGCTGTAATGAGGTCAGGAGCTGAGTGGCCCTGGCGGAACCCAAACTGAGCGTCACTAAGCAGGTTATTGCTAAGCAAGTGCCACTTGATAGTACTGTTTACAACACCTTCCATCACTTTACTGATGATTGAGAGTAGACTGATGGGGTGGTACTTGGTCGGTTGGATTTGTCCTGCTTTTTGTGCACAGGATGTACCGAGGCAATTTTCCACATTGCCAGGTAAATGCCAGTATTGTAGCTGTACTGGAACATTTTGGCTAGGGGGGTGGCAAGTTCTGGAGCACAGGTCATCAGTGCTATTGCCGAAATGTTGTCAGGGCCATAGCCTTTGCAGTATCCAGTGCCTTCAGCCATTTCTTGATATCATGTGGAGTGAATCGAATTGCTTGAAGACTGGCATCTGTGATGCTGGGGACTTCAGGAGGAGGCCGAGATGGATCATCCATTTGGAACTTCTGGCTAAAGACTGTTGCAAACGCTTCAGCCTTATCTTTTGCACTGATATGCTGGGCTCCCCATCATTGAGAATGGGGATATTTGTGGAGCCTACTCCTCCTGTTAGTTTTTTAATTGTCCACCACCATTCACGACTGGGTGTGGCAGGACTGCAGAGCATAGATCTGATCTGTTGTTGTGGGATCACTTAACTGTCCATCGCATGCTACTTAGGCTGTTTGGCATGCAAGTTGTCCTGGGTTGTAGCTTCAACAGGTTAACACCTCATTTTGAGGTATACCTGGTGCTGCCTCTGGCATGCCCTCCTGTACTCTTCATTGAACTAGGGTTGATCCCCTGGCTTGATGGTAATGATAGAGTGGGGGATATTCCAGTCCATGAGGTTATAGATTGTGGCTGAGTACAATTCTGCTGCTGCTGATGGACCACAGCGCCTCATGGATGCCCAGTTTTGAGTTGCTAAATCTGTTCGAAATCTATCCCATTTAGCACAGTGTTAGTGCCACACAACACAGTGGAGGCTGTCCTCAATGTGAAGATGGGACTTCATCTCTACAAGGACTGTGCGGTGGTCACTCCTACCAATACCATCATGGACACATGCATCTGCGACAGGCAGATTGGTGAGGACGAGGTCAAGTATGATTTTCCCCTCGCATATGTATCAAATATGGTTTTGGATGAAACACATATTTGTCAAAATTACTGTTTTATTTTATGAGTCCACGTTCCTGGCAGGGAGACTTGCATGCCGGAAGTGCATGTGAAAAATTCAGATGCACACTGCCCATCATTTTCCAGTCTTTATTTTTCAGTAAATTACTCCCTTCATGGAAATCCTGATGGATCAATGGTAAGACAGGCTTTACACACCTGCCCATCCTGATGAGTGCTGACCCAAAGTCAGACTCATTTGTATGCTGGCAGCTGGTTCCTAGCAGTACTGGCACCGTTGCGCCTTCCACTTCAGAGTGTGAAATGGCTATGGCATCACCTTGGGTATTCAACTTCCACCATCACCTCTGGCGAAAGCTCTCCAGACTGGTGACAGGTGATGGAAACCCAAAACTGGTAACAGCAGGGCACAAAATGCTGTGCTAGGAGTCCAGTTTTGACAGAAATGTATCATGTTGTATTACTATTACTGTCACAGCCACAATTGGAAGTATTTTCTGCGATTCATTAATATTGACGTAATTACAATGTGGTGAAACTGGCAACATGTATCAGGGTGGAAATAGCCGAGAGACAAGCAAACAGAAAAAAGGGCAGGGCATAACATTCATTCGTCAAACTTGTACTTCGGCCTATCTGAATTTGTTATACATCGTGGTCAATAGCTTGTATAATTTAATTATCCTCCATACAGTGGTTACCACTGTATTCTGTACTACAGACACTTAGTGCAGCGCATTATGCACTCACTTTGCCAATTTCACTCCGCGTATAGAAGAGTCAATCATCATTAACTGTTTCCATCATTTGTGATTCCTGATTAATGTAAAGAATGACAGTACAACCCAGGTAGCAGCTGACTCTAACAAGAAATGCTGGATTCACTCAGCAGGTCTGGCAGCATCTGTGGAAAGAGAAGCAGAGTTAACGTTTCGGGTCAGTGACCCTTCTTCGGAACCCGAAACGTTAACTCTGCTTCTCTTTCCACAGATGCTGCCAGACCTGCTGAGTGAATCCAGCATTTCTTGTTTTTGTTTCAGATTTCCAGCATCCGCAGTATTTTGCTTTTATTATAGCAGCTGACTCTCTTGAGTTTGTGGAACCATTGATTAGAAACGTCAGAGCTATCAATCGATGGGGCTGTATTAACAGATTTGTACATGAACTTTGACCCAGGTATGCTCAAGCAGAGGATCGGAAAAATTACCTTACGAGAAAAAGCAGACAAGTAAGAAAAATCAGAGTATTGAAACAGTGAACCAGAGGAAGCAATTCACTAAATCACTGAAAGCATTCACGCTGGGTCATCACATCAGCTTTCATACATATATTTGTCAATCAGACATTCCATCTGTATATTTACAGTTTTACCTGTTATTTACAGGGGTATGGGAGCACACTGGTAATGTTATTGGACTCGTAATCCAGAGGCCTGCACTAATGATTCAGGGACATATGTTTAAATCCCACTGCAGCAACTGGGGAATTTAAATTCAGTCAATTAAGTAAATCTGGAATAAAAAACTAATATTAGTAATGGTCACCATGAAACTACTGGATCATCAGAAAACCCCATCTGCTTCACTAATATCCTTCAGGGAAAGAAATCTGCTGGTTTGGCCTATATATGACTTCAGACCTACAGGAATGTGGTTAACTCCTAATTGCCCTCTGAAATGGCCTAGCAAGCACTCAGTTGTATTCAAGAAGGCAGCTCACCACCACATTCTCGAGGGCCATTAGGGATGGGCAATAAATGCTGCCTTGCCAGCAACGCCCACATCCCATGAATGAATTAAAAAAATACAATGACATCCTTTCCAACCTGGAAAACTAAAACTCATAGCTTCAAAAAAAAAGGCACAGCCCCCAAGAAGCTGACTACTATCATGATGATGTGCTTATGATATGTGAAAGAAACCTTGCAACTTAAGCTGTTGGAGTACCCAACTTTATATTCAGTTTGAGAGTGATTGTGTTAAGTCCAAAACTCGGGTTTTAAATATGAACAAACTATGTAGGTATGAGGGATGAGCTGGCCAAGGTAAATTGGGAACTAGGTAAAAGAGTGTGACGGTAGATAGGCTATGGCAAATATTTGAAGAATTAAATCATAATTTGCAATGATTATGCAGTCCCTTAAGGAATAAAAGCTCCACAGGAAAAGTGGTCTGTGGATAACAAATTAATGTTAATATTAAATTAATGGAAGAGGCTGATAATATTGCCAAAAAGATTAGTAAGCTTGAGGATTGGGAGGATTTTAAAATTCAGCAAAGGATGAACAAGAAATTGATAAAGAAAGAGAAAATAAGATATGAGAGTAAACTAGATAGAGACATAAAAAGATGGTAAAAGCTTCTATAGCTATGTCAAAAGGAAGAGATTAGCTCGAGTAAACATTGGTCCCTTCGAGATAGGGACAAGCAAAATTATAATAGGAATAAGGAAATGACAGCGATATTGAACAAATACTTTGGGTGGAATCTTGCCAGCTTAGTTTTTGCATGAATGGTGGGTTTATTTCCAGGTCAGGAACTCAATTGTGCGAATAGCGGGCCTTCCGGTTGAACTTTCCAGAAGATGTCCAATTAGGGATGGCAGGTGGGATGATGAGTTGGGACTGCAATTGAGTGAGCAGGATTTAAAGGGTCACTGGCAGCCTTCACAGTAGTTGCACAGAGATTTGTGCTATGTGGTGGCTTGGAGGAGCTACTTCTGAAGAAAATGGAAGGGAGACGGGGAAGGTCTGTAGCTGCGCTGAGTTGTGAAAGACCACGATCATTATCAGCCTCAATGGCCTGCTCCTGTCATCGCAGGTCCCTGCATATGGCTGACCTTTGGCTTGTCACTTTCGCCCTGTATAATACCTAGTGCTTATCACAAGGCCTCAAAGACTTCCCGCCTCCTCTAAGCTGCTGTGTTCCAGACACTGTGACCTGTCCGCTGTTGGTAAATCGCATTTGCAGGCACAAATTTTCTCTCAGTTGCTTCCTTAAATACTTGAATTACCTTCCTGCCACAGCCGTGTGGGTCATCGACAAGATTCCCAACCCCTCCCAGGAAAGAAAGAAGGAGGTGGAAAGATGTCTGGATACTGGCTCAACAGCTTTTTTCCTGATGTTTCCAGCCCCCTCCAACTCCAATGTCATCTCCAAAAGCCTGGGAAAATTCCCCAATTTGCATTTGTCTTCGCAGTAGAAGACACAAAAAAAAATTCCTTAAGTAGTGGTGAACCAAGGGTCTAGTGAAAATGAAGAACTTAAGGATATTAGTATTAGTAAAGAAATAGACTGGGAAAATTAAAGACACTAAAATCCAACAAATCCCCTGGGCCTACATCCTAGGGCTTTAAAAGAGGTGGCTATAGAGATAGTGAATGCATTAGTTTTGATCTTCCAGAATTCCCTAGGTTCCAGAATGGTTCCTATGGATTGGAAGGTTACAAATGTAACCTCGCTATTCAAAAAAGGAGGGAGAGAGAAAACGCCAGTTAGGATGCCATCAGAAATAGGGAAAATGCTGGAATTTATTACTCGGGTCGTGATAACAGGGCACTTGGAAAATCATAATATGACTGGGCAGAGTTCACACAGATTTATGAAAGGGAAATCATGTTTGACAAATCTGTTGGGGAGTTTTTTGAGGCTGTAATTAAGAGTGTGAATAAGGGGGAACCAGTGAATGTCGTATATTTGGCTTTTCAAAATAAAGTGTCTCCTAACAATGCAGAGTATGTGCAGAGTGATCGCCGACATCATCAGTGCGTCTGAACATTTACCAGTTTGCCAATATGAATCTGTGCACTTGCGCGCTGAGGTCACCACATAATGAGGTTTGAGCGTTGCCTCACCCCTCAATGGCCGCGATCGCCGCCTCCAACCCCCCAAACAGTACCCCGCTCCCTCCTGCGATCACTGCCTCAATCGCTGCTTCTCTTCGCCACTCCCTCCCGCACTCATCTGCTTGCCATTCCCTCCCTCCACTCCTGACTGCTCGCTGCTCCATCTCGCCGTTCTCTGCCGCTCCCGACTGCTTGCTGTTCGTTCCCTGCCTCGTCGCTTCCCCCATCGCTGCTCACACCCTGCTCAGTCTCTCCCCCCACCTCTACTACTCCGGGCAGCAAAGCGGGGAGTGAATGGCCGGGGCCGGGGTGGAGGGGGGGGGGTAGAAACGATGAGGCGGGGAGCAAACGGCAAGTAATCAGGACACCTCCTGGGCGGTAATCTGGCAGAGTAGATCACCCACCCATTACAGAATATGTCTGATTTTAATTCCATTCATTTTGATTGAATGAAAATCAGGTGTGTTCTGTAATGGGTTGGCTCCACCAGATTACCATCAAGGCACTGAAGACAAAAATCTACCCCTAGAATTAATGAGATTATTGCAGGCTGATAAAAAAGTAAAAGATTACTTAGAACTCTGAATGATGTTTGATAGATTGTACAAAGTCATACAGACAAACCAGTACAGTACTGCTGTTATGGCAGCAAAGTCACTATTTCATCAGTTTAAACATTGTCTGCTATATTTTCCTTGACTGAATATTCTGTACAAAGCTGACATTTTCACCACGATTAGCAAGCAGAGGAAAATATTGTTCTTTTAAGTTCCAAATATGTTTACCTGCATGTACTTCTTGCTCCCTGAAATGTCAACTCACTGGGGTGGATTTGACGTGTCCGATAGTGTAAATGGGTGCTGGTGAATTAGCAACTCATTTTACATCTCTCCCAATTTTTATTTCTAGAGTATAAGGGTCTGAAAGGGTTAATGTTGAGAAAGTGTAAAGAATACCTCCTCCCATGATGATGTAAGAGATCACATGTGAGAGACGTGAAGAGAAATGCAGTGTGGCTTCAGAGGAGTCACACAGACTGGTGTGAAACTGTACATAGAACATTAACCTTTACTATATTATAACTAAGTACTCAACACGAAGGAAGCTCTCTAAGCTAGACTAAGTATATTAAGGTGGCAGCATACCAACCAAACATACAGGGCGGCACAGTGGCTAGCACCGCAGCCTCACAGCTCCAGCGACCCAGGTTCGGTTCTGGATACTGCCTGTGCGGAGTTTGCAAGTTCTCCCCGTGACCGTGTGGGTTCCGCCGGGTGCTCCTGTTTCCTCCCACAGCCAAAGACTTGCAGGTTGATAGGTAAATTGGCAATTGTAAATTGCCCCTAGTGTAGGTGGGTGGTAGGAGAATGGTGGGGATGTGGTAGGGAAAAGAGGATTAATGTAGGATTAGTATAAATGGGACGGTCGGCACAGACTTGGTGGGCCGAAGGGCCTGTTTCAGTGCTGTATCTCTCTATGACAATATGATGATCAGCAGTGAGATCATAAACAACGGTGGTTCTTAGCATGCAACACCCAGAAGAAGAATTTGAAGAAATATTTTGAAGAGAGCTGACCTGAAAAAAGCGTCAAAACTTCAGAACTCGGGAAGAGGCTGTAGAAGCTGCACTGCAGCAACGCACCAAGGCTTCTTCCAAACCCTCGACCCCTACCACCTAGAAGGACAATGGCAGTGATGCATGGGAATACCACCACCTGCAAGTTCCCCTCTAGGCCACACACCATTTTGACTTGGAACTATATCGCCGTTCCTTCACTGTCACTGGGTCAAAATCTTGGAACTCCCTTCCTAACAGCACTGTTGGTGTACCTACCCCAGAAGGACTGCAGCGGTTCAAGGCAGCAGCTCACCACCACCTTCTCAAGGGCAATTAGGGATGGACAATAAATGCTGGCTTAGCCAGCGAAGCCCATATCCCACGAACCAATTAAAAAAAGCTCCAGAGCTCCAGACACAGAGTCGGGGAATCAGCTTGTAGAAATCTGGTACAGCGATTGCAGGCTTCAAATCGGAGAACCAAACAACGATCGGGGATCTGGTGAGCACCCCTGAAAAAGGGTAAAAATTTGTTCCTAATGGCACTAGGCAGAGAAATAAAAAATTCTTAGCGAGGGCAGATCCAAGGTCGGCGCCATTACACATGGCGACCAGAGCGAGTGAAAAAAAAAGGCTGCAAATACTCAATTCTCTACAGGAAGGGAGTTAAAGGAGTATAGCAGTAACATGATAAGACTGCGGGCAAAACAAGGAGGAAATAAATCCAAAGTCTTGTGGTGTGCAGTGGTTAGCACCGCAGCCTCACAGCTCCAGGAACCCGGGTTCAATTCTGGGTACTGCCTGTGTGGAGTTTGCAAGTTCTTCCTGTGTCTGCGTGGGTTTTCTCCGGGTGCTCCGGTTTCCTCCCACAAGCCAAAAGACTTGCAGGTTGACAGGTAAATTGGCCATTATAAATTGTCACTAGTATAGGTAGGTGGTAGGGAAATATAGGGACAGGTGGGGATGTTTGGTAGGAATATGGGATTAGTGTAGGATTAGAATAAATGGGTGGTTGATGTTCGGCACAGACTCGGTGGGCCGAAGGGCCTGTTTCAGTGCTGTATCTCTAATCTAATCTAATCTAATCTAATGGTGAGATTTCACAGGGAGAAACACTGGCAAAAGTGGGTGTCAGCGCAGGGCTGAAAAGCATGGGAAAATTCTGATACGGAGGGAAAAATTCAAAAGTGAAAGTGAAACAAATACAACCTATGGATCTTAAATTCAGGATTCCAGAAAGGTTTGGACATATTCTTTTTTCTTTCTTTTGGGCCTCCTTATCTCGAGAGACAATGGATACGCGCCTGGAGGTGGTCAGTGGTTTGTGAAGCAGCGCCTGGAGTGGCTATAAAGGCCAATTCTGGAGTGACAGGCTCTTCCACAGGTGCTGCAGAGAAATTTGTTTGTCGGGGCTGTTGCACAGTTGGCTCTCCCCTTGCGCCTCTGTCTTTTTTCCTGCCAACTACTAAGTCTCTTCGACTCGCCACAATTTAGCCCTGTCTTTATGGCTGCCCGCCAGCTCTGGCGAACGCTGGCAACTGACTCCCACGACTTGTGATCAATGTCACACGATTTCATGTCGCGTTTGCAGACGTCTTTATAGCGGAGACATGGACGGCCGGTGGGTCTGATACCAGTGGCGAGCTCGCTGTACAATGTGTCTTTGGGGATCCTGCCATCTTCCATGCGGCTCACATGGCCAAGCCATCTCAAGCGCCGCTGACTCAGTAGTGTGTATATGTTTGGACATATGGAAGGCCCAAATCAAACCCAAAATGAGTTACTCTGGTGAAAAAGATTTTTGAGATACAGAATTGCTTCCAAATTAGACAGTCAGTCTGAAGTAGAGCAAGTTAACACATTGCTGTATTCCATTGGTGCAATTGCAGACGATGTTATTGTAAGACAAGGTATTAATGAGACAAATTTGATGAAGGTTTAAAAGCCTTTGATAGTTATTTCAACCTGCAGAGCAATAAGATCCTGGAGAGGGCAAGATTCAACAGAAGGGTCCAGAAACCAGGTGAAACAGCTGATGCCTTTATCAATTACCTTTACAGACTAACTGAAGGCTGTGAATATGGAGTCCTAAAAGCAGAATTAATCAGAGACTGCATTGCAGTAGGTATTGCTGATGAATCCCTATCAGATTTCTTGTAGTCTAAAGAAGACCTCACCCTGGACAAAGCAATTCATCTGGTGAGACAGCAGAAGTCCGAAAGAACAACAGAGCAATCCCGAGGGGTGAAGGAAGACCTGGGTTCAGGAAACCTCCAGCAACCATACAGTTCCTTAATCACAGAGCTGTAAAAGAAGCACCCCAGAAAAGAAGGTGCGCTTGGGGTGATTGGGGGGAAACGCAAGACGCCATTAACCCCTGCCAACACTGTGGCACAAAAATACCCACAGGCACGAACAGTGTCCTGCAAACAGAGCAAAATGCTTCCACTGTAAGAAAATAGGGCATTTTGGGAAGATGTGCCAAAGTAAAATCTCTACTCGCACATATTCAAAAGGGAAAGCACTCAAGCATAGAGTGGTTAACGAAGTTAAACAACCTCTATCAGGACAGCAATAAAAAAAACATCCTTGGTGAGATCAGTATTCCTAATCAGGCATTTTGGTCTGTATGTGTCAATGAACATATCACTAATTTTAAACTGGACACTGGAGCAAGTGTAATGGTCTTGTCAGACAAAGAACCGTGGTTATCAACGCATTACCTGCAACCAACAGAAACTCAGTTACTTGGCCCAGGAGGGGTTGAACTGGAAGTTATGGGGAAGCTACAGGCAACACTCCAGTGCAAGGGAAAGCAGACATCGGAAACACTGTGTTCTAAGGAATCAGGAATTCTCTCTCATAAAGTAGAAGAGCTTGTATTGACCTTCATCTTATAAAGAAAGTGGAAGAAGTTAAGCAACAAGAATCCAAGAGTCACTTCCAAAACGAATTCCCAAAATGTTTACTGGTCTGGGAAGACTGAAGACCGAATATAGTATTAGTTTGCGAAAAAAATGCTAAACCAGTATGTCTTTATAGGCCTAGGATGATACCATACCCACTAATAAAGCAAGTCCAACATCAACTAGAAGACATGACCAGGACGGGAGTCATTTCTCCTGTTACTGAACCTACAGAGTGGTTTTCGGGAATGGTTCCGGTTCTTAACCTAACAGAGACTTTTGTATAGACTTAATAAGGATGTGGCACGAGAAGTTCATCCGATGTCCTCAGTGGACGAAAGCTTCGCAAAGTTATCCTGAAGTACAGTCTTCATAAAGCTTGATGCAAATAGTGGCTTTCAGCACATTCTATTGAATAATTGACAACCTTCATTACTCTGCTTGGAAGATTTTATTTTAATAGTTTACCATTCGGTATCACATCAGCACTGGAAATATTCCACAGAACTATGTTGAATATTCACAGGGCCTTAAAGGTGTAATATGCCATATGGACAACATCTTAGTTCACGGTGATTCCATTGAAGAACATGACATGAGGTTTAGACCGGTTTTGAATCGCCTACAAGATGAAGGCCTAAACCTGAATGAGAAGTGCGAGTTTTCAAAAACGCCTACCTATCCGTTTTTGGGACACATTGTCAATAGCAACAGCAAAATGGCAGGCCCGCAAAAGATGAGAGCTATTAGTGAATTCCCACTTCCGACTGCTGTTCAAGAAATTTGTCACGCTCAGATGCAAGATGAAGACCGCATCTATATCCGCCAATAATGCAAGCAAGACCGGCCTCAACAGTCTCAGTGGTAATATGATGAAAATCTTCTTCAAACATAGAAAACACTCTACTATAGTGGATGATTTGCTGGTATACAACCAGAAACTGGTGATTCCAGAGTCACTCCAGGAAGATATCTTGGAGAAAATACACCAGGGTCATATGAACTAAATGTAGAGCATGGGCTCAGGTGTCCAAGTGGTGGCCAGGATCAAAAAGATATAGAAGAAATGATTTCAAATTGCCAGGTACGTGCAGTGCACAGACAGGATCAGAGGGAACCCCTTATGTCGATCCAATTCCCAACCAGACCCTGGGAATGGCTAGCGATGGATCGATTCATATTCAATGGGATACCCTGATTGTCATTGACTACTTTTCAAGGTGGATCGAGGTCAAATGTTTGTACACAACGACACTGAAGCAGTCATTCGAGTGTTACAAGACAAAGCATTAGTCCAGAGAGGTGTCGGAGCCGGAGGCAGTCGCTGAGGAAGGAGATGTGGCTGTAAAGGAGAGTTTTGGTAGACACTTTATCAAACACCAGGAGGGAAGTAGAAAGCATTGAAGGTGAACAAGGTGATTAATGCTTTGTTTTTCACCACTTGCATTAACATGCTCTTTGCCTTTGTCCCCTGAAAGCCTTGTTATTTAATATCTCCTGCCCTCTGCCCTATTACACACCTTTCCTTTTCTTCTCTTCCCAACCAACCCCACCCCCCCACCCCGCTTCATTTGCTTAAAAACTAATTATTTTCTAACCTTTGCCAGTTCTGAAAGGTCACAGACCTGAAACGTTAACTCTGCTTCTCTCTCCACAGATACTGCCTGACCTGAATATTTCCAGCACTTGCTGTTTTTATTTCAGATTGTCAGCATCTGCAGTATTTTGCTTTTATAACATTGGCTAAGATACAGCTAGAACAGAGGAGACTAGAATTAGAATTCCAGGAAAGGAAAAAAGAAAGAGCTTTTCAGAAGAAGAAGGAGGAATGGGAGTTAAGGCAGAGTGAACTAACTAGAGGAAGACCCAATACAACCAGTGAAGGCACTGCTAGTGAGGGAGTTACCCCTAGTTCAGGACTGGGTGCTGAGCTCTTAAACTTCTCCCAGTTGATATCAAAGTTCAATGAGGGGATGAGGAAGCATTTTTCATCTCTTTTGAAAAGCTTGCCAAAGAAAGTTTCAGATAACCAGACAGTAGAGTCATCTGTCTGTGGTGCCAGTTCAGCCTCCTCTGATGGTGCTTGTTTGGCTGTGGACTGGGTCAGCACATAGTCAGGGAAAATGTGTGTTGAACTGGTCGGCCAAGAGCTGGACACTTTTATTGCAAAGCAAACTAACAGGAAAAGCCCATGAGGTTTATTCACTTTGCCTGATGAAAGTTCATCAGACTATGAGATAACTAAAAATGCTATCCTGGGCACATATGAGCTGGTACTGGAGGCATACCGACAGAAATTCTGAACCCTCCAAAAGGAACCTGAACAAACCTGCCGCAAGTTTGAAAGGGTTAAGCAACTCGTTTTCGACCGATGGATACAGGCACTTAAGATAAAGTCCATCTATGAAAACCTCTGAGGTGATCCTCCTCGAGGAGTTCAAAAACTCGCTTCCCCTTTCCATAAGAAACCACGTGGAGGAACAAAAGCAGTAAAACCAAGTAAATCTATCGCTGAGAGTGCGGGAAAAATAAACTAAATCCCTGAGAGTTACCAGGATTTTGTGTCCAGAGGAAAAGTTACCCCA
This sequence comes from Heterodontus francisci, assembly GCF_036365525.1. Classification (NCBI taxonomy): domain Eukaryota; kingdom Metazoa; phylum Chordata; class Chondrichthyes; order Heterodontiformes; family Heterodontidae; genus Heterodontus; species Heterodontus francisci. The sequence continues at coordinate 132,939,618 of NC_090375.1, forward strand.
TACTCCTTGAGTGAGGCGAGTAAGCCCATAGTCATACTTAGGGATACGGGGGCCACACAATCCCTTCTGCTGGGAAAATGCATGACCTTTCCCCCACAAAGTGCATTGAATGTTCGAGTACTAATAAACAGTATCAGAGGAAAGTCTGACAGGGAGGCGGGGGCATACTGGTATTGTCATTGGACTAGTAACCCAGAGACCCAGGTATTGCTCTGGGGACATGGGTTCGAATCCCACCACAGCAGACAGTGGAATTTGAATTCAATTAATAAAAAAAAATCTGGAATTCAAAAAAAAAAGCTAGTCTAATGATGGCCATGAAACCATTGTTGTAAAAACCCATATGGTTTACTCATGTCCTTTAGGGAAGGAAATCTGCTGTCCTTACCTGGTTTTGCCTACATGTGACTCCAGATCCACAGCAATGTGGTTGACTCTTACATGCCCTCGAAATGGCCTAGCAAGCCACTCAGTTCAAGGGCAATTAGGGATGGGCAATAAATGCTGGCCTGGCCTGCGACGCCCACATCCCATGAAAGAAAAAAAAAATATGCCCATACCTTTATACTGGTTGCACCTGGAGTACGACCTTATTGCAGGACCGGTAACCGTGGAGACTGACCCTTGTTTACCTGTGGATGGGGTCGACCTGCTTCTGGGTAATGGTCCAGCGGACACGAAGGTGGTAGCTTCCCAGTGGCTTTAGAAAGACTGAAAGAGGTCAGGGAGACAGAGCCGTAACAGGAAAAGGTCCCTGGCATTTTCCCTGACTGTGTGCTGACCCAGTCCATGGGCAAACAAGCACCGTCAGAGGAGGCTGAACTGGCACCGCAGACAGGTGACCCTATTGATTGGTTATCTGAAACCTTCTTTGGGAAGTTAGAGGACCCAGAGGATGGGTTAAACAGGTCTTCCTTGGTAGAGGCTCAGCAAGTCGACCCAGGGTTAGAAAAGTTAGCACAGACTGTCCAAAGTGAAGCTGAAGCAGAGGGAGTTCCAGAGTGCTACTATTTAAAGGATGAGGTGATGAGGAATTGGAGACCTCCTCACAGACCTGCAGATGAAGAGTGGCCAGTGGTTCTCCAGGTAGCGATGTTGCCGAGGTACCATGGGGAAATATTGAGAATAGCCCACGAGATTCCAATGGCTGGACATGTCGGTATCAGAAAAACCAAAGCCTGCATCAGACAGCATTTTTACTGATCACAACTCCACAAGGATGTGGTGGAGTTCTGTAAGACTTGCCACACATGAGAAGTTGTGGGGAAGCCTCAACCTACATTAAAGCCTGCACCCCTAATTCCCATGCCAGCTTTTGGGGGACCATTCAGCAGAGTGCTGGTAGATTGTGTGGGGCCACTGCAGAAAACAAAGGGGGCTACCAGTATCTTCTCACCATTATGGATGTGGCTACTTGATTTCCAGAGGCTATCCCTCTAAGAGCTATATCTGCCAAGGTCGTGGTGGAGGGGCTAACACAATTCTTCACCCGATATTTGGCTGCTGCTGAGATCCAGTTGGATCAGGGCACAAATCTTATGTCCAATATTTTTCAAAAGGTCATGGGGAATCTAGGCATAACCCAGCTAAAGTCCTCAGCCTACCACCCACAATCACAAGGGGCTTTGGTGTGGTACCACCAGACCCTAAAGACAATGTTCAGGGCATACTGCTATGATTAACCCCATGACTGGGACAAAAGGCTGGTATTTCTTCTGTTTGCTACCAGGGACTCACCCAATGAGTCCACTGACTTCAGTCCCTTTGAATTAGTTTATGGACACAAGTTGAGAGGTTGTCTAAAACTAATCAACAAGAGGTTTTTGGGACACAGGGATGAATCTTCCCTGTTATATGAACATAGAGATGCAGTCTAACAGCTCACAAGAGCCAGTATGGTGGCTCAGGAACACCTAAAAGCCTCCCAGACAACTATGAAAAGGCAGGTGGATAAACATGCCAAGGCCAGAACATTTCAGCCCAGAGACCATGTGTTAGTGCTATTACCAATACAGGGAGAACAACTGAAAGCCAAGTTCAGTGGCCTGTACAAAGTAATAAAGAGAAGTAGCCGGGTGAATTATATTATGGACACCCAGATTGGAGGAAAAAGCAAAGGCTGTGCCACATCAATATGTTAAAACAGTATCACAGCCGGGAAGGGGACAAACAAGTACAAGTCTGTCAGACAGTCAGGAAAGAGAAGGGAAAAAGGGACACTAAGAAAGCGTTAGAGAGAAGCCGGGAGGATTCCCAAATCAAATCCCCTGTCATCTGGTTAACTAACATGGAAATTAGACACTGTACTCTTCTATGTAAATACAGAACAGAGAGGAGCCCTAACAAGGCTGCTCACAGCGTTTAAAGGGATCTGCAGGGACAAACCAGGGTGCACAACCCTAACCCTACAAAATGTGGATGTAGGAAAGACCCCTCCTATAAAACACAATGCCTATCGCCGGAGGAAATTCGGACTGAAGACCTAGAAATTAAAGATTTAAATTCTGAAGGGAAACACCAAAAATTTCATAAGCCAAAGGAAAACCCTGAGCCCAAAAAGGTTTTTGTGGCAGATCAGGAGGGTGGTGGTGGTGATTGCAAGCCAAGTATCCTGAGGAGGAGTTGTGGGTCAGGCTGGATGAGTTGGAACAACAGGGAGAGATGCAGGACAAAATCGATAGGTGGTCTCAAGCTGCAAGGGAAGAACATCCAGCACTGGGTTAAATACAAAATGACTGAAGCATTTCAAGGCAGGTTTAAAACTTTGCCTGAGAAATTGTCTTATGATGTTATGGTGCCATTTGGCTCATTTGCATTTGTGCCGAGCTAGCTAATCCACACAGAGCACATGAAAAACCATGTACAAAAAGCATTGGATGATCTTCACAAATTTATGAACAACTTTGAATCCAGGATTTTGTTCACTGATATAGAGAAACTGGAAAAGGAAGGTATTGTAGAAATACATGAGGAAATTCCATGTATGCTGGAGAACAAGCTGATTGAGCTGAGTCAGAGCAGTTGGAATACCCCAGTTGTGCTAGTGCACAATCCTGGAAGAAATAAAAACTTAAGCTTGGCTATGAAAGTGAGGCTGATGAGTGTGCATGTACAGTTTCTTTTTAATTAGTGACTTCATAAATGAAATGTTCCTGTTGTCACATTTCATTTCGCGTGGCGGGGAGGTGTTATGCCAATGTGCTTTGTTGAATGATAATTTTCTTTAACCCATTGACTGGAGATCTGAATTTATATGTGTTTTTTAAAAAGACATTGAAAAAAAGATGACTTTGCTAGCAGCTTTAAGACGCCTACCTAATTTGCAACACTTTATCCTACACTGCAATGCTTTTAAGGAGGTAGACGAAATGCCTGCTAATTCCCCAGCAAGAACCAAGACCCAGGAAGTTTAAGGAAACTGTTTGTTCTCTTTCTTTAAGCAGGAAGAAATACTGCTAACTGCTACATTTGAATCACTGACTGACTGTCATGTGACAAGTCCCTCCCCAACTGTAGTTTTAAACTAGTGTTTTCTCTGCAGCAGAGAGAAGCTGCTTTTGGACTTTGACATGTGCAGACCCTAAGTGGGGTCCCTCTCTCTCTCCATTCCAGCTTGAAAGCTTTCAGATCCTGCCTGTTGACTGATCACTTTTGCATACTCCGGCTACAATCAGAAACCTTGTTGGAGGAAATAATCCATATCGCTGTCTCCAAAGAGACTCACTGAACGAGTCATCTGCCTCTTCAAACTAAAAGCCTCAGGACCACCGAATTCAGCTGGAATCCAGCTGAATCACCAAAACCCACAGACTGTATAGCCTTTTGTTTCATGGACTCTAACTCAACCAATCTACCTTTCCCCACTCTGTAACCTATTTGTGTGTGTGTAAATCTCCAGAGTGAGAGTGTGTATGGGTTAGTGAAAGTTGGAGCGTTGTTTATTATTTTTATTAGTACGCTTTAGGTACAATAAAGTTAACCTCTTTTTTTGTTAACTAAAGATTACTTATTTGCTATGATCAAATCAAGAACAAAACACCTACTGAAGTGGCCAACACATTCACTTTAAGAAAGAACTAAACCTGTTATGGTCAAACAAGGAGAGGGAAAAGAAGGAAGCCTTTTGACTCCTCCTCATTTGACCGTAACACATGGTATACCTGACCAGATAGGGTCCAATAAAGAACCACAATTTGCAAAAGACTACTTCACCCATTTTGGGGAAAACTGTGGATTTGTACATCTAACAAGTATCCCCAGATATCCGCAGTCTAATGGAGATGCTGAGCAAGGAGTCAGAACTATCAAAGCACTGTTATGATCAGAAACCTGGAAGGCCCGGTTTCCCCGAATGCTGGTGTACATGTTTATTTTAAGCAGATTCCCTGCCTGATTGACAGGCTTGGCTGCTTGTTGGGCAGGGATCACTGCAGAAAAAGCCACAGCCTAGGAGCAGGTTAATTGTGGGGTTGTTACAGGAGGAGAACATGGTGTTATGACCAGATGAGAAAGGGGTCTAGGGTTCACTCTCAGCCTTCACCTGGTCTTACTGTAAAAGGGTTTAATTTTAAACATGACGTATTTTTAGCTCCCTTCTGGTGATTCCTTGTTCACTAACTTCAAATTATAAGGCAAAGAAACTAGCCAAACAGGTTTTCTTAGGTTTAAAGAAAAAAAGTTGAACTTTATTCTTTATTAGAACTTTATGAGATAGTCTTGGTCATGTCGTTATCAAAAAGGAGGTGGTGTTGGGCGTCTTGCAAAGCATTAAGGTAGATAAGTCCCCAGGACCTGATGGGATCTACCCCAGAATACCGAGGGAGGCAAGGGAAGAAATTGCTGGGGTCTTGACAGAAATCTTTGTATCCTCATTGACTACAGGTGAGGTCCCAGAGGACTGGAGAATAGCCAATGTTGTTCCTTTGTTTAAGAAGGGTAGCAAGGATAATCCAGGAAATTATAGGCCTGTGAACCTTACGTCAGTGGTAAGGAAATTATTAGAAAAGATTCTTCGGGATAGGATTTACTCCCATTTGGAAACAAATGAACTTATTAGCGAGAGGCAGCATGGTTTTGTGAAGGGGAGGTCGTGTCTTACTAACTTGATGAGTTTTTTGAGGAAGTGACGAAGATGATTGATGAAGGAAGGGCAATGAATGTTGTCTATATGGACTTCAGTAAAGCCTTTGACAAGGTCCCTCATGGCAGACTGGTACAAAAGGTGAAGTCACACGGGATCAGAGGTGAGCTGGCAAGATGAATACAGAACTGGCTCTGTCATAGAAGAAGAGGGTAGCAGTGGAAGGGTGCTTTTCTGAATGGAGGGCTGTGACTAGTGGTGTTCCGCAGGGATCAGTGCTGGGACCTTTGCTGTTTGTAGTATATATAAATGATTTAGAGGAAAATGTAGCTGGTCTGATTAGTAAGTTTGCGGACGACACAAAGGTTGGTGGAGTTGCGGATAGTGATGAGGATTGTCAGAGGATACAGCAGGATATAGATCGTTTGGAGACTTGGGCAGAGAAATGGCAGATGCAGTTTAATCCAGACAAATGTGAGGTAATGCATTTTGGAAGGTCTAATGCAGGTGGGAAGTATACAGTAAATGGCAGAGCCCTTAGGAATATTGACAGGCAGAGAAATCTGGGCGTACAGGTCCACGAGTCACTGAAAGTGGCAACGCAGGTGGATAAGGTAGTCAAGAAGGCATACGGCATGCTTGCCTTCATCGGTTGGGGCACGGAGTGTAAAAATTGGCAAGTCATGCTGCAGCTGTACAGAACCTTAGTTAGGTCACACTTAGAATATTGCGTGCAATTCTGGTCGCCACACTACCAGAAGGACGTGGAGGCTTTGGAGAGGGTACAGAGGAGGTTTACCAGGATGTTGCCTGGTCTGGAGGGCATTAGCTATGAGAAGAGGTTGGATAAATTCAGATTGTTTTCACTGGAACGACGGAGGTGGAGGGGCGACATGATAGAGGTTTACAAAGTTATGAGCGGCATGGACAGAGTGGATAGTCAGAAGCTTTTTCCCAGGGTGGAAGAGTCAGTTACTAGGGGACATAGGTTTAAGGTGTGAGGGGCAATGTTTAGAGGGGATGTACGAGGCAAGTTCTTTACACAGAGGGTGGTGAGTGCCTGGAACTTGCTGCCGGGGGAGGTGGTGGAAGCAGGTACAATAGCGACGTTTAAGAGGCATCTTGACAAATACATGAATAGGATGGGAATAGAGGGATATGGTCCCCGGAAGTGCAGAAGGTTTTAGTTTAGGCAGGCATCAAGATCGGCTTGGAGGGCCAAATGGCCTGTTCCTGTGCTGTACTGTTCTTTGTTTGTTCTTTGTTCTTATTAAAGTTAAACTCTAATTCGGTTAACGCCTACGGATATGCAATGCGCCCATGCATGCACACACGATACATGCAGATAGAGACAGAAAAGAGAAGAAATAAAGTGGAAAAGTTTGAGGCAATATCTGAAGCTGGTTTTGATTACTGTTCTTAAAGCTCGCTGTCAAGTCCTTGATTGTAGGTAGGTCTTGCTTTTCGTTGGGGTCCAATATTCTTCTAAAACCTTGTTCGATGTAGGAGACTTTTCTCTCTTGAAGTTCATGTGTCCTCAGTGGGTCCAGAGGCTTGTGAGAAAGAGATGGGAGCAGACAGGAGAGGTCTTCCCACTCCAGGAGAAAACAGTCTTTGAATTCAAAACCTCTGTGGTTAGTTCAAAAAAACTTGGACTAGTCACTTAGTCATGTGACCAGCTGCTTTAACCAGTCCTGGCTTTTGTGGATTGTATCACCTTAGCAGTCTCTGGAATGCTTCTCCTTACACCTTCAATGTTTGGTGATCAAAATCCATTGGGAGCTGAATGTGTCAGGGTAATGTCCTTTTGTCTCCACAAGCACTGTCTGTTAGTATGCAAATGTTTTTCAGCAGACCTTCTCTTCCCAGCAAGTTTAAAATCAATATTCATATGACAAAATTAATAGGCCTCATTCTTGGCAGGTGGGGGCCTGCATGACAATGGAGTTGTGGAGGGTGTTTTGGTATAGCATGGTTGATAGGGTCAAGAATATTGTGGGAAGTTGAAAGAGATCAGGAGGTCAGTGATGGGTGGATTGGTGATTGGAGTGGTGTTGGGCAGAGATGGTGAGGATGGGGTGAGGGGCTTTTACAGATGAGCTTTGGGCCCGGAGGAAACATTTCTGGCCCACATGCTCTTCAGTTAAGATTTTCATCAAGAATTCTAAAACATCTCTGAGGTTCTATTCATCACTCCTGAGACACTAAAAAAAATTCTTTGCCAACTTGCTGTCAATATATATTTATTAAAATGGAATGAAGCTGAAAAAAACAGTCTCTTAAATTGTAGCCTTAAAATAAACGGTTGGGAAACCAACTCATTAATTATACATCAAATTCCTGAGCTGCATCGCAGAAGCTTTCTGTTAAAAGTATGGTACCATTCTGTACGGTCTGAACCTGATAGATTCAAATAACATTTATCATGCCCTTTTCACCTGTAAGATTGCATGGCAATTTCTCAAAAGGATTTCTGTGTCTGTCAGAGAAAGAACAGCAACCTGTGGAGAAGACGCACCTAGTCATTCTCTTTGACTTTGATGAAGCCTTTCTGATTATTTCCTCAATGTTCCTCAGAAGTTGCTGTACTCATGTTGAAGCCTCAATACAGAGATAAAAGCACAGTAAACTAATGGCTCATACATATTTATTGCTGCAGTCTGTTGAATTGCCAGTTTAAATAACAATATTAAATAATGTTAAAGACATTACACAGCCGTAATATTTCATGGTGAAAATCAAACCCTCATTACGTCAAATGTTTCTGTCACCATTTCCACTCATCATACCATAAAGAAATTAATACAAGGTTAAAGGGTCACATGCTGTCTACTAAAATGCTTATATCACTACAAGGTCAGAATCACTAATTGTCTATAATACTGCAAAATGAAGATCAAACATTTATTGTAAGAAACATCTTCAAAACTGTCTTCACTTGACTCTTTTTGTTTAATCCTATGATTTAAGCAGGCTTTTCACTGCTTAAAATGTGTGACCCTGCTGAAATTCTCATAGGTCTCACTCGAATGCTAACTTTCCATTCTAAATACCAAATGATTTGGTGTGCATTTTCTAACACTCTATTTTTATTTATGATTCTTGTAAATTGTGTTATCCTTTTATCTTTAAAATATATGACCCACCCAGTTTGGTTGATTTTTTCCACATTTGGGTTTCCCAACACGAGTAACTTTTCATTTACTTTTAGCTACAGTTACCTTGAACTAAATTAATTTATCTATTGCTAGACCTGTTGCTATTAATGCTACTAATAATGCAAATAAATAGCAACCAACAGCACAACTCAGACGTGGCCTTAACTCTCTGCTGGATAATTTAACTCCATGGACCACTCACATTGGCAGGAAAAAAAAGCCTATTCAATGTGGAGACCACAAGACGCCGATTAACAGCTTTAATAGTTGCCATAAAAGAGGTTGTGCTCATTTAAACAACTGTGCAGAACAAAATAAATTAGGAGGGCTAATTTTCTGAATGTGCGCTCCCTGCACAGATCCTCGTTCACGAGGAGCGCATATTGGGAATTTACAGGGTCATAATCTACGATTTGCCATGGTTTTGTGGGTGGAAAAGATAGGCATGTGCTGACCTTCATAGAAAGCAGGATGGTTAGCCTCTTGCAAGCAATGAAAAGACAACATGATCAGTGCTATCTCAAAGGAACAGTCTTCGCCAGGTGGAAAACAGCTGGCAGCTATCTAGTGAGGAACCTAAGTTTTGCTACAAATTGTAGGCCACCATTATTGCTCCCATGATATTTCAATCATAGCTGGTAATGATCAGCTGATGCTACTATCTCATACATCAGCCACGTTCTTCAGTCAGTCTTCATCATGCTCATCTATTGAAAGCTGCTGTTTATCAGTCTCTTTAATGTCCATGCCTCTCTTGATGGTATGCTGCTTGCTGCACAATCACTATTTTGAACACTTTCTTTGTGGCACATGCAAAGTGCTCCCTCAATGTTGCCTCAAGATTCCAAAATACTGTCACAATCCCAAATTTGTCATGAACCTCATTATAGGCATCTGTAGCCCTGATGATCATCTTTATCCAAGGATAAAAAGGATAGTTGGAATCCCTCAGAAGGCATCTATTTATCCTGCTATCTCCTTGGAACAGATCTTGCACATTGGAGTATCACAACATTTTAAAGTCATAGTACAGTCAAGCAACTCTGGGATTAATGTGAAAGATGCTCAATTTGACATCACACACTTTTGTACATTGAATATCCTTTTTTATTTCTAGGGCATGACTTGGCCTGCTGAAGCCCAAATGGGCACCAGTGTACTATCATTGCTGACCCGATTCCTTAAAAACCTGCCAATATCAAAGAAGCCGGTCTGGTGTAGAAGTGTGCACTGTGGGGTGTACGCCTTAGCAGGGCCTTGATAGCGTTTTGAATGCACGGGTAGACTGATAAATGGCTTACCATTGTCAAATCCCAATACTGTGCCTGGTCACTTTAAGAGATACGAGCAGAGCTATGCTCATGGTGGCCCGCCCTTCCATTGGAGATGTAATTGAGTGGACCAAGTCAGTAACCACCTCCCAGGGTAACCACAGGCATTACATGCAATATTCAACAGCCATATCCAGGTAGTTGGTGTTGAGGCAGTCGACACATTACAGTGAAGCCTGATGCGCCAGTGTCAATGCTGGTTAAACTGTGTAGTGTTTGCTGCATGCTACTTTTACTCTGGTTCAAAGTAAAGGTAAGCAATAACTGGAGTATTAAAGTAAAATTCAGTGGCGGGCATTACCAATGGAACTAATAATGTAACAAAATGTCTTAGTAAGCTTGAAATGTGACAAAAAAAACCTGTTAAGAAATTTAGCCTAAAAGTTCTACAGGGGTCTCCCGCTGTAACCTCAGTGGGGAAGTGGTGGAATCCCCACAGAAACAGTATATAAATGGCCATGGTTCAGTCTCCCATTTTTCTCCACGTGAGCCCCCTTTTTCTAATTCCCACTCTCTTGGTCCCTCCCCATTCCTTTTAATATTTTGTTTTTTCAAACAACTATCTAATTCCCTTTTGAAGAAATTTATGAACTCTGCTTCAACAACAGTTTGTGGCAGAATTCCATGTACTGACCATCTTCTTCATAAAGACACGAGGGCCAAAATTCCTTAGGAGTTTGACTCATCTTCCACTGCCAGTTGCAGTAAAAGGGCAATGGAATCACTCCAAAAACAGTGAAACAAGTTTGCACCTCAACTTCTCAAGTCTTTTTTAATAACTGTGACAACCCACAACCTCAATGACTTTTCCAGTTGCTTCTATATATATATTCCTCACAATGTGGTGACCAAAACTGTACACAATTAGTGCACAGTGGTTTGTTGCTAGGGTTATGGTACTATAGGCGAGCAGCCAGATTCTGAAAATAAAGAATAAAAAATCTGACAAACTAAAGGTGGTGATATAAAAGATAGTGATGAAAACTGGTGCAATCTATAAATAGAAAGAGAGAGATCAGGATAGCTAAAACTTCCAGATAATCTAAACTAAAAAAGTGAACATTTTTATAAATACAGAAGAAACAGAATGATTGAGGAAGGGTGGGAGCATTCAAAATGAGCATGGTGAGATTAGAGTAGATAAAAAGTTGTTCGATTTACTCAATGAATACATCCCACAATATTGAAGGTGGTTACTGATTGTAGCTATGCCAAAGGACTATGAAGTGCCAAATGTTGCATTTCTATTCAAAAAGGATGAAAGTGTTAGACAAGAGAATTATCAGCAGTAGCAAAATTACTACAGAACATAGAGATGATTTCGAGATAGTCAACATGGATTTGTGAATGTTGTTATGTTTGACTAACCTGATGGAATATTTTGAGAGATTGAGGCCAGAATTTATATGCCGTTCACCACCCCACACCCCGCACTTTACAGGAACGAGTTGGAGGAGGGGATGTCGTAAAATTGAGTGCAAGGTTGTGGAGGGGGGTGGTGTACCGTTCCCAGTGCCTTCCCACCCCGCTGCAATTTTACGAGCGGCGGCCACGAGAAATGGTGTGTCCGCCCCAGGCCAATTAAGGGCCTTAAGTTGCCAATTAATTGCCACTTAAGGGCCTCCACCCGCCACCAGTATATTACCAGTGATGGGCAGGCTGCTCCGGATCCCCAGGATGGCGCCCATTAAATCCTGGCATCCTCCTTGCGGGCTGGGGGGTCCCTCCTGATGGTCCCCCCTGTGCCCCACGGAGGGTTCACCCCACTGAATTACAAACTCGCCCTCGCCTCGCTGGGGACCGGCTGATTGTCCCCGGCAAGACCCCACAAACTTAACTTTTTCCGGGGCTGACATCCCTCATCTCAGTCCTGAAAGGTTTACCCCGTATCCTTAGACTATGACCCCTGGTTCTGGACACCACTGACTGTTACATGGTGTTAAATCATAATGTTTTTAGATTTCAAGCCAGGCAAGGGAAATGTTATTCTTTGTGGGCAGATTACTTTAAGTTTCTTCTTAACTTTCTTTAGCATACATATTGTCATTGAAAATGAACAGTAATATTGCAGTAGTGAGGCGACTCAAATGTTGGCAGTAGCATTGTTATTGTAAAATAAACTGTATGCTATCAGAGTTCTAAAAAAAAAATTAAACTTAATTTCATATTCTCATCATCTTGCCTCATTTTCTTTGTAATTTCAACAGGTTCAATCTACCTGTTTTTTTCTTGACTTTTTTCTCACACTTGTTATTTTTGAAACTATTTCTTACACTATTTTGCTACTGTTATCTACATTTGAGGTAGAAGAAAATTGCAGAAATCTTAATGCATTAGTTTGCTAAACGCAAGCTCTAATGATCATTTTTCAACCAATCAAAAGATAAAAGATTGACCTGGTCACATTATGAGCTTGATCCTTAAAACTTTAAAAATAGGAAGGGCTGAAAATGGCCAAGCAAACTAATTGTTAACAATCCAGAGGTCATTGGAGGTAACTTTAACCCCCAAGAATGGACTGACCGAAAAGTTAAAATTTTGAAAATTTCAAACCTGACCCCAACTTACAGTTTTAATGAAGGTGGGTCAGGTGTGGGTGACCAATCTGCTCTCAGGTGGTGGATCAGTCCATAAGAGCTTTTAAAGGAGGCTGTATGCCTCAATTTTTACAAGCAATTTTTATTTCCCCATTTTGGCTGGGCGTCCTGGACCTCAGTAAATGTGGCAGGTAAAAGTAGGCAAGAGGGGTCGGATCTATTAGGTAAGTTCATTCACAGCACTGCTCGTAGGCCAGGAAAGGCAGGACGGTTTCATCCAGGCCCAGCAAGTTTATAATTACTTCCCTCCCCGAGATTGCTGGCTACTCTAATCTTCCCCCTTCTCCGCGATCTCTTCCCAACTGACCACGATATACCCCCCCCGAATGAGATGTTTCCCCTTAAACAAGATCTCTTCCCCAAAAACGATCACTCCCCCTGAACACAACCACGATCTGCCCCTCGATTACAATCTCTTCCCCCAAACCAGATTTATACCGAGTGACCACAAGCCCTCTGACCACCATCTGTCCTCGCACCCAACCTAATGATGATCTCTCCCTCCCTCCGTGCTCCTATTCAGCAGGCTTTCCTGCCTGAAAGCAAGCAGCTTGTCAATCAGGCTGGCTGTTGGGTGGGAAACCTGGTAAAAAAAATATATATTTTGCAGTTATTTTCTGCAGAATGTCCACAAAACCTGTACTTCCTGTGTAGAATTCCTCTGCATCCCCCACTCCCTCCCCATAATACTGGCCCTCATGAAATCAAATCCCACCAAGTTATGAAACCGAATTCAATAAATGTGTTAAGTTGTGGTATAACGTCAGCACAATAACAATGCAAGTTGCCAGGTTGTCATGAATACTGAAGCGATTCACTATTTCCCTCAGTTAAAAGAACCTGCCGCCTCTACTTGTGACTCTAGTCCACACCATGTAATTACCTTCTGAAGTGGCCGAGGAAGCCACTCAGTCATCATGTCAACTACGGATGGGAATTAAATGCTGCCTTACCTTCATAGGCCAACAAATAAACAAATAATCCAATTGCAATCAATTAAGGGCCTCATCGCCTCCGCCCCAATTAGTCGTGCGGTGGGTGGCTCTGTTGCCACATGGGAAGCATGGCACGAAAAAACGTGCAGGCTGTTTGCCGCCTCCGGGGGTGGGGGTAGAGCCTCATTAACAGGCACTTAGTGCCTGAATGAGGGATCTGGCATCAGGAAGGGGAGGCCCACTGAGAGCCGCACCCCCTGGCCTTGCTTCCGACCTCCCTACATCTCCCTCTGCCCCAACCCCTCCCGCCCTGACCTACTTGTGGCCTGGGTCCAGCGCCGCTCCAGGGCCTTGGGTCGGTGCTCCACCGGCAGCAGGCACCACCTCCATGATGGTGTTGCTCAGTTAAAGAGTTGCTAGCCTCTGATTGCCCGGGACCTTTGGTGCCAGGGTCCTTGATCCTGTAGAAGGCCTGCCACTGTCCACTTAAGTGCTTAATTGGCACTAGATTTGGCGGGCCTCCCACAGAAGAGATGACATGGGGTTCTCAGCATCGCCTTTTCCGGATGTGGCGATCCCCAACACCCTGATAAAATACCAGCCATTGTGTACTAAAACCTAAATACCAGCCATAGCTACTCCAGCAACTCCCTTAATGCACTTCAAGCCCTTAGTGAAGGTCATGGGGTATCACCTGAAATAAAAATGGTGACTGCACAAAATTCTCCTGGAAGCATCTAGCTATGAAGAGAGGTTGAGCAGATTAGGATTATTTTCATTGGAAAGACGGTGGTTGAGGGGGGACCTGATTGAGGTTTACAAAATCATGAGAGGTATAGACAGGGTGGATAGCAAGAAGCTTTTTCCCAGAGTGGGGGATTCAATTACTAGGGGTCACGAGTTCAAAGTGAGAGGGGAAAAGTTTAGGGGGGATATGCGTGGAAAGTTCTTTACGCAGAGGGTGGTGGGTGCCTGGAACGCGTTGCCAGCGGAGGTAGTAGACGCGGGCACGAAAGCGTCTTTTAAGATGTATCTAGACAGATACATGAATGGGCAGGAAGCAAAGAGATACAGACCCTTAGAAAATAGGCGACATGTTTAGATAGAGGATCTGGATCGGCGCAGGCTTGGAGGGCCGAAGGGCCTGTTCCTGTGCTGTAATTTTCTTTGTTCTTCACTAGTTAAAAAAGGGAGCATGGACTCCAAAGATCTTTTTGGATTGTTCGGTGAGCAAGTTCAAACAGAAAATGCATCTGGACAGTCAGAAAGTGGACTTTCTGGAGAGCAGAAAGATGCAATGAAAGTAATTTAAATCCTTAATAATGTACAAATATAAAAGTGCTTTACAAGGCTATAGCACCAGAGGCATGGAGATGTCATTAACCCAGTGAGTAAAGATCTTTATTTTCTATTTTTGCTTTTGTGAGTGGGGTGATTGTGGAACAGAGTAACAGTCATCTTTTATTTATGTACCATGCAATTAGGCTAGAAATGGAGTGGGATTTATTTTACTGGCTAATCGCTAATGGAAGCAAAATTGGGCAAGAAAATTATTTTTAAAATAATATGTTTAAGACAGAAAGAAAGGATATAAACAGGTAGGTGGGACCTGCTAATAAAATTATAAAGAAGAAAAGGAGATGATATATGAAAAAAAGTTTTTTTAAAACTCTAGTGCTTTATAGTTGGACAGATCGTGGTCAGTTGGAGAAAGATAGTGGGAAAGGGAAAAAGAGTTGGGGGAAGATGGTGGGAGCTAGCAATCTCAGGGAGGGAAGTAACTGTAAACTTGTTGGGCCTGTCCGGAACACAGCTTTTATGGACTGATCCACCTCCAGAGAGGATCGATCACCTGCCCCCTGACCCATCTTCATTAAAACTGGAAGTGGATAGGTTGGGGTCGGGTTTGCAATGTTCCAAATTTTAAATTCTCATCCAACATAGTAAAATCCTTTTACTGGTCCTACACAAATGGTAGCAAGCAAGTTGAGGAAATGTCTGACTGCAATCTGATTCAGGGTTCTGACAGTATCACAACTGCCATTTAAAATGAACAGGTTAACAACTCCATTATCGTGGTGGGCAAAGAAATTTGTTATAAACACATTGGCCCAGAATTTGCTGAGCAAATAACAGCGTGTGTTCGGCGCATGCTGTTAATGTGCGCATTGGTCAGCAACTTGTGGCAAGGGAGAGCTATCCTGTGAATTACAAATTGCCACAGGTTGCTGGCCGGTTTGTGTCGCTCCACAATTAACTTTATGAAAACAGCTTGATGCCCTTAACCTCAATACGATTTTCATGAGTTTGCTGCATCTGGACATTAATTGCCCATTAAACTCGTGGGAATGAGGGTTCATTCTCAGATACCCGAGTATCTGAATGTCCGATGCTGGCTGTGGGATCACCACACGGTGAGTTAAAACAACATTCTGCCGAGCATGGGAGGCACCGTGTAAGTGGGCCTAAGGCAAAGATGTCTTCTCTGATAACGGAGTTTATGGAATGCGTGAAATTCACTCATCCATGTCTCCAATGGTCTAGAAAATGTTTATCTGGTCACTTGTGCTTATAATAAAATGATGGGATGAATTTGTGAGGGCAGTATAACCATGGTGGAAGAATGATTAGAAATGATCCAAAGTCAAGTGCATTTTGCTGGCTCCATGTGATTATTCTGGTGTTACTTCTCTGTATCTTTGATATATTGTGATTTAGCTGTAGTATGCATGAAGTGTAGAGATCAAAGGCAGAATTAGTATAAGAGTTGTGAGGTATGATCTCAAGAAAGACCCGAGTACTCATTCTGGAATCGTGATGTGAGATGTACCTGAGAACACACATTGGATTGTGTTGTATGATGTCTCATCAAAGACACGAGTGCACATACTGGATTGTGAAGTATGATGCCCTATTAAAGACCTGATTCTGCTTTGCTACAACTGCAGGCATCTGTATTCTGATGTTTAAAGTTACGAGGTGAATTAGAACAAGAAAACAGTTCAACAAAGCTCACCACAAGTTAAATGTATAATTATAACACAAGTAGCCTTTTAACGACACAATAATTTTTAATGATAGCCAATCAACCTCTCTTGTCCAGAAAGCGAACAATTAAAGTCTGGAGTCTCATTCCTTCAGGTCGTGAATTATTATTGGGAGATTTAAAAAATGTTAATTTATTTTTTTGTTACTTTCCTTTTTTTTTTCTCTCTTAATCCAACTTTCTTTCCCTATCTTTATTTCCTTTTTAATGCCTGATTTGCAATTGAATTCACCTTCCTTCTGAGTCTTTCCTCTGTGAATTTCGCAATCCTTAGATCTCATTGATTAAGGCGATAGACTGTCCTTATTATTCACCAAGGTCCTAGATGCTCTGTTGCCCTCGATCTGCTGTTATCAGCTCGCACTTCCAGTAACTTTGCAGCCAGAAAGTTTTTGAGCTGAAATCTAACTAACAGGGCACACCGTGTGATGCAATGTTCCAACAAGTTCTGGGGCATCAAGTACTTGTATACGAAGAAATGATGAGGCTAATTTTAAAACAAAACATGACATTACTGTTTTGTAACCTTTATGACAAAATGTTCAGTTTTTGAATCGAATTTGTGCCACCATTGGCTGCCAGGCCAATGCTGCACATTTTGCCTTTGGGCAATAGTGAAAAATGTATGATAGTGAATCAGTAGTCCATTTTACATCTCTCCTGATTTCTATTTCAGTTGAAGCCATATATGTTATGTATTATAAGCACTCATTTTGTTTCAAGGACCTAGATTTTGCACAGTACTTGTACGCTCCATTCACCCACACCTGAAAATGGTATTTTGATTTCAATCACATTCTAGCTTTTAGCAATTATACTTTGTGTCACAGTGTTCCAACTGAATTTGAGAGCAAAAGGCCTATCTAAACAGAAACATAAAGGTAGGATAAAATCAAGTCAAGGAATGTTACTGTGTAGTGAAAATGTCAGTGGAGAACATTGCAGTCAACAAGTGTTACTGTTAATAAATTAAACCGTATCTATGGACGGCATTATTTGAATAGTTAAGTTAAAAAGTGATACCATCAAATATGCAGTAAGAGAAGACTACTGAAAATATCAGTTCCATTAAACTGATTAAGCTGTCTGTTAGGGTTTCCAAATGAATTGGTTGTAGACTGAGGTGGGGACAAACATATCAGTGTACTTGTCTTTGAAAATCTACGAGCCTGTTAATGATCTGGAGGCAGTTCTGAGCGGGTTGGGGAGGGGATGGAGGGCACAAAACTCGATAGAAATTTTGATCAGAATATCTGATTTCAACATGGATACCTTAGCAGTTTACTTCTGGGTTTCATGTCGCCAATAAATGTGAGTGGGCATGACACACACCCGGATGAAGTGATTGCAACTCAACTATTTAAAGGACCAATTCAAAGATAGAACTTGGAGGCATTGGGAGGTTTTGTTGATGAGGGTAGTGTATTTGATGTTGTTTACATGGATTTTAAAAGGCTTTTGACAAGATCCCACATAGCAGACTGGTCAGAAAATTAAAAGCATATGGAATCAAATCAAATGGGCTAAGATGGCAGGAAGATGAGTTTGTAGACTGTTTTTGCAACTGCTTCCTAGAATACATTGTCGAACAAACTAGGGATAAAGCCATTTTAGATCTAGTATTGTGAATTGAGGCAAGCTTAATTAGTAACTTCATAGTAAAAGATCCTCTTAGAAAAAGTGATAATACAGTTGAATTCCAAGTTCCAGGAGTGACATACGAGGGTAGAGCTGGCTAAGACTGCTTGGTAAATAGATTAAAAGGTATGGGAGTAAATAAATAGTAGGGAATATTTAAAGATATTATTCAAAGCATTCAACAAAAATATATTCCAGTAAACAACAAAAACTCAGTGAGAAAGATCCACCTGTCGCTTACTAGGGAAGTTAAGAATGGTATTAGATTAAAAGAAGTAGCTCATAATATTGCAAAGAATAGTAGTAAGCCTGAGGATTGGAAGAGTTTTAGAAACCAGCAAAGGGCAACCAAAAAGTTGTTAAAAAGGGAAAAAAATAGAATGAGAGCAAACTAGCAAGGAATATAAAAATGAAGAACTTTCATAAGTATATAAAAAGGAAATAGCTAAAGTAAACATTGGTCCTTTAGAGGCTGAGACAGAGAACTTATCATGGGAAATGAAGAAATAGCAGAGATGTTGAACACACATTTTATGTCTGTTTTCACAGTTATAGACGTAACTTACATATCAGAAATAGAGGGTAACCAAGAGGCTAATAAAAGTGAGAAACTTGAAGTAATTATCAGCAGAGAAAAAAAAAGAGAAACTTAAGGGACTCAAAGCCGACAAGTCCTAGGATTCTAAAAGAGGTAGGTGCAGGGATTTTCCAAAAGTCCCGAGATTCTAGACTGGTTCCAGCAGATTGGAAGTTAGCAAATGTAACACTGATATTCAAGAAAAGAATGAGAGAGAAAACTGAACTACAGTTCAGTTAGCCTGACATCAGTTGTCAGGAAAATGCTGGAATCTATTATTTAGGAAGTCTTAACAATGCACTTAGAAAAGCATAGTGTGATCAGAGAGTTAATACAGATATATGAAAAGGAAATCATGTTTGACAAATTCATCAGAGTTTTGAGGTTGGAACTAGCAGTGTAGATAAAGGGGAGACAGTAGCTGGATTTCCAAAAGGCATTCAATAAAGTGCCACACAAAAGATTATTATGCCAGATAAGGGCTCAACGAGTTGGGAAGTAATGTAATCAGCATGCAAAGAAGAATGGTTGACTGACAAATCAGAGAGTAAGGATAACAGGGCATTATCAAGTTGGCAAGCTGTAACTGGTGGAGTGCTGCAAGGATCAGTGCTGTGGCCTCAGCTATTTATAAGCTATATTAAAGACTTAGACAAAGAGACAGAGTAATGTATCCAAATTTGCTAGCAAGACAAAGCTAGGTGGGAATGTAAGCTGTGAGGAAGACACAAAAAGGCTACACAGAGATATAGACAGGTTAAGTGAGTGGGTGACAAGGTGGCAGATGAAGTACAATGTGGAAAAGTGTGAGGTTATTCACTTTAGTGGTAAGAAAATCAGAATTTTTTTTTAATGAGGTACGCAACTTTTAAATGTTGATGTTCAGAAAAACTTGAGCGTACTTGTACGAGGAACAAAAGCACGATGGTACAGCAAGCAATTAGGAAGGTAAATGGTATGATGGCCTTTATTGCAAGTGTACTGGAGTACAAGAACTAGAAAGTCTTGCTACAATTGTATAGGGCTTTGGTGAGACCACACTTGGTGTACTGTGCGCAATTTTGGTCTCCATTTCTAAGGAAGGACATACCTACCTTGGAGACAGCCCAGTAAAGGTTCATTCGATTGGTTCCTGGAATGTTATCCCACAATGACAGGCTGAATAAATTGGGCCTGTGCTCTCTGTAGTTCAGCAGAATGAGAAGTACTCTCATTGAAACATACAAGATTCTGAAGGGGCTTGACTGAGAGGTTGTTTCCCCGGCTAAGGAATATAGAACACGGGGGGGGGGGGGGGGGGGGGGGGAGAGACAACCTCAGGCTAAGGGATGGATCATTTAGGACTGAGATGAGGTTGTGAATCTTTTGGAATTGCTTACCTCAGAGGGTTATGGATGCTCCATTGTTGAGTATATTTAAGGCTGGGATAGGTAGATTTTTGGTCTCTCAGGGAATCAGGAGATAGAAACATAGAAAATTGGAGCAGGTGTAGGCCATTCATTATGATCATGGCTAAGATATGGGTTGTGGGCGAGAAAGTGAAGTTGAGACAGAAGATCCGCAAAGATGATTTTAAAAAGGCGCAGCTGGAATCATATGGTCTACTCCTGCTCCTATTTCTTATGGATTCAAATGAAAGTGACCACTTTGATCCAAAATTGGCTCAGTGGCAAGAAGCAAAGGGTAATGGTCGATGGGTGTTTTTGTGACTGGAAGGCTGTTTCCAGTGGGGTTCCACAGGGCTTGGTACAGGGCCCCTTGTTGTGTGTGGTATGTATCAAACATTTAGACTTAAATATAGGGGGCACGATTAAGAAGTTTGTAGATGATTCAAAAATTGGCCCTGTGGTTGATAGTGAGGAAGAAAGCTGTAGACCGCAGGAAGATATCAATGGACTGGTCAGGTGGACAGAAAAATGGCAAATTAAATTCAATTTGGAGAAGTGTGAGGTAATGCAGTTGGGGAAGTCAAACAAGGCAATGAATACAGAATAAATGGTAGGAGTCTGAGAAGTGTAGAGGAACAGAGTGACCTTGGAGTGCATGTCCAAAGACCCCTGAAGGTGGATAACGTGGTTGAGAAGGCTTACAGGATACTTTATTGGCTGAGGCAGAGTGTATAAGAGCAGGGAGGTTATACTAGAACTGTATAGAACACTAGTTAGACCACAACTAGAGCACTGTGTACAATTCTGCTCATTACATTACAGGGAGGATGTGATTGCACTTGAGAGGGTACAGAGGAGATTTACGAGGATGTTGCCAATTATGCAGAATTTTAGCTATGAGGAAAGATTGGTAGGCTGGAGTTGTTTTTTTTTTGGAACAGAGGAGGCTGAAAGGGGATTTAATTGAGTTGTATAATATAATGAAGGGTTTAGGGTGGATAGGAAGGACCCATTTCTGTTAGCAGAGAGGTCAATAACCAGGGGGCATAGATTTCAAGTAATTGGTAAAAGGATTAGAGGGGAATTGAGAAGTCATTTCTTTCACCCAGAGGATGATGGGGGTCTGGAGCACACTTCTTAAAAGGGTGCTAGAGGCAGAAACCCTCACTGCATTTAAAAGACACTTGGATATGCACTTAAGGTGCCATAATCTACACGGCACTGTAGCAAGAGCTGGAAGGTAGGATTAGGCTGGATAACTCTTTTTCAGCTGGCATGGGCACGATGGGCCGAATGGCCCCCTTCTGTACTATAAATATTTCTATTGTTCAAAAGCAATTCTTCGCAGTTTATCAGTTTTCCTGCTAGACCTGAGGGTGTGTCATTGCCATGTATGTGCAGTCGATGATGCCCTGCACATGCTGTAAGCCAGCCAGAGATGTAAAGCCGAGGGCCTCTCATTCTGACTGTCACCAGAGGTGAAGCTGACCTAATTGCTGGTCTGACTGAGAATCCATCAGTCACCTGCCTTATGCATTTATGTGAAACTGACTGTCTGCATTAAATTTAATCTACCACGTGTCTGGTCATTCTAACAGCCTGATGATATCCTCTTGAAGTCTATCACTATCCTTCTTGCAGTTCACTACACTTTTAAGTTTTGTGTTGTCTGCAAATTTCGAAATTGTGCCCTGTACACCCAAGTACAGGTCATGAATATATAAGGAAAAGCAGGGTCCCAGTGCCGAACCATGGGGTACACCACTGTATGCCTTCCTCCAGTCCAAAAAACAACTGTTCACTACTATGCTCTGTTTCCTGGCACTCAGCCAAATTCTTATCCATGCTGCCACTGCCTCTTTTATTCCTTGGACTTCAACTTCACTGGCAAGTCTATTATGTGGCACTTTATCAAATGCTTCGTTGGAAGTTTTATGTACACCAATAATAAATATAACAATAAATAGCCAATGTAACTCCTTTATTCAAAAAGGGAGGGAGACGGAAAGCAGGAAACTACAGGCCAGTCAGCTTAATATCCATCGTAGGGAAAATGTTAGCTATTATTAAAGATGTTACAGCAGAGCACTTAGAAAAAAAAAATCAGGGTAATCAAGCAGAGTCAACATGGTTCTGTGAAAGGGAAATCATGTTTAACTAATTTGTTGGCGTTCTTTGAAGAAGCAACATGTTCTGTGGATAAGGGGAACCAGTGGATGTACTGTACTTATATTTCCAGAAGGCTTTTGATAGGGTGGCACATAAAAGATTATTGCAGAAAATAAAAGCTGTGTAGAGGGTAACATATTGGCATGGATAGAAGATTGGCTAGCTAACAGGAAACAGAGAGTAGGCATAAATGGGTCATTTTCTGGTTGGCAAGATGTAACGAGTGGTGTGCCACAGGGATCAGTGCTGGGGCCTCAACTTTTTACAATTTATATAAATGACTTGGGTGAAGGGAACAAAGGTATGGTTGCTAAAATTGCTGATAGGAAGGAAAGTAAGTTGTGAAGAGGACATAAGGAGGCTACAAAGGGATACAGATAGGATAAGTGAGTGGGCAAAGATCTGGCAAATGGAGTATAATGTGGGAAGTGTTAAATTGTCCATTTTGCCAGCAAGAATAAAAAAGAAGCATATTATTTAAATGGTGAGAGATTGCAGAGCTCAGATGCAGAGGGATCTGGGTGTCCTAGAGCATGAATCTCAAAAGGTAAGTATGCAGGTACAGCAAGTAATTAGGAAAGCAAATAGAATGTTATCATTTATTCAGAGGGGAATTGAATACAAAAGTAGGGAGGTTGTGCTTCAGTTATGCAGGGCATTGGTGAGATCATATCTGGACTACTGTGTACAGTATTGGTCTCCTGATTTAAGGAAGGATATAAATGCATTTACCAGACTAGTACCTGGAACGGGCGGGTTGTCTTATGAGGAAAGGTTGAACAGGCTGGACTTGTATCTGCATAAAAAGCTGGTTAAGAAAATCGAAACTCATGGAATAGGAGAGTCAGTGTCTATTTGGATAAAAAATTGGCTTATGGACAGAACTCAGAAAGTCATGGTAAATGGTTGCTTTTCAGACTGGAGGATGGTAGACAGTGGTGTTCCCCAAGGGTCAGTGCTGGAACCACTGCTTTATATATATGTATAAATGACTTGGTTCTTGGAACACAGTAGAATCTCAAAATTTGCTGCGACAGCAAACTTGGAGGTGCGACAGTGAGGATGATATGAACTGCCTGCAACAGGACATAGATAGGCTAACAGAATGGGTAAAGGGGTGGCAGATGGAATTTAATACTGACAAATGTGAGGTGATGCATTTTGGCAGAAGGAACAGGGAGAGGCAATATATACTTAATGGCACAGTTCTAAAGAGTGTGCAGGAACAGAGGGACCTGGGGGTGCATGTGCATCAATCTTTGAAGATGGCAGGACATTTTGAGAGAGTAGTTAGTAAAGCATATGGGATCTTGGGATTCATAAATAAAGGCATTGAGTACAAAAGCAGGGAAGTTATGCTGAACCTTTATATAGCTCTGGTTAGACCCCAACTGGAGTGTTGTGTCCAGTTCTGGTCACCACACTTCAGGAAGGATGTAAGGGTCCTTGAGAGGGCGCAGAGGAGATTTACCACAATGGTTCCAGGGATGGAGAATTTTAGGTGCAAGGTTAGGCAGGAAAACCTAGAACAAAGAGGATTGAGAAGAGATTTAATAGAAGCGTACAAGATTATGACAGGCTTAGATAAATTAGACAAGGAAAAGCTGTTCCCACAAACAAATGGTATAAAGACGAGGGGACACAGATTGAAAGTTATGGGCAAAAGATGCAGGGGGAATATGAGGAAGAACTTTTTTACGTAGCGGGTAGTAATGACCGGGAACCCGCTGCCCACAAGGGTGGTGGAAGTGAAGATAATCAATGACTACAAGAGGAAGGTGGATGGCCACCTGTGAGAAATAAATTTGCAGGGCTATGGGGATCGAGCTGGGGAGTGGGACTGACAGCATAGCTCTGTGGAGACCATGGGCCAACTGGCCTCCTTCTGTGCCGTAAATGTCTCTAGGACTTCCTCTTCTATCAATTTTTAGTCCACGAGTATCTCAACTACCTCCTCTTTCACTAAGACTTTGGTAGCGTCCTCTTGCTTTGTAAAGGCAGATGCAAAATCCACATTTAGTACTCCAGCCGTGTCTTCTGCCTCCATGGTCCCTAATGTTTGGTCCCTAATTATTCCCACCTCACTATTCAGATGTTAGAGAAGACTTTTGGATTCCCTTTTATGTTAGCTGCTAGTCTCTTCTCATACTCTCTCTTTGCGCCTCGTTTCCTTTTTCACTTCCCCTCGGAACTTTCTACATTCAGCCGGTTTCTCACTTATATTATCAACCTGACATCTGTCATAGGCCTCCTTTTTCTGCTTCGCCTTACTCTCTAGCTCGCTCGACATCCAGGAAGCTCTCTGGCTTTGGTTCCCCTACCTTTCCCCCTCTTGATAATATATCTCGATCGTACCTCCTCTTTAAAAGCAGCCCTTTGTTCAATTAATAGTTAAAAATAATCAGATAAAATAATGAATTACTCATTGCAAATCAAATCACATAAATCCATTTACTACAAATACATAAATAAATAATCAAATTAATTAGATCTAAGGGGTTAAAGTAAACTAAGTCAGGAATACAAACACTAAAGGGATCCAAAATTCTAACAAAATCTAGTATACATAAATAAAACAAAATAAGAAGCTTTTATGCATAAGTAGACTCTAAAAAGAGCAAGGTCGAGAGTGGAGCAGTAGAAAAGGGCGAGCTGAGAACAGAAAGGAGCATAGAAACTTAGAAAATAGGAGCAGGAGTAGGTCATTCGGCCCTTCGAGCCTGCTCCGCCATTCACTATGATCACGGCTGATCATCAAACTCAGTAACCTGTTCCGACTTTCCTCCCATATCCTTTGATCCCTTTAGACCCAAGAGCTATATCTAAATCCTTCTTGAAAACATACAATGTTTTGACCTCCACTGCTTTCTGTGGTAGCGAATTCCACAGGCTCACCACTCTCTGGGTGAAGAAATTTCTCCTCTTCTCAGTCCTGAAAGGTTTACCCCATATCCTTAGATGATGACCCCGGTGTTCTGGACTCCCCCACCATCGGGAACATCCTTCCTGCATCTACCCTGTCAAGTCCTGTTAGAATTTTATAGATTTCTATGAGATCCCCCCTCACCCTTCTGAACTACAGCGAAAAAAATCCTAACTGACTCAATCTCTCCTCAAACGTCAGTCCCATCATCCCAGGAATCAGTCTGGTAAACCTTCGCTGCACTCCCTCTATAGCAAGAACATCCTTCCTCAGATAAGGTGACCAAAACTGCACACAATATTCCAGGTGTGGCCTCACCAAGGCCCTGTATAATTGCAGCAAGACATCCCTGCTCCTGTACTCGAATCCTCTCGCTATGAAGGGCAACATAGAGCACAAGAAAAGGGAAAGGCCGAGGCAGGGAGTAGAGCACTAAAAGAACTGAGAGTCTGTGAGGGGCATGAAAGAAAAATCACTAAGTGATGTCACAGCACAAGGAGGGGCGGGTTCACATTACATTTCAAGGAACTTCAGTTCAGGGTTATTGAGCTAGAGTCTGAGGTGCAGACGTTGCGAGGCATCAGGGATGGGGAGAGTCACCTGGTCACTTGGATCCAGGAGACAGTCACACCCATTAATTTAGGTAGTGGTACAGGTCTGGTTAGTGGTCACAGGCAGGAAGGTGTGACTGTGAGCCAGGCAGGTAAGGAATCTCAGGTGCAGTGCTGGAGCAGCCTTGGCCTTGTCCTTATCCAAGATGAACGAGGTTCTTGCTGCTGGTGTGGATGAGGATGCTGTCTGCAGGGTGGATAAGTACTATGGTACAGGAGGCCATTAAGTGGAGAGAGTGAAAAGGAATGTGGTAGTGGCAGGGAACAGTATAGTGAGAGTGACTGTTCTCTGCAGCCATGACTGGGATTTCCAAAGGCTCTTTCAGCTGCCTAATGCCAGGGATAAGGACATCTCCTCATGGCTGGAAAAGAACATGCATTGGGAGGGGGAGGATCCAGTTGTCGTGGTCCATGTAGTAACCACAAACATAGGTAGAACTAGGAATGAGGTACTGCTGAGATAGTTGAGGAGAGAGGATCAAAATTAAAATGCAGAACCTCGCTGGCAATAATCTCCAGATTGTTTGTTGAACCATGTGCAAATTAACATAGGGTCAAACAGATGTGGTTAAAAGAGTGATATCAGAGGTAGGGGGTTCAGTTCAAGAGGGAACTGGCATCAGTTTAGGTGAAAGAGGATGCTGTTCCGTTTGGACAGGCTCAGACCTCGTGGATCGACTAACTAGGGTGGTAGATAAGACTTTAAACTAAAAGTGGGGGGGGGGGGGGGGTCAGGTGAAGGCTAAATTTCTAAACAATAGGAGAAATGTCAAGGCTCTAGAGCAGAGTAAGGATTTCGTAAAAATAAACAGAGGAAGGAATAAAGCTATCAGGGAAAATAGAAAAAAAAATTTCAAGGTAAAGGCACTGGGTGGATTTTACCAGCCTCCTGAAAATACTTCCGGGAGAGACCCGCCACGCTCCCTGATGTCAGGAAGGCCCCGCCCCATTTTACCAGTGGCTGCGGGGCCTCAGAGTGGCCCCCCCACCGCTATTCAGCGACGGCACCTTAATTTAAATACATTTTAATTAATGCATAATTAATTATTTCATCGTGACAGCCGTCCCACCCCAATATTCCGCCCGCTTGCCGGAACTCTCACGCCTTCGGATCTCTCTTCAGAGCTCCCTCACGCTGGTGGGGAGAGGGGAGAAGGGAGAAGTTTTCAGGGCGGTGGAGGAGTGGGGCAAAACTCTTCCTATTGGGTCACAAGTCAATAAAAATAGAGACATTTCTTTTGCTCCTCTCCCAGCACCTCATAACAATTAAATTATTTGCCCTCCTCCCCAGAACACTTACCTTGTCCATCTGACCTTCCCCGCCACCCCCCCAACCAAACTGAATAAACTTAAAATTTCAACCCTTCCCACCATCCCCTACACCCATGATGTTACTTTGACCCTGTTTCCCCACCTCCCGCACTGCTAAGCTTATCTTGTACCCTCGACCTCCCCACCAGTGCGAGGCCTCATTCCCTGTACAGGGATCCGAAGGCACGCCAGTGCCGGCCAGCAGCCCAAAGATCGCAGCAGGACATCAGACGGTGACCCAAGTATCATTTATTCATTCATTTTAATTTATTTACATATTCAAATGGGGGTCCCGTCGGTGAGCGGCAGGGAGCCACCATGAGATCTCGCTGATGCGTCGGGATGCGTGGCGGCCCTCTCCCGGAGGCACCTTCAGCACCCCCCACAGCTGCCCCTCGATGCCTGGGGGAGAAGAAAATCCAGCCCTGGATTTTCCAGGGTCTCAAAGAGAAAGATGAGCTAGGTGTTTCTTTCAGCTGGCTACAAACCCGACTGACTCAAAACAGTATTTAAAAATGAAACCCACTCTTGAGCACCATAAATCTTGACGTCATTTCTCTGTAAACAACTCACACAACTCACCACAGCTTCTGTTACTTATTTAGCTTAAGGCATGTGACATCCAGTAAAGGTTGGTTTACAAACAAAACCTCCCAGTGACCCTTGTTAAAAAAAATCACATCCATGGAATCTTTTCTATATCCAAATGAACCAATGTCCATTATTGTAAAAGACGAGTCCGCACAAAAATTTTAAAAATAGAAGCACTTTCGTAACATGTTGCATACATAAGTCAACTAATCATGCTTGTGCATTCCCTTCATGCCTGTCTTCTGTCCGATTTACCTAGCCCAGTGCTCCTATGCAGTGCCATCCAGTGGTTGCAGCCTGGCTAGTGGAGGGTTGCTGACTTTCAGTGGAGGAGAATGCTGGCGACCTTGGAGGACAACAGCGAACAGCCTTGAAGGCCTGGCTGCAGACTGCATTATCTCGGCATGGACAGCAGCATTCTAAGCTGGCTGGCTGACAGGCACTGTGGCAGAATGAATGCTATCTTCCTGAGAGAGGACAGCAAATTTGTATTCTGTGGAGCCACTTCTGCTCCCCCGGGTCGGAGCCTCAGCAATCCTAGCAATATGTTGGAGGACAGATTTCTAGACTGCTGTGAGACCCTGCAAGCCCCTTGCACACTGTAATCCACAGCCCAGATAGCAGTCAGCAGACCATTCAAGACTTCAGTCTGAGCTTCCAATACAGCACTCAGACATTGGGCGGCTGCTGCTCGTGTTGCAATGGAAGCTGTGATACTGGTCGTCAAATGCTGCACCATGGTTGGGTCCAAAAGGGCATGAAGATGGTCACCACTTTCATGCTGGAAAGCCTTATGCCAAGTTGGCACTGGAGCCAACAATGCTTTTTGACATTAAACTCAGGCTGCCTGGCAGGCTTCCCAATGCACCAAATATTTTGTTGTGTACAGCCATCAGCGTTCTTTTAAGGTTGTCCCATCACAATGCTTAGCTAAGTCCTCTACAGAATTCACATGTGATTTTGCCCTCCGTCATGCTGGCACCTGTGCTATCCTTGTCTCCCGTCCTGGCTGCAGGTCAGTCATGCCCGGTGTCTCACCATGTGCAGATCCCACTTCTAAGCTATCCTCTACATCAGGAGTTCTCAACCTTTTTGCTTCTGATGCCCCATCCCAAGTTATAAAAATTCCAAGGAGCCCCTATTGTACAACACAGGTATTTCTTTAGCTGCTAAGGGAAAGGAGGAGAAGTAGCAGAGGAAACTGGACAGATGGTCTCAATCTTAGCAGCAAAGTTGTCTTTGAGCTCCTCACGCTTATTGTTGGCGGTGAAGGTGGAAGAGACGGGGAGAGAGTCTTAAGACGACTGATGTAGTGAATAGTTTATAGTCCGAGAGTATTTTCATATTTCAACAGAAAGAATGGGTCTATTGAAACCATTATGAATGTATTATTCTGAAACAGCTACCTCATCATTTTTCCTGCTTTTTTTTTCTAATTTATTTCTTTCCTCCTTTTTGTTCCTCATTGATTCAGTTCGACACACATTGAATGAGGCAATCAGTGCTGAAATCTCTTCACTGCCTTCCACATTTTACTCATTTGAATGCCCAAAAGAGGTCACCAGTGGTCAGACTGGTTGCTAAAATCCACTTGTGTTTCTATCCGCTGGTCTTCTTGTCTTGTGTTGGCGCTGTGGGAGGCTGAGGACTGAAATCCATGTGCACACGAGGCAGGAACATGTGCATTTACTTTACCTACCTTCTCCATTGCGTCTGTGCACCAGCTTCTTGAGTGTTGTTGGAAATGCACTGATCCAGGCAAGTGCAGAGTATTCAATCACACTTCCGACTTGGGCCTTGCAGATGGTTGACAGGCTTTGGGGAGTCACGAATGAGTTACTCGCTGCAGAATTTCCAGCCTTTGACCTGCTCTTGCAGCCACAGTATTTATATGACTGGTCCACTTCAGTTTCTGGTCAGTGATGTTGATGGTGAGGGAAGTCAGCGATGGTAATGCCATTGAACACCAAGGGGAGATAGTTAGATTCTCTCTTGTTTGAGATGGTCATTGCCTGGCACTTGTGTGGCGTGAATGTCACTTGCCACTTACCAGCTCAAACCTGAATTTTGTCCAGATCTTGCTGCATGTGGACATGGACTGCTTCAGTATCTGAGGAGTTTCGGATGGTACTGAACACTGTGTAATCATCAGCGAACATCCTCACTTCTGGCCTTATAATGGAGGGGTCATTGATGAAGCAGCTGAAGGTGGCTGGGCCTAGGACACTATCCTGAGGAACTCCTGCAGCAATGTCCTGGGCTTAGATATTTGGCCTCCAACAACCACAACCATCTTCCTTTGTACTTGACATAACGCTAACCTGTGGAGAGTTTTCCCCCGATTCCCATTGACTTCAATTTTGTTAGGGCTCCTTGATGCCACACTCGGTCAAATGCTGCCTTGATGTCAAGGGCAGTCACTCTCACCTCATCTGTGGAATGTTATCATCATAACAGAAAAATTTGGCACTCTAGAAATTCATGGCCAGAGAGGTTGTTCATCAGTAATTATGAAGTTAATACACCATTAATAACCCAGTTACATGTTATGCAACAAAGGGAACCTTTTCAAGACTGACCTGTGTTACAACTGAGGCGGGAGGAGTGCACTGTTGATTCTAGTTCCACTTCTCCATGGGGTCACAACATACAGGTAAACTTTTTCCCGCTTACCGATACGGTCAATCATAGACTCTATTTTTATCCCAGAATAAAACACACCAACTAGGCTTCTTTTATAAGAAACTGATTGTTTAGTTGTTTATTAAACAGGTCTTAACCAGTAATGAAGTAAAGCATAAACACACAGATTGAAATATTTAAGTTCCCTTTATACCTTAGCCACTCACACACCGATTAACAGGAAAAATAAAAGGATTTTTGTTTTTACAGCTCTATTATCGACAAAAAAACATTTGGACTGAATACTTGCTCATTCTTGAACAAGCAGCAGACGAGATATGGTGTGTTCCAAAACTGGCATACAGTCTGGCCTCTGAGTACACAGACAGCTCACTGGGATCTTTTCAGGCGGCATTGAGAATTAATTCAGCAGGGTTTTCTTCAAAGACAGGAGATCAGATGAGTTGACACAGTGTACTTCTCAGAGTCTTTGGGAGAGGTGCTGGAAAGATGAGCTGGGTTGTCTCCTTGGAAGTTCTCTCCCTTTTTATACAATTCTACCCCAACTCTAAACAATTCAAAAGCAAAACCAACAATAGGTGGTCAACCTTTTGACCTGCATTAATCTTGACCTGTCACTTCCTCGTAAACAACTTTTCCAGGTGTCCAAAGTTCTCTGTTGTTTATTGAGCTGGGCATCAGGTGGTTTCCCAGAAAGGTGGTTGCTGCTGGGAGTCAAGTAGTTTCCCAGAAAGGCTTGTTTTCCTCACAAGACCTCTCAGTGCCCCTTTTAAAATACATTTCCAGGGACTGTTTTTCAAAGTCAAGTGGCCTTTACATGACCCCCTTTGAAAATCCTAAAGTTTAACATTTCTTCAATCTTTCAAAAATGAATCCTCGAAAAATATATTTAAACAAACACAGAGGCACTTTCGTAACAGCTGGTAGCCCTATCGTTTCAGTCTGTTTCTCGATTCTATTTTTTCTCTGCTGGTCCAATCTTCTCCCACATATATCCATGATTCTTCCCTTTGTCTCCGTCACTTTAACTGTTTCCCGTTTCCTGGCCTTAACCGTCTTTTCTTCACCTTGGACGTCCAGTCTCTCTACACTTCCATCCCCCAACAGAACAGTCTGAGGGGTCTCCACTTTTTCCTTAAACAGAGGCCCAATCTGTCCCCAATCACCACCACCCTCCTCCCCCTAGCTGAACTTGAACAACTTCTCCTTTAACCCCACTCACTACTTACAAATAAAAGGTGTTGCTATAGGTGACAACATGGGTCCTAGCTATGCCTGCCTTTTTGTGGGATTTGTGGAACATTCCTTGACCCCCTCCCTCAACTCTTTTCCTGATACATTGATGGCTGTGTTGGTGCTGTATCCTACTCTCGTCCTGAACTGGAAAATTTCATTAACTTTGCTTCCCATTTCCACTCTTCTCTCACATTCACCTGGTCTTCCGTTCCCTTCCTCAACTTTTCAGTCTCTATTTCTGTGAATAGGCTATCTACCAATATTCATTATATAGCCCACTGACTCCCACAGCTACCTCGACTACACTTCCTCACACCCTGCTTCCGATAAGGACTCCATTCCATTCTCCCAGTTTCTCCGCCTCGGTCGTATCTGTTCAGATGCTGCAACCTTCCATACTAGTGCTTCTGATATGTCTTCTGCTTTCCTCAACTGAGGATTCGTCCCCACCATGCTTGACAGGGCCCTTGACTGTGTCCATCCCATTTCCTGCACTTCTGCTCTCACCAGTCCCCCCTCCCTCAAAGAACCATGATACAGTTCCCCTTGTCCTCACCTTCCACCCCACCAGTCTTCCTATTCAAAAGATCATCCTTTGCTATTTCCGCCACCTCCAGCACAATGCCATCACAAAACATACCTTCCCCTCATCTTTCATCATTCCGATAGGACTGTTCCCTTCGCGACAGCCTGGTCCAAATACTCCCTCTCCACTGCATTTTTCCATGCAACACCTGCCATTTTATCTCCTCCTTCACACCGTCCAAGGCCCCAAACACTCCTTCCAGGTAAAGCAGTAATTTATGTGCACTTCTTTCAATTTAGTATATTGTATTCGGTGCTCACAACGTGGTCACCTCTGCACTGGGGAGCCCAAATGCAGATTGGGTGACCGTTTTGCTGAACACCTCCATTAAGTCTACAACTGTGACCCTGAGTTTCCGGTCGCCTGTTATTTTAATTTTTCACCTTGATCTCACCCTGATCTCTTTGTCCTCGCTCTCCTGTAATGTTTCAATGGAGCTCAAAGCAAGCTCGAGGAACAGCATCTCATCTTTCGATTAGGCACTTCTGGTCTCATTGAGTTCAACAACTTCAGACTATAACTGCTGTCCCATTTTCTTTCCTTTCTCTTTACAGGCTTTTGCTTTACTGTTTTTATCTTTTTTTTTGCTTTAGTACGGCAGCTGTTCATCATTCTGCCATTCACATCTTTTCTTTCTTTACTAGTTCCATTAGCACTCCCTTTGGTCCTATACCACCAACCCTTTAGTCATGTAATCTCTCTTGTCTTCCACCAATCACAGATCTTCCCCTTTTGTTCTTTTTCCAACCCTCCCCCTTTCACTTGCTTCAAACCCATTACATTTCTACCTTTCCCAGTTCTGATGAAAGGTTATCGACCTCAAAGATTAACTCTGTTTCTCTCTCCACAGATACTCCAGAGTATTTCCAGCATTTTCTGTTTTTAGTTCCGATTTCCAGCATTTGGCTTTTGTAGATTTTTTGCCAAAATAATAGCTTTGGCTGGTATGTCAAACATGACAATAATACTTGGCAGTGGACTACTATTTGGCCTGAACAATGTCAGAACCATTTGTCAAGCTGCCACTCAGAAGAAGAGGATTTATATCCAGACTAAAGTAAGAAACAAGCTTAAACATATTCAATTCACTCTACAAAGACTGTCTTTGTGAGCCAGAGAAAATATTATTATAGTGAGGGCTACAGATCCTATTCAGTTATTACTAGCAAGACATAATCTTCTCAACTAGTTCAGGCTTTTATTCAACATCTTCTTCTCATGTGAATGGCCTGACAGTTTTTTTTTTTAAGTAAAGCAAGTCTACTAACTGAAACACACATCTTTATTCTCTGCTGCACTATCCCAGGTCAAACAAAGAATGCTGATTGTGATATATAACTTGTTCAAGAATACATCCCCTACATATATCCGACTATACCTTTTGTTGATTTGAACTATCGACAACTTTATAGTTTAACTCTTGTTTTTACAAATAAATTTGTTGATTCACAAAATACTATACAACACAATCAGCAATTTACATTATGCATAACTGGGAGCTAGTTCTTCAAGCTTCAAGATACTGCAGCAAATTTTCTTGTTACACCTGGCCATAAAAAAGTGCCTGGTCACAGCACAGAGAGGTAGTAGACTGTGCAGCAAGGATCACACATGTGCACTAGGAGTTCCCCAAGTTTTCATCCATTAATTTAAATGGACTAAAAATTGGAGCACTCCGCTATACACACAACTCTTGTGAATTTTCCTCTATATGATGTACCCATGTAATCCTTTACACGCAAGCACAGTAAGAGGAAAATTTGTGATTTAGCCAGAATGTACCAAAACTGATTAACACTAGAAAAATTACTGCTGTTATAAGCATGTTTTCAAATGATTTCTTTGAAACTGACAACCGAAATGTTAGCAGTCTTAACACTTGGGTCAACAATGGAATAACGGATAGCAATGAGCTGCATCTCCTCATACCTGCTTATTGTAATGGTAATAATTGCAAATCACATTGTCATGTACCCCATTACGCCACAATCCCATTAGATTAATCTTTACCAATGAGTCATATGAAATCTCTCAGAAACCTCGGAACAGTTTTAGCATTGGATTACCATCACTTTTAAAATATAGAGATAAATATATTTCTGTCATGAAGGAATATTTAATTATGATCCCACTACAATACAGCGCAATGAAAAATACTTTCTATTGTTGATTATACTATTACTCTATACATGCAGAATCCACCAAAGAAGTCATCAATTAAGTGGTTATGAGCTACAAATCAATGAGGTCTGGTTAGCATAGTAAGAACTTTTATACCCAAGTTCACTTCCAATATTGAGTGGAATTAGGCCAGCGATCTAATGCTGGGTGGCTAGGATCACAGACTGACCCTTTTCCCTATTCACCCCGGGGACCAAATGCCCTTGAAGCTAAGGTGGACGCCTTCGCAAATAATTTGGAAAAGATGGCTGCTGGAACAACTCGCAACCTGGATAAATTGTCCACCATAATGCAGACCTTAATTTCCACACAACCGGGCGGCAGTCCAGTGACACAAATTTCTTGCCACCCACCCCAAGAGCAGGGCAATAACCTGCTCTGACAGCATCAAGCCCCTCATTTATGGTCTGAAGTGGGGTTCAGACAAGATGCAAACAGACACGGTGGTTCCTGTGTTCCTGGGGCTGACAGCAAATTATGCTTGTGGACACTGGATCTTCCATGACCACCATTCACTCCGCACACCCTGAACGCCAGGCTGCGGCGAAGAAGGGTTGCTTTTCTATTATAGGCGTAATCGGAGCTCAAGCTTTGGCGTATTCGGGATCGGCTATTGACCTCTCGGTTGAACAAACTATCATACCTAAGAACCTTTGTTTATGTGTATGAGGGACGAATGTGGAATTTTGGGAAGTGATGTTTTAAACCAAACGGGAGCTATTGTTGATTATAATCAGAGTTATATTTGGTTTGGGACAGGGGGAAGTGAATTGATCAAAGTATTGGACACTCATTCAGTATTTGCGATTAAATAGGCTTGCCTGTTTGCGCTCCCTACATACCCTGACCAGCAGTAATGTCAATTATTGAGCAGCATGCCCCTGTGTTTGCGAGATCCAAACATGACTGTGGACACTTAAGAGGGCGAGGAACACATTAATGGCCCTCCCCACCATCCTTATAAGCAATATCCTACCCTCATGGATAGTTTTCCTGGTTTACGAGAAGTTGTCCACTCCCTTCTTGAGCAAGGCATCTTGCGCACGGGTACTTTAACGACCAATTCCCCAATTCGGCCTGTACGGAAACCCTTTGGCTCGTGGAGACTAACCATTGATTACAGAGTCTTAAACAAAGTGAGTGTGAGGCAAGCTCCCGTGGTTCGCAAGGCATCAACAATCTTATCCAGTCTCCCTCCCAGGGCACAATTCTATACTATTTGGGACATTTCTAATGGATTTTGGAGCGTTCCCGTTGCTGAAGATCAGCAAAAGTTTGCATTCACCTTTGAAGGTCGGGGTACACGCAGACATGCCTTCCGCAAGGCTCCCAGAACTCTCTATCAATTTTTCATGCACTAATGGTCAGGATCCTGGAAGAATTTTGTAAACCGGAGTGTCTTTTACAGTATGTTGACAACCTTTTATTAGCCACAGAGGCTTTTGACGAATATCTGGCTCTCTTGGATGAACTCCTTACCCTGCTAGAAGAAGGCTTAACTGTTAAGAAAGAACCAACGTCCCTGCTAAGGGTTTCAGCTCTGACCAACACAAAGTAGAGATTATTCAACGACTCCCCATACCTGTTTCAAAAACCTCCCTACGTTAACTACTTGGGCTGATGGGCTATCAGAGAAATTTTCTACCAAATTTTGCTGAGCTTGCTAAACCACTATGATCTATTGAAGGAGGACAATGATGACACTACTGAGGCATGGACTGCTGAACACACCGCCTCAGTAGAGAAGCTCAAACAAGCTGTCATGCAGGCAACCTGCCTGTTAGACCCTGATCCAACCCAGCCCTTTTACCTTGAGGGAGGAGCAACAGACCAAAGTCTTACAGCAGTACTCAGCCAAGAAAGAGGTGGAAGACTCCAACCTATTGCCTATGCATCTTGCATCCTCCGGGGGCAGAAAATACCTGTTCTGCTCATCAGCGCCATCTACTGGCCACCTTTTGGGAATCCTGCATTCTCCACACACACCATTGAACCTTTTACTCAAACCCAATGATACTCTTGTCTCTGCACAGCGTATTAGTAAATGGACTCTTGAACTCTTAGAAAGAGACTTAGATATCACCCCAAGGCAAACCACCCTGTTGCCATTATTGCTAGCCTACCAGGGTCACCCACACCAGTGCCTGTTCCCAGTGCTGGATCTCAACCACCCAATGCTGCAGGCCCCTATCCTAGATGCCCAGTAGGTCGATGGGTCATCATATCATGTGGATGGATCCCCTCAAACCGGATGTGCTATTGTCTTACCAGATCAGACGTTTCAGTTCAAGGGCTCAACCCACTCGTCACAACAATCCGACCTCATTGCTGTCATGGTAGCTGCCAAAATTACCTCCTCTACCCCCACAAATATCTGGTCAGATAGTAATTACGTGTGCAACGTGGCCCGCTCTCCCCCTGTATCACAAAAACTTGTCCTGCTCCTCAGATGGTAAAGCCCTCCTGCATGCAGGTGGAACCCCTGCAGAACCATAGTGCCCCTTGTCATTTTGGTAAGGTTGACGCCCACAGCAAAGACTCCTCACCCCACACCCGAGGCAACAACCTTGTGGACCGGGGGACAAAGGAAGCTGCCTCGACTGGGTAGCCTGTACCTGAGTGGGTAACCTCATCCTCCATTCTTGTTGGTATGGCGTTTACTGCCCTGCTCAATTTAACTGACCTCCAGAAATCACAACCACCCTACTCCCAGGTCATAGAGTGGCACCAACAGAAAAGCCCTTACCAGCCCCCGCAGCTTGGGCTGCGCAGATCAGCTTGCAAGATCAAGGCTCTACTCTCCTCCTTATGGCTAAAAACACCCAGGGTGAGTGGGTTGTTTGCATTCCCCCCTCCCTTTATGATGAGATGATGTACCTCTTCCATTTTCATCCCACTGGTGGACACTGTTTCACTCAGACTACCTTAGCCAAACTCTCACAGGTTGGATCGTGGCCCAACATGATCTCGCATGTTGAACGGTACATTAATAGATGCTTGCTATGCCTTCAGATGAAACCCACCCCCTCCCATACCAATCGCGCCTTTTTACATTCGCAACCGCCCCTGGAGGGTCCTTGAACACACATTCAGATCGACTTCATTGGACCTTTAACCAAATCACCAGGTGACTACTCTTATGTACTAGTAGTCGTTGATCAATTCACTAAATGGATTGAAGCCTTTCCATGTTGCAGTAATACAGCTCTGACTGCTGCCAAAACCCTATTGATTGAGGTGTTCTGCAGGTGGGGACTGCCCCTACAAGTGGGTAGTGATCAGGGTTCGCATTTTACGGGTGAAATTTTTTCTTCCTTAGAAAAATTGATAGACATTAAACATACATTGCACATTTCTCATCATCCACAATCATCAGGGACTGTGGAAAGGGCTAACAGAACACTAAAAACAATACTTTAGTGCATAACACCCAACTCAAAGCTTAACATGCTTCTGCTTTGCTGAATGGCGAAGAAATCAACTCCACATAGGACCACTGGAATTTCGCCATACCAGGCAATGACCAGTGGTTGATGAGGATCCCAGGGCACCTGACTTTGACAGGCACCACTCCGCTAACCCTACAACCATGCAATCAAAAGTGGCTGGACAATGTGGTAGATTACATGGGTGAGATTAATCAGACTGCGGCTAGGAATTCAGGGATGTCGAAGAAACAATTTAAGAAGCAATGTGATAAAGGGGTCCAACCTATCGAATATGAGATTGGTGACAAGGTAACGATTCAAAATTATAGTCTGAAGGGATATTCCTTTGAACCAAAATGGAAAGATCCATTTAACATTGTGGACAAATTAAATCTGGCTGTTTATTTGATCCGCATTCTCCCAGACAAGTGGTTGACCCTATCTAAACTTAAATGGTACCACATTAATCAGATGAAAACTGTGAGAGAATATCACGGTTAACAATGACCTCAAAGAGCAGATACATCAATATGCCAGGTGATTTGGTTTTGATATTCCCCCTTTTCCCGAACATCTGACTGACCTATATAATACATCCAAACACTTTTATGTCCTGCAACAACAAAATGGGGAAAACCCAGAGATAGGGGAAGACAGCCACTGGTGGGACATAGGATTAAACATTGAAATACCCTCTAGGATCAACATCATTTCCCATAGCTTGGTAATTGCTCAGTTGGTGATAATTCTGATTTTGGTGTGTGCCTGAAGACAAATCAGGGGACTGAAAGAAAATGAGAATTAGACAGGAGACCATGAAAGGATATGTCTTCCATAAGAGATCAATGCCATCTGGTATTTCACTCTCAAGGTGGGGACTGTAGGAACTAAAGGGTTAACCTCTGCCTTGTTTTATCTGTTGGGTGAATCTAAGTAATGATCTGATAAAACTCATGAGATACTAGGTTTTAAATTAGAATGATTTTGTGATGGTGCGGTTATGCTTGGGAATAGTTATACTTTGTATGTAAGGGGTAAGAAAGAGGTCTAGGGGTTCCCTATCAGCTTTTTCCTGGTTTGGCCGGAACAGGGTTTAATTTTTAAAACACCGTGTTTTAGGTTCCCTCTCAATGAGTCCTTGCTCACTGCTCTCTAATTGTAATGGCAAAGAAATCAACCAGACAGGTTCTCAGATTTAAACAAAAAAGATGTAACTTTATTAAACTTAAAACTCTAATTCAGTTAAAACTACTAGAAATACACGACCGCGCAAGCATGCATATGTGATAAACACACGCGCAAATAGAGACAGAAAAGGAGAAAGTATCAAAGGAGAAAAGGTTTGAAGCAATAGCTGGAGTTCAGTTACTGGCTTTGGGGTTGATGTAAAGTCTTGGATTGCAGTTAAGCCTTGCAGTTCTCAGTGGGGCCCAGTGCACACTTTCAAACTTGTTTCAATGGTCTTGCGTCTTCAGGCTCGAGTTACTTCCGTGGGTCCCTGGAACTCTGCGAGAGAGAGAGACCCTCCTTCTCTGTTGTCTTCAAATTGTAGTCTCTTCCAAAACTCTTGTGAGCACAATTCAAGCAACTCCAAGTTGGCCAGCAGGTTAGTCATGTGACTAGCTCCTTATTTGGAACAACCTGTCCTGTGAGACTTTGTGCATTTCTTCAAGCTTAGCAGACACTCTCAGTCGGTGGGGGGGGGGGGGGGGGGGGGGGGGAAGAGCGTGGAATGCTGGCTCAATGACATTTAATGTCTGTGGATCAAAATCCATCTGGCTAATTGAATCAGGGAGGCACTCCCATTGTCTTCTCCAGGCAACTGTCTTTTAGAATGCAAGTGTGCAGCCATTGTTGTGGTCTTTTTAAACAAGTTATTTCAAGTCCAGTAACAGTTCAAATTAAGGTTCCATTTGACAAAATTAATAAGTCCCATTTTGGCAAGTCTGGTTTTCGTCACAATATATATCAATGTAATAGATTAGAACTAAGTTGTGGACTTTGTGTTTAGAATCATATTGTTAAATATGAAATGTATATTGGTATACTGTAGCGGGGAGATGGTAGGAGACAGTGTTGATTGTAACAATAGCAGAAGTAGCGTTGCTATGAGACCGGATGCCCATTCTGCATTTACTAAGACGGACTCAGTCACAATAAGGGATAGACTTGTAGGCCTCACAAAGGATGATAATGCAAATAAAGATATCCAGAGACCATTCAAGACTTGAACTGACAGCAAACATTCCCTGTTGTGTGAAATGACTCAGGCCATCAAGCTATCAACAGAGATAATGTATCTGTTGTCATCTGATTACGATAAACTAATCAAGAAGGGACAATTTGCAGAAGCTGAGATTAAACCTAACCAATCAAAGGGGTAAGGTGGACTATAACCTAATATGGAAGGAAAGAACCCTCAGAGGGGGCCATAATTGGCAGGCTGGGACAACTCGGGGCACACAGAGTCAAGAAGAAACCAACCTACAGTCAACAGAACACCTCAAGAAAGAAGATGGCACCGTAGCAGCTTGGAAGGCAAGGATCGAGGACACCCTATCTCCTGCTGTATAACTACTGCCATTGGTTAAGTATTGCTTATATATACTTGCTGTACTTAATAAACCCTCTATCTTGATTAAGAAACCAGAGTTTGTACCTTGTGGATCCAAAGCTAGTCAATATCCCACCTAAACACACAAAAATCTTACAGCATAATAAGAACAGTTTATACTGAAGTTCACTTCCAATATTCATTGGAATTAATAAAGAGGTCACCAATCTGGTTTATAGTTAACAGGAAACTGGAATACAAATCTACCCTCAGAATTCCACACCAACTAATGGGAATTAGATACTCTCATTCAGGAAGACAGTAAGGACAGAAAGTGTGAGAGACACAAGTGTCATGCTGGTGCAAGTCAGAGATTTTAGTTGAAGCATGATATTAATGTAAGCAGCTTTTTCTTTTCAACTATTACATGACATACACAACCGATGAGTGCTTGATGCTGTGCAAGAATAAATCAGAAAAACCTCTTTCGTGGCTGACATCCTTCACCTTGATCAGTACAATTCAATCCTGAGACAAGAAAAAAATCAACATTCCCAGCACCATCAAAGAACAATCTGTTGCTTTATTTATTAGTACATTTATTTCATTATAAAATGATTCATGTATATCAGTGTCAGCTTGGGACAGTTGTAGAACTCTTGCCCGAGTCAGAAGGTTATAAATTTAACTCCTCTTCCAGAGACTGAGCACACAATCTGTGTGGAAACTTCAATACAGTACTGAGGGAGTGCTGTAATGTTGGAGATGCCATCTTTTAAATGAGACATTAAACTGAGGTCCTCTCAGGTCTCACTGAAGATTAAAGATCCTGTGGCATCCAACTCAGTGATAGGTGTATCTGCTGATTCTCTCTTCCTCCCCTATATATCTTTTCCAACTTTACTAAAAGGTCTGTTTATCTTCAATTTCTGATGAAGGGTACACATTCAAAACGTCAAAACCTTCCTGTTCTCTTTACAAGTGTCCTATGGAGTATTTCCACCATTTTCTTTTTGTTTTAAGACCTCTGGCATTTGCAGCTTTTTTTTTTGAATGAATCTTGTAAATAATGTTCTGAGTCATACAGAATAGTATGCTGCAGAGATCCATTTTTGTTAACTGCAGTTTTTGACTGGCAGGGGAATGAAGCTATATCTTGTTCCGAAAGTAATCTCTTATCAGTAAAACACTGACAGAATCGCATAGCATGGAGGAAGGCCATTCGACCCATCATGTCTGTGCCAACTCTTTGAAAATGCTTTCCAATCCCATATCTCTGCCCTTTTCCCAGAGCCCTGCAATTTTTTCCTTTTCAAGTATATATCCAATTCCCTTTTGAAAGTTACTGCTGAATCTACTTCTACCACCCTTTCAGGCAGTGCATTCCAGATCAAAAGAACTCACTGTTGCAAATAATTTCTCATTTCCCTCCTGGATATTTTGCCAATTATTTTAAATCTATTAAAGACATCGAGCCTTTTTTTGTTTCGGTGGGGATGGGTGGAGAAAGGATTCTCTTAATCCCACTCCATTTTCATTCACTATTTGTTGCACAATTGTTTATAAATATATATTTAATATATATGTATGCCATTTTTCACTTCACAGATTTATAGAGTCAGAAATTTATGTTGATCCCACAGTAAGCAATAAGGCCATGTGTTTTGCTGGGGTGGAGGGTGGGGGAGAACTGGTTTGTGGGGTAGGGGGGAACCTTCCAATGTTGCTGTATATCACAATACCACATCTCCATTCTGCAGTTTTAATTTTAATATAAAATTAGCTGTGGGGTAACCATTTTTAGCAACCATTCAGGTCCCGCATGCTGTGCTCTGTTGCTGTTAATTATCTATCATTTTACATGTGGCAGAGTTCCTTCTTCGGTGGTGCTGTGATGATATCACCCTAATTTTTATTTGACATTTTAAAACCTGTTTCTTCAAAATACCTTAAATGGTTCCTCACCTAAATTATTGCATAATGAGCATTTTTCATTGTTCCTTTTATTCTGCATTGAACTTAACATCTTTGGCCCTATTCTGAATTTCTGCCAATTTCAGCAGGTGTGGTATCAGGCAGCAAAGCCAGTTTTTAATTGCCTTTTCTGATTAACACAACATGAACATGTTCAAACAGCCACAAGGCCCGAAATTTTACTTTGCTGTTGATCAGAAAATTTACGATGTGTTCTCATTACTTTTCTTTTAGTCTTCATTATTCAAATTTATGTTTTCTGTCATAATTATCTGATGGTAATGATGTTATATTGCAATTACAAATAAAAATTATGACTGAAAGGCAAAGAAGTAAGCACAACCCAACGTCAATTCTAGCAGCTCTATTTATTATCATATTACGCATATGTTAGGAGCTGCTGGCCAGAACACAAACATAACAACAGAGTAGTGTGGTCGAAAACTAATTTAGTAAGAAAAGAAAACATTTACTGTCCATTCTTCAGATTAGTAGGAACTGTAATACAGTGACAACACGCCAGTTGCTGACTGAACAGAGCCTGACAATCAACCCCCCGAGGAGAATCTGTCAGTGCTAATATTGTACAGCTCACAGGCACACAACTTGCTCAAAGAGGTTCCTTTTCTCTATGGAAGAGCTAAGAGCTGACAGCTAGGTATATATCAGCCAAAGCAGCAGAATAACACCAAGAGAATGGTAATATTTCCAGATGTCAAATTTTATTACATGGAAGCCCATGGGAAAAAATACAAAACTTGTACTTCAGACTTTATGTTGTTCTTCCTTACATATATCAGTATCATGTTTACTGTAAATTGCCAATTGTCTACAGTGTAATTAATGTATCAACAGAGCCGGGAATCTTATGAGCAAGGAAACTATATGGCTATCTAATGAGCGAAAACTTTAAAACTTGATGAGGTTGATGCATAGGATATCAACTAATGATAAGTGTGCTCCCGAACTTGCCACGCACCTAGCCAAGCTGTTCCAGTACAGCTACAACACTGAGATCGACCCAGCAATGTGGAAAATTGCCCAGGTATGTCCTGTACACAAAAAGCAGGACAAATCCAACCCAGCCAATTATTGCCCCATCAGTTTACTCTCAATCATCAGCAAAGTGATGGAAGGTGTCGTCGACAGTGCCATTAAGCGGCACTTGCTTAGCAATAACCTGCTCAGTGACACTCAATTTGGGTTCCGCCAGGGCCATTCAGCTCCTGACCTCATTATAGCCTTGGTTCAAACATGGACAAAAGAGCTAAACTCAAGAGGTGAGGTGAGAGTGACTGCCTTTGACATCAAGGCTGCTTTTGACGGAGTCTAGCATCAAGGAGCCCTCGCAAAAGTGGAGTCAATGGGAATCGGGGAAAACTCTCTGCTGGTTGGAGTCTACCTAGTGCAAAGGAAGATGGTTGTGGTTGTCAGAGGTCAATTATCTCAGCTCCAGGAAATCACTGCAGGAGTTCATCAGGGTAGTGTCCGAGGCCTAACTATCTTCAGATTCCTCATCAAGTCAGAAGTGGGGATGTTTGCTGATGATGGCACAATGTTCAGCACCATTCGCGACTCATCAGATATTGAAGCAGTCCGTGTAGAAATGCAGCAAAACCTGGACAAAATCCAGGCTCAGGCTGATAAGTGGCAAGTAACGTTCATGCCACACTTCTTCTTTCTTTTGGGCCTCCTTATCTCGAGAGACAATGGATACGCGCCTGGAGGTGGTCAGTGGTTTGTGAAGCAGCGCCTGGAGTGGCTATAAAGGCCAATTCTGGAGTGACAGGCTCTTCCACAGGTGCTGCAGAGAAATTTGTTTGTTGGGGCTGTTGCACTAGTGTCAGGCAAAGACCATCTTCAACAAAAGAGAATCTAACCATCTCTACTTGAAATTCAATGGTATTACGATCGCTGAATCCCCCACTATCAACATCCTGGGGATCACCATTTAACAGAAACTGAACTGGAGTAGCCATAGAAATACAGTTGCTACAAGAGCAGGTCAGAGGCTAGGAATCCTGCAGCGAGTAACTCACCTCCTGACTCCCCAAAGCCTGTCCACCATCTACAATGCACATGTCAGGAGTGTGATGGAATATTGTCCACTTGTCTGGATGGGTGCAGCTCCAACAACAGTCAAGAAGCTCGACACCATCCAGGACAAAACAACCCACTTGATTGGCACCCCATTCACTCCACCACCGACGCACAGTGGCAGCAGTGTGTACCATCTACAAGATGCACTGCAGCAATGCACCAAGGCTCCTTAGACAGCACCTTCCAAACCCGTGACCTTTACCAACTAGAAGGACAAGGGCAGCAGTTGCATGGGAACACCACTACCTGCAAGTTCCCCTCCAAGCCACAAACCATCCTGAGTTGGAACTATATCACCATTCCTTCACTGTTGCTGGGCCAAAATCCTGGAACTCTCTTCCTAACAGCACATGGACTTCAGCCGTTCAAGGTGGCAGCTCACCACCACCTTCTCAAGGGCAATTAGGGATGGGTAATAAATGCTTGTCTTGCCCGTGATGCTTACAT
This sequence comes from Heterodontus francisci, assembly GCF_036365525.1. NCBI lineage: Eukaryota > Metazoa > Chordata > Chondrichthyes > Heterodontiformes > Heterodontidae > Heterodontus > Heterodontus francisci. The sequence continues at coordinate 132,984,122 of NC_090375.1, forward strand.
CAAAAAACAAAAGAACAAAGAACAGAACAGAACAGCACAGCACAGGAACAGGCCATTCGGCCCTCCAAGCCTGCGCCGATCTTGATGCCTGCCTAAACTAACATCTTCTGCACTTCCGGGGCCCATATCCCTCTATTCCCTTCCTATTCATATATTCGTCAAGATGTGTCTTAAACGTCGCTATCGTATCTGCTTCCACCACCTCCCCTGGCAGCAAGTTCCAGGCACTCACCACCCTCTGTGTAAAAAACTTGCCTTGCACATCCCCTCTAAACTTTGCCCCTCGCACCTTAAACCTATGTCCCCTAGTAACTGACTCTTCCACCCTGGGAAAAAGTTTCTGACTATCCACTCTGTCCATGCCGCTCATAACTCTGTAAACCTCTATCATGTCGTCCCTCCACCTCCGTCGTTCCAGTGAAAACAATCCGAGTTTTTCCAACCTCTCCTCATAGCTAATGCCCTCCAGACCAGGCAACATCCTGGTAAACCTCCTCTGTACCCTCTCCAAAGCCTCCAAGTCCTTCTGGTAGTGTGGCGACCAGAATTGCACGCAATATTCTAAGTGTGGCCTGACTAAAGTTCTGTACAGCTGCAACATGACTTGCCAATTTTTATACTCTATGCCCCGACCGATGAAGGCAAGCATGCCGTATGCCTTCTTGACTACCTTATCCATCTGCGTTGCCACTTTCAGTGACCTGTGGACCTGTACGCCCTGATCTCTCTGCCTGTCAATACTCCTAAGGGTTCTGCCATTTACTGTATACCTCCCACCTGCATTAGACCTTCCAAAATGCATTACCTCACAGTTGTCCGGATTAAACTCCATCTGCAATTTCTCTGCCCAAGTCTCCAACCGATCTATATCCTGCTGTATCCTCTGACAATCCTCATCATTATCCGCAACTCCACCAACCTTTGTGTCGTCCGCAAACTTACTAATCAGACCAGCTACATTTTCCTCCAAATCATTTATATATACTACAAACAGCAAAGGTCCCAGCACTGATTCCTGCGGAACACCACTAGTCACATCTCTCCATTCAGAAAAACACCCATCCACTGTTACCCTCTGTCTTCTCTGACCGAGCCAGTTCTGTATCCAACTTGCCAGCTCACCTCTGATCCCGTGTGACTTCACCTTTTGCACCAGTCTGCCATGCGGGACCTTGTCAAAGGCTTTACTGAAGTCCATATAGACAACATCCCTTCCCTCATCAATCATCTTCGTCACTTCTTCAAAAAGCTCAATCAAATTAGTAAGACACGACCTCCCCTTTACAAACCCATGCTGTCTCTCGCTAATAAGTTCGTTTGTTTCCAAATGGGAGTAAATCCTGTCCCGAAGAATCCTCTCGAATAGTTTCCCAACCACTGACGTAAGACTCACCGGCCTATAATTTCCTGGATTATCCTTACCACCCTTCTTAAACAAAGGAACAACATTGGCTATTCTCCAGTCCTCTGGGACCTCACCTGTAGCCAATGAGGATGCAAAGATTTCTGTCAAGGCCCCAATCAATTTCTTCCCTTGCCTCCCTCAGTATTCTAGGGTAGATCCCATCAGGCCCTGGGAAACCTATCTACCTTAATGCTTTGCAAGACACCCAACATCTCCTCCATTTTGATAATGAGATGACTGAGACTATCTGCACTCCCTTCCCTAGGCTCATCATCCACCAAGTCCTTCTCATTGGTGAATACTGATGCAAAGTACTCATTTAGCACCTCACCCATCTCCTCTGGCATAGATTCCATCTCTGTCCTTGAGTGGGCCAACCCTTTCCCTGGTTACCCTCTTGCTCTTTATATATGTATAAAAAGCCTTGGGATTTTCCTTAATCCTGTTTGCCAATGACTTTTCATGACCCCTTTTAGCCCTCCTAACTCCTTGCTTAAGTTCCTTCCTACTGTCTTTATATTCCTCAAGTGCTTCATCTGTTCCTAGCCTTCCAGCCCTTACAAATGCTTCCTTTTTCTTTTTGACTAGGCTCACAATATCATGTGTTATCCAAGCTTCCCGAAACTTGCCAAACTTGTCTTTCTTCCTCACAGGAACATGCTGGTCCTGGATTCTAATCAGCTGACGTTTGAAAGACTCCCATGAATGAATAAAAAAAAAAGTGGAATTCTGAGCCGGAAATGTAAACAATTTGGAAACAGTTGGATAGGGCACGGCTCACTTCAGATTTTGACAGACTACTGTTTAAAGGAGTTGCAATGTTAAAAATTTAGTCAAATTACACCTTGCATTTGTAAAGCACCATTAACACAGAACAATGTTCCAAGGCATTACACAAAGGTGTACTCAGACAAAAATGGATACCAGCTGAAGAAAGAGAAATTAGGGCAAGTAGCCAAAATCTTGCTGAAAGAGGTGGATTTTGAGAATGATCTTAAAAGGAGGGGAGAAAGCATTAGATTGGCAAAATGAAGTTAATTCCAGAGCATGGGGCTGAGACAACAATGGGTTGAAGGGATGGGGTGATGCAAAAGAAGTCAGAGTTGGAGGAAGAGTGTTCTGGGAAGCAATGTGCAGCTGGAGAAGGTTAGAGATAGGGAAGTTTAGGGAACACAAGTACCAGTCTGTCTTGCAGGTGTCCCATGATTTGGGTGAGAGCGCAAGAAGGCGGCAGGGAATGCCTAATCTTTCTTTGTATGGCCCAGTGTCTGACTCCCGGTCCATCAATAAAACTATATGCCTTTGTGAAATCAAATATTTTACAAATTAGGCCAAAAGCCTCACAGGAATAGTAATATATTAGTCTAAGGGGTTATTCGGTGCTGCATAACTCCATGCTCTATGAGCTGGATTTTACCTTAGGCGGACAGGAATTCGCCATCGACATAAAAGTCCGTGGCGAACCTGTTTCCACCTAGCCGGGTATCCGTCCCACATTTTACAGGTCCCTGCGCTTTAACTGTTCCAAGGTGGGACTTCCACCTGTTTGAGAGAGGAAGTCCCACCTCATTGGGCTGCCGGCCAATCACAGGGAGCGGTGGCCACTGCTGGGACTGCAGCCCAGCTGACCAGATGGAGCCAGGCGCGAAGGTAAGTTGGGTATGCCTCACCAGGCAGATCGGTCCTTCCCTGGTGAGGCTGGAGTGGTCGTTTGGGGGGAGGGAGGCATCTTGGGTCCTGGGGGTGGGTTGGGAGGCGGGGGTGGCCCTCAATCGGGCACCCTGTGCCCGACTGCCATGGACCCACCCCCCCAGCTTGCGGAAAGGCTGGCAACTATCACTGGGTGAGCTTTCATGTCCCCAGCATGCCCGCTTGCCATGGGTAAAATACCTGTGGAGGTGGGCGAAGATCCTTAAGTGGCCGTTAAGTGGCCACTTAAGGACCTTGATTGGCCTTGGGCGGGCGGGTCGTTGACCGGAGGCGGGAGTGGGGTGGGTCGGCCTCCCGGAGCCTCCCGCTCAATTTTACGCCACCCCCACGCCACCATCCGTCTCGCTGGGTTGGCCTAAGATTCAGCCCTATGACTCTATTCATAACACACTGACATAGGCTCACTTTATTTGACAAATGACTTTACAATTTGTAATTTCACATGATGACACGTATCTGAGCATAAAATTACACAAGCTCAAAACTGAATAGATTAGCTTGATTCTATTAATTGTAAAGTTGCAGAATTTAATGTAATAAATTATTTATTGAACAAAATACAGCGTATGCGCAACCTGATCTGTCTACTGCAACCTGGAGGCTTGAATTTTTAAAAATAAAATGGAAGTGTTTGAATATTACAGATTTATTAATACTAAATCATTGAGAAATTATATTAATTTCCAAAAGAAAGTGGGCTGCTCCTAGCTTAGTGCTCCCTCAAGAATTTTAATTTTAACTAAGCTTTTTAATATTATGTTGATTTAAAGTTCCTAATGAGTCTTTATGATCAGCACACTTAATGGAAGATGATGTTGCAGGCTTGACGTGGAGCCAGGAGGATCGGGAGCGCTCCTTTCAACTGCACAGTACTACCGACGGCCACTGCCAACCCAAAATCACCCCCACCATACACTCCCCTTTCCTCCTCCCAGTGCTGCCCTACTCCGGGACTGACACTCATCCTTTAAAAATGAGCTGACTGCCTTTAAAGGCACAAGAGATGCTGGCAATTGGCCCACATAATGTTACTGAACCCAGATGCCCAATTTCCGCTGGCCTGGGCCTCCTGGTTGAAAACATACAATCAGTATATGGTATACAATGCAGGACCAACGTTACCATTTTATTTCCACACCATGGTATCAAAAGGTAAAGATCTGGTTAAAGTCTCCCCCCCTCACATGTTTATCCTAACTCCAAGGGTTAAATTATGAAGAGAAATTACACAAACTAGGGTTGTATTCTCTGGAATTTTGAAGGTTAAAGAGTGATTTGCTTGAATTTTTCCAGATATTGGGGGTGCGGGGGGCCCGCTGAGGGTCACCACGCTGCTGTTGCTGCCGACCCCCCTCTCCCTCCCGTGGCCCTCACCCGAGATCCCTCCCACCCTGACCTACCTGAGGCCTGGGTCGAACGACGACCCTTGGTCATCTCCAGCAGCAGCCACCACCTCTGCGGTGGCGCTGCAGCTGCCGTTCTCTGATTGGTCAGCAGCTCTCCAAGGGCAGGACTTACGTCGATGGGGTCCCAAATCCTATGGAAGGCCACCGCTGTCTACTTAAGTGCCTATCTGACCCTAAATTCAGTGGGCCTTCCAGAGAAGAGCCGACGCGGGGATCTCGGCGTCAATTTCCCCCGATGTCGAGACCCCCGCCGCCAGCATAAAAGTCCCCTCTGGTCTTCATTACATGTTTTCAGGTGAGGGTGCCTTGTTTTGGGGTAGAATCTGTGTTCACTCCAAGCAAAATCACATGCATCAGGGGGAACAAAGTTTCCTTGGCCTGGGATCCACTGACAGTTTAGTATATTGGTGAGAACAGGTACACAAGCCAGTGAAGATCCAGGTCTGGAATGTACCCTGGACCACTTCGATACAGTTTTTCCAAGCCCCTTATAAAGTGGGCAGATGGAGGCTAACCTTTGCCCTCTTCTGAAATGAAGATGGAGCGAGTGACTGGCCAGTGCCGCAATACCCATCCCCTTCTTCTGGCTGGCACTTGAGATATGCTTGTAGTTGTGTGTAATATGCCTTTGCGGGGTCAGTGATGAAGGTTCCCAACAGGCGCATCCCAGCATTTAGAACTGATGTTGAGCCCACACATTCTCAGCACCATCAGACGTGAGTTGGTATCAATGCAATCCTGGCAACTGTCCATTAGATAAAGAATACTAAGTGCCTAGACAAATCTGCCTAGAGATCTAATGGAGATCTAAGGCAGAGTTGCATGGAGTTGGGACTGTGGGAGTTTGGCACATTGAGAGCTTCAAAGGAGATCTTTTCGTTTATTTACTGATTTGAAAAAGTGTTTCTGATAAACTGGCATCAAATCACTCTGTTGGCAGTATACTGCAAAGCCTCTCTTGAATAATCCAGACACAAGAATCAACCCTTTACATTCCAGGGTTTGTGGTTGAGGCACATACAGTTAACATTGAAGATTAGATTGGATAGGTGGATGAAGGAAAAGGGGTTGAAGAAATATGGAACAGGCTGGGTAAATGTCATTAAAAGTATTTGCTCGCATGGAGGGTAAGTATTGATATGAGCTGGATAGCCCTGATGACCCATTTCCATGTTGTAACTTCTATGTATGCGTGCAATCTATTGCCTCTCATATCCTGGGAAAGTTAACTGTGATAAAAGTTGAAAGTCTCTCATTTTGTTGTAGGGAGGAGGAAAACATCCCAAAATTTATAAACTGGGCAGCCTTGTTAAACAAGACATCAGGTATCCAATGAAAGCAATAATGTACCACAAAATGACTAATATTTAACTGCTGTCCTGTGGTGTGGGAGACAGCTAATTCAGAGCTTCTTTGGTCAAGTGTGGTCTCTTTATGCCTATCTCCTGAATGGCATCTTGAAAAGAGTGCTGGAGTCTGTAAAGTCTTGTTTTTGGGTATTTGTCAGTAGGACTCCCTCTATTTTTCATCCTTCTGCTCTTATTTCTCCTCCACTGAAATTGGAAGCAGAGGGATCTCTATTCGGAAACTCAAGTTGAAGTTTGCATGAGGAGAGTTTTTTTTCCCAAAGTTAGTCCCAGAGCGGATATTCAGACAGGTTGAAGGCCCTCTTGAGGGCTTCTGAGCAAAAACACAAATTTAAAAATCAAATATGTAAAATAAAAGGTCGTATGCAAGTCACTTGGGCTTAACATTAAAGTTCTATTATCGTGTCTGCATTGATTCAATGCTCAGTCCTGCAACACTTTATTAATGCAGGAGAGTATTAACTTGGCAACCACAGCAAGGCTTACGTATGCAGAGTAGCCACTTGGGCAAGCAACCAGAGAGCATATAGCCTTCAGGAGAGGAAATATATAAGAGAAAAACTTGCCTAAAAGATTGGAGAATTAAAATAAAGCAATATGATAAAAATCCCCATGATAATCTTATCAAAGAATTAGCAATTTGGCTTTACATTGGATCCTTTGACTTTATAAATATTCATCTGGGAACTTATGGAATTAGCCATGCATTTCAACAAGTTAACAAGTTAATGCAAACAACCCTACTCCACATGAGATGATTTTCAATTGGATCAGGTTGGCCTAAAGTTTCCTACAGTTCCTCAATGAACAATGGCCTTGAGCTTGTGGGGACAGGCAGCAAATGAAAAATTAATGCACTTTTGTGAGCCTCCGCGTCTGGAGATTTCCTGACATCACAAATCATATATTGATGAAAGGTCTGCCTTGCAAAATACAAGGTTCCTGACACAAGCAGTATCATTGTAGCTACAGGAACACAATGACTAAATATCCATGACTATTCCATAGGTTAAAGGAAACCAAAAGGACTGATGAACTCCAGTCACCTAGCTGGAGCAATTTACAAAGACTTCATTGCTTGCAGAACAGAGTGAGTGCTGATCTGCTGTTATCATTTCCAGTTGGGTGCACTGGTGATTTCCAATTCGTAGATCATAAAATTAATGAGCAGCTCAAAGCTGTGCTAAAAGAAGAATTATGGTGATGATATGCAAGCAAAACGCAGCATGATCTAAAGATTGGTTGACTGCTTTCTGAACTGGAAAACGATCTATGCTTGGCCAGTAAGCTGAATACATTGTTTTAAAAGGACTTGAAAAGACTTTGCTTAAATCTTGTATTGGAAATATTAAGACTTAGCAAGGTAGTGTTTCTGCGAGGTTGCACTAGTTTAATTTGCCTGAAATCAGCTAAGTTGGGGCCAGTGTAAAGGATTGAGAATTTTCAAGCACAAGTTGCGTCTTGTGCAACTCTTTTACATTGGTCTATATTACACTGGAAGCCAGCCCACCACAAAACTGGGCAGGCCCGCAGATCGAATTAATGAGTTTGGCAAGTTTCCACCAAGTATGCCATTTGTGGCCCTTCCAGGAGGCCGTTCAAATTCAGCTGTTTTGTTTAGGTGCAAAGGCACTCGTGGGCCCAAACGATTAAAATTACTCTAACTAGAACAAAAATAAAAAAGGGACAATCAAAATATCTTCAAACCCTGTATATAAATCACTCTAATCAGTAAGCTTTTAAATTCATTTAATTTGAAAATATTACATTTGCCAGAAACTAACTAGTGTACACCAATGAAACTAGTAAATGTTTCTCTTTCAGTTATTTAAAATTAGGTTAATCCCAGGTGGTGCATTAGGCACACCGATTGAAAATGCTCATTTTCTGTGATAAACCCAGTTTCAGGTGTATTAATAAAATCTACCAGGTTATCACTCTTAAATATATGAAAGAATATTTTTTAGCGCAAGGGGAAAATTACACTCTCAAACGCTGCCTTTGGTTTAAGGCAAATTTTACATCTGTGATTATGCAAATAAGTTGGGGTGAACTATAACTTCACTTCAATTTGCACCCAGATTGCCATCTGTGCCCAAAGTGGAAACTTTGCCATATTTTATTTTATGGTTGTGACATCTCCACTATTCAAACTCCTTTTAAACATATGGCTAGAGTCTTGGCTGAGTAAAAGCAGCATAACCATTAAGCAATACACAGTAAACAACTGAAGAAATCTCTAAGGGATATAATTTTGTGTGTTCACTATTTTTTTAACAAGAAAGTACTTGCTTCTATAATGTGGTGAACCATGAACCTTACTGCTGAGGGATCTGTATTCTGCTGCTCTCTCTACTGTTCAAGATTGGTATGTGTAAATTAAACATTTTAAAGAAAAGCAATTGAGTAGTCACTTCCTTCAATGAGACCCCTCATTAATAGCTTGTACATATTATCTATGAACTGTCATTGTAGTCCTTTCACCTAAGCGCAAATGAATATTCTGAACCAAACACATGAAAATAGTATAAATGCACAAGTTTTTTTTTGAAATGTCAAGAATTACCTTGGGGTCAAAAGGTCTAGATGCATTCTTTTCCTGATAGAAACTAAAATACCACAGCTTGCATTTAAATGTAAGCCATTAAATATCCTAGAGAACACAATCTACTCAGGCTAAAAGGTTACTAAAATAACACTTTTTCATTATAATGAATCTGAAAAGAGAATTAGTATGCAAGACAAACCTGAGAAATACATCAACAGACTTCAATATGGGAGTTTAAAGAAATAGTGATTGCCCAAAGCAAAGCCCCATCTATGCTATGCTTCTTCTGATTTTTGTAACATCTAAATCCAAGCTACTATCAGCATGAATCTGGTGAGGGCAAATTTATGAATTCCAAATGTCTTGTGAAATGATCTGCCTGTAATAAGTCAGGAACATCAATATCCGTGTCTTCTGCTGTATCTAATCTGCCCTCTTGGGGCAGAAGCTACGGCTATAATTAAATCGGTCAATCATATGAGGCCATTATACAAACTCGACTGCTGCAACCTTACATTTCATAACTATTGCATACCTTGTTGTGATCCAGCTAGATCTGGGGGAAAAGGAGTGCTGAAAATACTGCTACAAGTCTACAATACACCATTGTTAATATTACGGTGACAACAGGCAAAGGTGTCCCGATGTATTCATGCAGGAAAAGAGGAATTATTTTGGTTTTGAGTACTGATTACCAACAAAGCAAGCAATTTTTCATTTTATGCGCATATGCTAGTTAATATAAATGAGATAAAAATCAGGGAACTGTAATGTTCAAAACCCATGAAATATATCACCCAATTAAAATTAGTCTATCTTGAATAAAAATATAAAATGGAAGAGTCAAATATTTTAAACCCTGTATATAAATCACACCAATCGACAAGCTCCTCCCTCAATTTAATGGAAGCTTTTGTGATATAAATGATTTAGTAGCCTAAACTGGTATGCTGTTGTGAAAGGATTCCTGATGGGCATTACTGAATTTGTTTAAATAATTTTCATCTGGATCTCCATAGCTGCAAACTACTCCGTGAGAAATATTTTACTATTGGGTTTAACTAATTAGAAAAGTGGGTTGAGATAAATTGGACCTTTACCCACATCACATCACAGGCAAATTTCTGGCCACTGAAATCTATAGAGTAGGCAGCCCTGCCTAAAACAGGAGGCAGGAGCTATTTTTTAAAATATAACAACATGGATACAAACCATCCATGCTTAATTATGATCCTATGAAATGGCCATCCAGGGTTGCGACATAATGAGAAGTATACAGAAGTTTATTTAAAGGACAGGGCAATGTAACTTATGTGTATTTAATGTTTTTTTTAAACTGTTTGAGTCATTTTTTGTTAATTCTTCTCCTGGTATTCATGTTCACCATGAATCTTTTGTGCTGACTTATGTGCTGTGTCTTTTATGCCAACAATACTGCTGCCAATGGATGTCCCGATGCAATTTCCCCCTGTCTGAAGAGGAGGAGGAAGAATAGAGATATACCAAGCAGGTCAGTTTGCATCAGAAGGATTCCATACCAATCCATCAGTACCTTTATACTGCACCTACAGACATAGCTGTGCATACCTCAGTTTGGCAGACAATGAATGCAAATAGAGAGTACAACTACTAATTGAAGCTGGGATAGGAAACCCAATGGCAAAACTACAATATGCAGATGCCTGACTAATGGTAATGTTGGATGTTAACTCAGAGGTATCTTACGTACAACATGTCATTGTTTCAGTGGTGCTACTTGAAAGGCATGCCAGTATGATCAACAGCCAGCATAGTCTGAGTGACTACACTCATCAAAATACCAGCAAACACAAGTGCAGGATTGTCTGCACAGGGTCCACATCATCAGAGAAGCAGATGCACAACTGTACTATTGGCTATCACACTTGCTACTACTGTGCAGCTTAGGACTGCACAACCAGTGACTGTATCGGTCACATGTGGCAGCAAACATGCGCCCATCTCCTTCCAGAAATACTGCAATACTGACCTATGGGGATAGTCCCCTGGAAAGAAGCCAATTTCCTTGCAATTATCTTAGGTATCACTACCATCACTTCAGCAGACATCAAACAGGGAGTCACATGCTGAGTTATGCCATAATTTTTCTGCAGGATTAACAGCACCTTGGATTTTCCTTTAACTTAATTATCATCTGGCACAATTAGCCTTCTACCTCTTTGGCCTTAACAAAGGTTACCAATGGGTTGAGATTTCTTTCAAAGACTTTGAGATTTTTTTGTCTCCCTATTTTGGCACTTACATTTAATTGTCTATGTCCATTCAAATTTCACCTGCACTGCAACAGTCTACTCCAATCATAATTATACTTCCTGCAAAGTCTAAATCTGCACATGGATCTTTGAACAGTTTTGTTAACGGTTTTTCCCACAGGAAATGCATGCAAACAGCAAACTTCACTTTGTGTGTGATTAGCACCCGTTCCTGACAATTCAGGAGTAAACTGCACCCATGAAATTTCAAAAAAACAGTTAAAATGGAAAAGCTCAGATAATAAAGGACAACATAACAGGATCGTGGCTCAGAACAGCAGGAGGTAGCATCAGTATGGATGGATATAAGAAATAAAAAGGGGCAGGAAGACTGGTGGGAGTAATTTGTAAGCCCCCTAACAGTAGCTATACTGTTGGACAGAGAATTAATCAAGAAATAAGAGGAGCTTATAACAAGAGTAATGCATTAATCATGGGGGACTTGAACCTTCATTTAGACTGGACAAATCAAATTCACAAGAGTAGTTTGAATGCATTCGAGCCAGCTTCCTAAAATAAGGGACGAGGCTATTTTAGATCTTGTCTTGTGTAATGAGACAGGGTTAATTACTAATCTCATAGTAAGAGATTCTCTGGAGAAGAGTGATCATAATATGATAAATTTTGCATTGAGTTCGAGAGTGATATACATAAGCCCGAAACTAGAGTACAGAAATTAAATAAAGTCAATTAAATAGGTATGAAGGGCAAGTTGACCAAGGTAGACTGGGAAATTAGATTAAAAGTTATGACAATAGATAAGCAATAGTGAACATTTAAAGAAATAGTTCATAATTCTCAATGAAATACATTCCATTGAGAAAAAGCTCCATGGGAGAAGTCATCCATCTGTGGCTAACTAAAGAGGTGAAGGACAGTATTAGATTAAAATAGGCTTATAATATTGCCAAGAATAGTAAACCTGAGAATTAGGAGAGTTTTAGAAAGCAGCAAAAGATGTCCAAAAATGGAAGTGGGGGGAGGAAATAGAATGAGATTAAACCAGCAAGAAATACAATTACAAATTGTAAGAGCTTCTACAAGTATGTTGAGATGGAGTTCACAGTTTGCAAGACCAGTGGAGCACTGTGTGCAGACTGTTGTTGGAACAGATGACTTTTTGATTTGTCAGGTTTCAAAGCTCTTTTTTTGAGACAGACCCCCTAACTTAAAATTGAAACAAAAAATTTCAGGTTTCTGTGGAACTGAAACAGGTTGGAATCAGGTAAGACACAGGCTGGAATTTACCCTCACGGGCTGAAAAGTCGGGGGCGAGCCCACCTTGGCCGGGCCTGAAAGCCACACAGCGGTTTTACGCAGCCTAGGCCCTTAATTGGAATGGTCACGACTTCTGCCCCTCTGAGTGAGGAAGTCTGCCTCTGTTTAGGATAGAAATGCGTACTAATGTACCTTCTGGCTTGCCATAGTCACGTGCCCTCTCTCATGAGGCACTCGCTGCAGGCAACCATCACAAGTTCAGTTCAATAAAGACACAGTACAAGCAAGACCGTTGTCCTGTGAGCTTGTAACATGGTGTCAGAGTGGAGCTGAGATTGAGTGTTGAAGAGCTGTATAGAAGCACAGCTACTAAAAGAGGAACGCAGGAATTTTCAGAGTTGCAGAAAGCTGCTAAAAGCCACAGAAAAGTAACAAAGAAGCAGGCCACAGCTGAAAGCACTCGGTAAGACACAACGGCGGCAAATTTTCCTCTCCCGGTGCTGGTCAAAATGAAAGGTGATATGAAGACGAACTGGCAAAATTACAAAATTGCGACAGATTGAATTAACATACCAGAGCGGCTACGGGTAGCTACACATTTATCACTGTTGGGGAGAGACTGTCACAAAATGTATTCCACCCTAAACCTCTCCGAAGGACAAAAAAAATTGACAGCAAAAATTTTGAAAGCCTTGAAGGCACGCTTTGAACCCCAAGTGAACGTGAGTGAACGTAATGGTATGTGTTCAATATTAAGGCCCAAGGTGATAAAGAGTCCATTGATCAAGATGTGACTGTGCTAACACAGCTTGCAGAATCCTGTGAATTTGCACAGCTGAAAGATGATCTCATTAAAGACAGGATTGCATTAGGCATAAGAAATCCTGCAGAGAGAGCACGTCTAGTGAGAGAGGAGAAACTTACTCTCAGGAAAGCGATCAACATGTGCAGAGGTCATGAGGTTATAAATCAGCAGCTAGAGCATATTCATGGCAGAACAGACCAAGCCTTGCATTATGCTGATAGACATCCCGGCCGAAAGGGCAGAAAGATCATGGACAAAGGGCAGGATGCAAATCCTGCAGAGGACATCACACAAAGGAAAAGGCATGTCCAGCATGGGGAGAGCAGTGTTCTCATTGCAAGAAGCCGAATCAATTTGCACACAAGTGTTTGGCTAGAAGGAAGCACAACAAGCAGATACAGATGGCCACTGGAGAGATATCAGCCAAAGATTCCGATGGATCACTAAACACCATACAACAGGTTGGTTCAGTCAGGTTGATAGGTGATAAATGGTTTGTGATTGTTGGAATGATGATTGCAGAAGGAGAACATGAAGTCAACATAAAATGTCAGATAGACACCGGTGCATCATGCAGCATCATGACCTTCACAGACCTATGCCAAGTGGCTCAACATGGCAATCCAATAATCAAGCCCACCAAAGTAAAGCTGAAGCTATATGATGGCACCATACCAGTGCTGAGAGGACTAATTACTCAGAGCCCAATGCAATGACAAGAACGAAGATCTGGAGTTCCAGATCATAGACGGCTAGCAAAAGCCACTCATCTCAGCTGGAGCAAGTCTAAAGCTTGGACTGGTAACCCTCAATGTGCAAAAAAGAGATTTGCAACATGTCACAGCACACTAAACCACTGACTATGGAACAGATCCTAGAGGTGTAGAACAATGTGTTTACAGGTTTAGGATGCCTTCCTGGAGAATATCATCTGAGTAGATGAGAGGGTAAGACTCATTCAGCATCTGCAGAGGAAAGTTCCAGCTGACCTCAAGGCAAGACAGAAGAGCTGGAAAAGAAGGGAGTAATCAAGAAAGCGACAATTCCTACAGAATGGATTAGCAGCATGGTAGCAGTGAAACAACTTGGAAAGCTGAGAGTATGCATCGACCAAAAGGATCTAAATAAAGCTCTGAAGAGATCTCACAACCCCAGGCCAACCATCGAAGGAATTTTGCCACAACTTGCAAAAGCAAAAATCTTCACAACCCTAGATGCGAAGGATGGTTACTGGCAAGTAAAGCTGGATGAAAGCAGCAGCTTTCTAATTATATTCTGGACGCCCTTTGGGAGATACAGATGGTTGCGCATGCTGTTTGGCATTTGCATGGCTCCAGAGGAGTATCAGTGCAGACAGCATGAGATGGTTAGTAATCTTCCCAGAGTGGAAGCTATAATGGATGATCTGCTAGTTTATGGATGCGGAGACTCAATGGAAGAAGCCATTGCTGACCACGATCAAAATCTAGTGCAACAGCGAGATAGAGCTCACTAGATGAACCTGAAGCTGAACAAGAAAAAATAGCAATTAATGATGCCCGAAGTCAAGTACATAAAAAGGAGAGAGAGAGAGAGAGATACAGCACTGAAACAGGCCTTCGGCCCACCGAGTCTGTGCCAACCATCAACCACCCATCTATACTAATCCAACATTAATCCCATATTCCCTACCACATCCCCACCTTCCCTCAATTCTTCTACCACCTACCTACACTAGGGGCAATTTACAATGACCAATTTACCCATCAACCTGCAAGTCTTTAGCTGTGGGAGGAAACCGAAGCACCCGGCGGAAACCCACGCGGTCACAGGGAGAACTTGCAAACTCCACACAGGCAGTACCCAGAATTGAACCCGGGTCGCTGGAGCTGTGAGGCTGCAGTGCTAACCACTGCGCCGCCCTATAGGTCATGTACTGACAACAAAAGGACTTCACCTGGATCCCAAAAAGGTGAGAGCAGTAGCAGCAATTGGCGTAAAGCCTGGCTACCCGACCCAAACACGACTACATGAGTCGGGTTCAGGTTGGGTCGGGTCTATATTCAGCGTCCAGCATTCGGGCTTCAGATCAGGTTCGGGTTGGCTGTGGTGAGGTTTTGTTTTGCATTGTTTTCTTCTTAATCTACGTTTTGACGCGATTTTTTTTCTGTACTAATAACATGTTTGATATTTTCAGGTCAGGTCATGCATGAAAAAAAATTGAATGGCTCGAGCCCGGGTTGGGTTCGGATTGGCAGTAGGCAGGTTGGGCCCAGGTCGGGTTTTAATTTTATACCCGAGCTAGGATTGAATGCAGCAACCAACAGAAGTAAAAGCAGTGAAACGATTTGTTGGATTTGTCAACTATTCAGCAAAATTCTTGCCCAATTTGTCGTCAGACTGTGAACCATTACGCCAACTCAATGCCAAGATGTGCAGTTGTATTGGGGCACAGAACAAGAAGCAGTGCTCACTACAATCAAGCAACAAGTGACGGCAACCCCAGTGCTCAAATACTATGATGTAAATGATGAAGTCACCCTACAGTGTGACGCCAGTGAGACCGGACATGGAGCAACCCTAATGCAGCAAGGACAACTGGTTGCATTTGCATCCAGGGCATTAACACAAACTGAACGACACTAAGCTCAGATCGGGAAAGAGTGCACGGCCACTGTCCTTGTTTGTGAACATTTGCATCAATACCTACTTGGAAGAGACTAACTGACAGTAGAGTCAGACCACAAGCTACTTGCAAGCATTTTCCTCAAGCCGCTACTAGCTGCTCCAAAGTGTCTGCAAAGAATGTTACTCCAGTTACAGAGATATCATTTGGACGCGAAATACAAGCAAGGGAAACAAGAGCAGCACTCCCTATTGAGAAAGTTGAGGATGCTACAACAGAGTGTGAAATCTTACAGGTCCAATGTGAAGCTGCAGCTCGATATGCTCTGGAAGTCATCAACCCAGCAGAGAAATCTGATCAACTTGTTGATCAGAGCCTTGCTCAGATCAAGCGATCTACCCAACAAGATGCAACTCTCCAAATGTTGCAAGAACTAGTGATGAAAGATTGGCCTGAAAGCATTAAGGACAATCCTGTAGTCACAGGAGTGTATTGGGTATAGAAATGAATTGACAGCCCAAGATAGTATCTTGTACAAAGGAAACAGAGTCATTGTCCCTAAGGTGTTGAGAGGAGAGATGCTAACAGTGATCCATGCAAGCCACCAAGGAATTGAGTCAAGTCCGAGCAAGGCAAGAGAAGTGCTCTACTGTCCAAATATGAGCAATGAAATCAAGGACCTCAACAGCCAGTGCAGTGCGTGTAACGAGTATGAAGCTAAGCAAGCTAAAGAGCCGCTGATGACACATGACATCCCAGACAGACCATGGCTGAAGCTGGGAGTAGACCTCTTCACTCTCGCAGGAACTCATCATCTTGTCACTGTAGACTACTGCTCTGACGACTGGAAAGTGGACCAGCTGACTTCAATGACTACTGGTGAGATTGCAGAATGCCTGAAAGCGCATTCCAGATATTGTGATGAGCAACAATGGTCCTCAGTTCACGAGTGAAGAATTCAGCTGCTTCATAAAGGATTGGGAAATTCAACACCATACATCATCTCCACACTACCCCCAGACAAATAGAAAGGCTGAGGTGGCAGTGAAAATCGGCAAAGGAATCAGAAAGAAATCAAGCAAACCCAACACAGATGTATACAAGGCAATCCTCGATTGGAGAAACACACCTACTGAAGGCACGGAAAGTAGTCCAGTACAAAGACTAACGTCACACCGCATCCAAACTACTCTTCCATTCGCAAAAAAAGCTACTGAAGCCAGAAGTAACAGGCATGAGTGACAAAATCAAGGTGCCAAATTTCATTATGGCAACACTGCCAAACCACTGCCGGAATTGAGCATTGGAGAGCCAGTCAACGTACAAACCTTCAATGCTCTCAACAATAGTCAGCCCAAGTGGCAACTTGGGATCTGCGTAGAGCAGATGTCACCTCAATCGTAGGTGGTGGAAGTGAACGACCAGACATACTGTCACAACCACAGGCACATAGGTAGAACTGGAGAAGCTGTTCCTTCACTGCAGGCAGCTGATCGGGAAGATGTGAATTCACCATTTGCACAGACTACAGATCAACCATCAGTCCCAGAGGTCCGCAGCATCCCAAAAACGGAAATAGAACAACAAGTATGGTGGCAATAAGTAACACGGGAATGACACTCCCCGGAGAAGGAAAATTACCCAGATGAACAGCCAATGGCAACGCGCATGCGCACCATCAAGACACTGGCATGATTTTAAGACTGTGCGCAAAATACATGTGCAGAGACTGACGAGAACAACGAACTGCCAATGTGTGAGAACAGTTGTGTGCATAGTGAGTAACTTGGGCAACTCAGTGTAAATGATAATGCATGCAAATTTTTTTTTGTCTTTTTTGTATGATAAGGGGGATGTTTGGGATTGAAATGCAATACTGTACTAATGTTCCTCCTGGCTTGCCGTAGTCATGTGCCCTCTACCATGAAGCACTCACTGCAGGCTGCCATCATAAGTTCAGTTCAATAAAGACACAGAACAAGCAACACTGTTGTCCTGTGAGCTCGTAACAGCCTCCAAGAGCTGACAGCAGCTCCTCAGTTCCAACAGCACCACCGGGAGCAGTGGCCACTGCTGGGACTGCACCCAACCAGTACCAGCAAAATGGAGCAGTTCCCGGAATGGAGTTAAGTGTGTGGGGCCTCATCGGGTACAATTGGCTGAGCCCTGATGAGGCTCCTTGATGCCATACTTGGTCAAATGCTGCCTTGATGTCAAGGGTAGTCACTCTCACCTCACCTCTTGAGTTCAGCTCTTTTGTCCATGTTTGAACCAAGGCTGTAATGAGGCCTGGAGCTGAGTGGCCCTGGCTGAACCCAAACTGAACGACACTGAGCAGATTATTGCTAAGCAAGTGCTGCTTGATGGCACTGTTGATGACACCTTCCATCACTTTACTGATACCTGTGCAGTTAAATGCAGAAATCTAAATGTTGCTCTGTGTGATTCCTCCATAGGGAACGCTTAAGTCCCCGCAGAGGGCAATCTTTAGAAATCAGTGACCTGACAAGAACCTCCCCATTTATGCTGTAATATTGCTGTTAAAAGCCCCTGAAAATGTTATACCTTATTAATGAGGTGTAATGGAGTTTTTAATCGTGCATTAGTCATAATTACTGCTGAACAACCTCACTGGAAAACACATTTTATATTTGTGTGATGTCCAATTTTTCCATTATAACGATGCATCGAATTTAAAGTTTGTTATTTCAGCTTCGAATGTACCTATCCCTATCTTTATTTTGCTCTCTGTAAAATTCATAAAAAAGTGAAGGATAATCAGTGCATTTTACTGCCTGATTTCTTCATGTGATTGGCTGCTTATTGCGCTTGATGACAACACTATTGCTGGAAGCCTGGAAATCCCCTCGAGTGGGCGGCAGATCCAAGCTAACGTGGGGTAAGGTGAAATCCACGCCACAAAGATCGCTAGATCTTTGTGAGAAGCTTTCTTCGAGATCGGCGGAGAGTGCTGTCACTTCGCCACTGACCACAATGTCCCTTGTATTGAGTACCTGAAGAATTTCAACACGGTTAACTAGGTATAAAATAATTCAAGAATCAATAAAAAGAACTTTTAAAAAACTGTAACTAAACTGTATTTAAATCTTAGCAATGGTACAAGCTAAACAGGGTAGATAGCCAGAGTCTGTTTCCCATGGTAGGGAAAACTAGAGGGCATAGATTTAAGGTGAGAGGGAGGAGGTTTAAAGGGGATCAAAGGGGTAAATTTTTCACACACAGAGTAGTGGTTATCTGGAATGAGCTGCCAGAGGAGGTGGTGGACGCAGGAACAGTAGCAACATTTAAGAAGCATCTGGACAGGTACTTGATGAGCAAGGCATAGAGGGATATAGAACTAATGCAGGCAGGTGGGATTAGTATAGATAGGCATTATGGTCGGCATGAATGTGGTGGGCTGAAGGGCCTGTTTCTATGCTGTACGACTCTATGACTCTATAAACAGAACATTTGTTTAAACAATTTATGGAAAAAAGTCAAGAGATTGAAAAGATTTGAAACATCAGCAAATTACTAAATTTGTATGTAATCATTTGGCACAAACGCTATCCTCACATGCTCTTCTAACCTCTTCTCCACAAGTCTATCCAAACAAAAGTAGAAATAAATATGACTAATACCATGAGAAAACTGCAGATACAGATGGACACTGCATAGTTCAGTGGTAGCATTTCTTATATGGCCTATTTTTTGTCATGAACCATTACCATTCTGTTGTTGGTTGTTCTCATGGCTTGCGTATACATCATGCTGACTGCATACTGAGTTTCCCAGCTGGCTAATCTTTACAGGGATAATAAAAGCTCATTTCCTGAAGTATTATCCCAAGAATAGCAGCAAATTAAAAGGCAAAGGGGAGGGAGGAACTTAAAACAATCACTGGAGAAAAAATACAAAGCAAACCAATGGGACTAAAGGCTGCTAAGTCCCCTGGACCTTATGGCCTGTATCCTAGAGTCTTAAAAGAGTGGCTGCAGAGATAGTGGATGCATTGGTTGTAATTTTTCAAAATTCCCCAGATTCTGGAAAATTCCCAACGGATTGGAAAACTGCAAAAGTATCCTCTGCCAAAAATCAATTTATGCTGCTGTTATGCAGGCCCCCGCCTGCCAAGAATGAGGCATATTAATTTTTCCACATGGACATTAAATTTCAAATTGTTGCTGGGAAGAGGAGAAGGCCTGTGACAAGGGGTTGCCATGTACCTGGCTGGAAAAACATTTCTGCACATTAACAGACAGTGTTTGTAGACAAAGGAGCTATCCCCTGCTCCAATACAATCCACAGACATAATTAAACCAGTTAGTCACATGACTAACCTGCTTGGCAGTCTGGGTTTTTTCTGAATTGTAGTGTCTGAACTGGGAGAAAGCTCTTTGCTCCTGGACTGAAGCAGACCTCCTCTCCTGTCCTGTCTGCTCCCATCTCTTTCTCACAGAACTCCAAAAACTGACTGAAGACACATGAACTCCAAGAGAGAAAAGTCTCCTACAGTGAACAAGGTTTAAGAAGAATACTGAGTCCCAACGAAAAGCAAGACCTACCTACATTCAAGGACTATACAGTGAGCTCGAAGAACTATAACAACTTTTCAGATATTGCCTCAAATCTTTCCACTTAAATTTTTCTTCTGCTCTTTTCTGTCTCTATTTGCATGTGTGTATCGCGTATGCATGCTAGCGTGTCATGTTTCCGCAGGGATCAACCTAATTAAAGTTTAAGTTTAATAGAGTTTCACCTTTCTTCTAAAAACCTAAGAAAGCCTGTTTGTGTTCGTTTCTTTGCTTATAATTGGAAAGTGGTGAACAAGGATTCACCAAAGGGGGAGCTAAAAACAGTGCGTTTAAAAATAAAACCCTGTTACAGCAAGACCAGGTGAAGGCTGAAAGGGAACTCTAGACCACTTTCTCACTTGGTCTTAACACTACCATCCGCTTGAGGATGGTATCAAAGGAAGAACAAAAAAGTCAAATGCATTTGTAAAATAATTCAATGCAACTATTGAAAAAAAGTGAAGCTGCAGGGTAATTATATTTTCTTTTCCCTGGGTTTTTCTACATTTCTACTCCCTCCCTTCTCTACCATCCTCCTTTTTACCTCCCATTGAGAAAAGGCTGGACTCTCTTCGTTTTTCTTCACTGGTATAGGATCTAGGATTTAGAGTCATTGGGCTGAATTTAGTGAGGCTGTTCGGAGTGGGAATGGAGGCGAGGGAGGCTGAAGAATAGCTTCTGACATGTTGGATTTCCGGGTGAACATCAGGCAGGTAGTGCAGGAGTCCCCTGTGGCCACCCCCCTCTCAAATAGATATACCGCTTTGGATACTATTGGGCGGGGGTGGGGAGCGGAAATGACCTCCTAGGGGAAAGCAGCAACAGCTAAGTTCATGGCACCATGGAGGGCTCTGTTGCACAGCAGGGGAGGAAAAGGGGTGAACAAAGAACAAAGAAAATTACAGCACAGGAACAGTGCTGTTCGGCCCTCCAAGCCTGCGCCGATCCAGATCCTCTATCTAAACATGTCGTCTATTTTCTAAGGGTCTGTATCCCTTTGCTTCCTGCCCATTCATGTATCTGTCTAGATACATCTTAAAAGACGCTATCGTGCCCGCGTCTACCACTTCCGTTGGCAACGCGTTCCAGGCACCCACCGCCCTCTGCGTAAAGAACTTTCCACGCATATCCCCCCTAAACCTTTCCCCTCTCACTTTGAACTCGTGACCCCTAGTAATTGAATCCCCCACTCTGGGAAAAAGCTTCTTGCTATCCACCCTGTCTATACCTCTCATGATTTTGTACATCTCAATCAGGTCCCCCCTCAACCTCCGTCTTTCTAATGAAAATAATCCTAATCTACTCAACCTCTCTTCATAGCTAGCGCCCTCCATACCAGGCAACATCCTGGTGAGCCTCCTCTGCACCCTCTCCAAAGCATCTACATCCTTTACGTAATGTGGCGACCAGAACTGCACGCAGTATTCCAAATGTGGTCTAACCAAAGTCTTATACAACTGTAACATGACCTGCCAACTCTTGTACTCAATACCCCGTCCGATGAAGGAAAGCATGCCGTATGCCTTTTTGACTACTCTATTGACCTGCGTTGCCACCTTCAGGGAACAATGGACCCTAACACCCAAATCTCTCTGTACATCAATTTTCCCCAGGACTTTTCCATTTACTGTATAGTTCACTCTTGAATTGGATCTTCCAAAATGCTTCACCTCGCATTTGCCCTGATTGAACTCCATCTGCCATTTCTCTGCCCAACTCTCCAGTCTATCTATATTCTGCTGTATTCTCTGACAGTCCCCATCACTATCTGCTACTCCACCAATCTTAGTGTCATCTGCAAACTTGCTAATCAGACCACCTATACTTTCCTCCAAATCATTTATGTACATCACAAACGACAGTGGTCCCAGCACGGATCCCTGTGGAACACTACTGGTCACACGTCTCCATTTTGAGAAACTCCCTTCCACTGCTACTCTCTGTCTCCTGTTGCCCAGCCAGTTCTTTATCCATCTAGCTAGTACACCCTGGACCCCATGCGACTTCACTTTCTCCATCAGCCTACCAGGGGGAACCTTATCAAACGCCTTACTGAAGTCAATGTATATGACATCTACAGCCCTTCCCTCATCAATCAACTTTGTCACTTCCTCAAAGAAGGGTGGAAGAACTCTAGTGATCGGGGATTCTATTGTAAGAAGTGCAGATAGGCGTTTCTGTGGCCGCAAACGAGGCTCCAGGATGGTATGTTGCCTCCCTAGTGCTAGGGTCAAGGATGTCTCGGAGCGGCTGCAGGACATTCTGAAAGGGAAGGGTGAGCAGCCAGAGGTCGTGGTTCATATTGGTACTAACAACATGGGCAGGAAGAGAGATGAGGTCCTGCAAAGTGAATATAGGGAGTTCGGCAGAAGGTTAAAAAGCAGGACCTCGAGGGTTGTAATCTCAGGATTACTCTCTGTGCCACGATCTAGTGAGGGTAGGAATAGGAGGATAAGGCAAATGAATGCGTGGCTGAAGAGCTGGTGTAAGTGGGAAGACTTCAGCTACTTGGATCATTGGGATCTCTTCTGGTGCAGAGGTGACCTGTACAAGAGGGATGGGTTGCATCTGAACTGGAAGGGGACCAATATCCTTGCAGGGAGGTTTGCTAGTACTACTCGGGAGGGTTTAAACTAGTCTGGCAGGAGGGGTGGGACCCAAAGTAGTAGCCTTTCCGATGAGATAGTTGCGGCAAATGTAGAGTTTAAAGCAAGCAAGTCCAATAGGTAGGCCGGGCAGGGGCAGGACAGGGAGCATGGAAGGTCTGATAGGCTAAACTGCATTTACTTAAATGCAATAAGCCTTACAGGTAAGGCAGATGAACTCAGAGCGTGGATCGGTACATGGGATTGAGATATTATAGCTATTACAGAAACGTGGTTGAGGAATGGGCAGGACTGGCAGCTCAATGTTCCAGGGTACCAATGCTTCCAGCGTGACAGAGGTGCAGGTAAGAGAGGAGGGGGAGTTGCACTATTGATTAGGGAGGACATCACGGCAGTACTTAGAGAGGATAGCCAGGGGGGAACGTCTAGGCAGGCCATATGGGTAGAACTTAGAAATAAGAAAGGGGTGATCACTTTGATGGGATTATACTATAGGTCCCCAATAGTCAGAGGGAAGTGGAGGAGCATATATGTAGGGAAATCAGATAGGTGTAGGAATTATAGGGTTCTAATAGTAGGTGATTTTAACTTCCCTAATATTGACTGGAACTGCCTTAGTGCTAAGGGATCAGATGGGGAAGAATTTGTTAAGTGTGTCCAGGATAGTTTTCTGAAGCTGTATGTGGATGGCCCTACTAGAGAAGAGGCTACACTCGATCTCCTCTTAGGAAATGAGGCTGGCCAGGTGGTTGATGTGTCAGTGGGGGAGTACTTTGGGACCAGTGACCATAACTCTATTAGCTTCAAGATAGTTATGAAAAAGGTCCTCAAGTTGAAGTCCTAAATTGGGGAAGGCTAATTTCGATGGCTTCAGACAGGAACTCTCAAAAGTTGAATGTGAGAGGCTGTTTACAGGTAAAACGACGTCTGGCAAGTGGGAGGCTTTTAAAAGTGAGATAGGAAGAGTTCAGGGCCGGCATGATCCTGTTAGATGGAAGGGCAAGGCTGGCAAGTTTAGGGAACCTTGGTTGACGAGGGATATTGAGGGTCTGGTCAGCACCAAGGAGGCGGCATATGTCAGGTATAGGCAGCTGGGATCAAGCGAGTCCCTCGAGGAGTATAAGGGATGTAGGAGTACACTTAAGAAGGAGATCAGGAGGGCTAAAAGGGGCCATGAGATTTCCCTGGCAGATAAGGAGAATCCGAAAAGATTCAATACATATATTAAGAGTAAAAGGGTAGCTAGGGAGAGAGTAGGTCCCCTTAAGGATCAGTGTGGTAATCTATGTGTGGAGCCACGGGAAATGGGCGAGGTCTTAAATGAATACTTCTCGTCTGTATTTACCATGGAGAAGGTCATGGATGCTAGTGAGTTCAAGGGCGGGAGCAGCGATATCCTAGAGCATATCAATATTACAAAGGAGGTGGTGTTGGAGGTTTTGAAGCGCATTAAGGTGGATAAATCCCCAGGGCCTGACCAGGTGTATCCTAGGATGCTGTGGGAAGCAAGGGAGGAGATTGCTGGGGCCCTGGCAGAGATTTTTGTATCATCGTTAGCCACGGATGAGGTACCGGAAGACTGGAGGTTAGCTAATGTTGTGCCTTTATTTAAGTAGGGCAGCAGGGATAAGCCAGGGAACTACAGGCCAGTAAGCCTTACATCAGTCGTGGGAAAGTTATTGGAAGGGATTCTGAGAGACAGGATTTATATGCATTTGGAAAGGCAAGGTCTGATTAGGGATAGTCAGCATGGCTTTGTGCGTGGGAAATCATGTCTCACGAATTTGATTGAGTTTTTTGAGGAGGTGACCAAGAGGATTGACGAGGGCAGGGCAGTGGACGTTGTCTACATGGACTTTAGCAAGGCTTTTGACAAGGTCCTTCATGGTAGGCTGGTCCGGAAGGTTCGAACACATGGGATCCAGGGTGAGCTAGCCAATTGGATACAAAATTGGCTTGGTGATAGGAGGCAGAGGGTGCTAATGGAGGGTTGTTTTTCAGATTGGAGGCCGGTGATCAGTGCTGTGCTGCAGGGATCGGTGCTGTTGTTTGTCATATATATTAATGACTTGGATGTGAATGTAGGGGGCACAATTAGTAAGTTTGCAGATGACACCAAAATTGGTGGTATAGTGGACAGTGAAGTAGGTTGTCTAAGGTTACAACAGGATGTAGATCAACTGGGAAAGTGGGCAAGGGATTGGCAAATGGAATTTAACACAGACAAGTACTAAGTGATACATTTTGGGAAGTTAAACCAGGGCAGGACATATACAGTGAATGGCAGGGCCCGGGGGAGTGTTGTTGAGCAGAGACACCTTGGGGTGCAAGTACATTGTTGCCTGAAAGTGGCAACACAGGTAGACAGGGTGGTGAAGAAGGCGTATGGCATGCTTGCCTTCATCGGCCGAGGCATTGAGTGCAAAAGTTGGGATGTCATATTACAGTTGTACCTAACGTTGGTTAGGCCACATTTGGAGTACTGTGTGCAGTTCTGGTCGCTGCACTACAGGAAAAATGTGATGAAACTAGAGAGGGTGCAGAAAAGATTCACAAGGATGTTGCCTGGTTTGGAGGGCTTGAGTTATAAAGAGAGATTGGATAGGCTGGGTCTGTTTTCCCTGGAGCGAAGGAGGCTGAAAGGGGACATGATAGAGGTATGTAAAATTATGAGAGGCATAGAATAGATAGTCAGAGTCTGTTTCCCATGGTAGGGGTGACTAAAACTAGAGGGCATAGATTTAAAGTGAGAGGGAGGAGGTTTAAAGGGGATTAAAGGGGTAAATTTCACACAAAGAATAGTGGGTATCTGGAATGAACTGCCTGAGGAGGCGGTGGAGGCAGGAACAGTCGCGACATTTAAGAGGCATCTGGACAGGTACTTGAATGAGCAAGGCATAGAGGGATATGGAAATAATGCAGACAGGTGGGATTAGTATAGATAGGCATTATGGTTGGCATGGACGCGGTGGGCTGAAGGGCCTGTTTCTAAGCTGTACGACTCTATGACGTCAGAAAAGCACCAAGGCGGTGTTACCAACCCAACGCGACCAGACCGCTATTTGAATTACACTTGCATGTAATTCAAAGCAATTCAATGGGAGGTTTGTAATTAAGTGGATGACGGATAGCCCTCATGTGCCTATGGATCCCTGCCCTCAGTGCCTCAATGGGAAGGCAGCCATGAACAGCACTGGACTGGGGAAGAGGGGTGAGGTGAAGCCAGTGTTGACCTGAAATACTGTGTGCTCTGCATGGATGAGCTTGGTCTTGGCTGGTCGGCGGGGTGGGCATGTTGCTGCGTCAGAGGGTTGGCTATCAGCAAGGGTGGGTACTGAGGGCCATCAGCGTGTAAGCCGAGAGGAGTAGCAAAGACAAAGATGCCAAGGCAACTTTGTCATTGCATGGAAAGTGCTCGAGACCTAGTGATCACCTGGCATGGGTCTCATACACACTGTCTTTGTGGACCCCCGTGACGTGATGTAGAGCCTCCAACAGAGCGAGGGTCAAGAGGCAAGAGAAAGTCCCATATTTCGCCGCTTCCAGCCACCACATGATGAAAGAAAGCGGCACAGTGGCGCAGTGGTTAGCACCGCAGCCTCACAGCTCCAGCGACCCGGGTTCAATTCTGGGTACTGCCTGTGTGGAGTTTGCAAGTTCTCCCTGTGTCTGCGTGGGTTTCCTCCGGGTGCTCCGGTTTCCTCCCACATGCCAAAGACTTGCAGGTTGATAGGTTAATTGGCCATTATAAATTGCCCCTAGTATAGGTCGGTGGTAGGGAAATATAGGGACAGGTGGGGATGTGGTAGGAATATGGGATTAGTGTAGGATTAGTATAAATGGGTGGTTGATGGTCGGCACAGACTCGGTGGGCCGAAGGGCCTGTTTCAGTGCTGTATCTCTAAACTAAACTAAAGCAATAAACAATTACATAAAAGCATTCAGTCTGTTGCCTTCTTTCTATTTACGTTCCATGCCTAGCTCCCAGCTTAACCACACCCTCTGGCACATCTGAGATGCTTACCAAAGGAGGGCTATGCCTACACTGGCAGCCCATTTAGGGAGAAAGGTAAAGTCAGCATCTCACAACTAAAGCATGAAGGAATAAACATTTTCCACAATGAATGTTAACATCAGGAATTAAATTATAACAGAAAACAATGGCAAATTTCAAACACCCATGATACCCCAAGTGTATCCAGGTGGTTTTCCTTATACGTTTACAAGTGCTTCTACGAGCTGTGACCCCTGCACCAGCAGATGGGCCGGAGGCAGGCTGCTGATCAGTCTGGCCCTTGGCCTGGGATGATTTTGGCAGCTGTCCTCTGGCTGCCTGAGACCTGGAGGGCCCCGGCTTCCTGAGGGTGTCCTGCACAAGTGCAGGACACTTGTCAGGCATCGCAGTTACTGGAGCTGGGCTCACTAGTGGAGGGGCTGAGGAGTGGTGTCCCCACACTCGAGTGCCCGGAGTGGAGCCCCCAGCTGTGGAGGTCAGCCTCTCCTCCTCCCTCTCAAGGCTCACTTCAACCTCTTGCTGACGAGAGAAGGACGAGCAGCTGGAGAAGACTCAAGTCGCCTCATCCTTCTCTCACTTTGCCACTGCTGCGTTGAGCTCATGGCCAAGGTGATGGTGTGCAGGTCTGCGCCCATCTGTGGGATTTGGCTCTCCACGAGAGAACGCCAATCTCTCAATGGAGGAAACTATGCGCTCACACGCCTGAGATATGCCAGCACTCATGACGTGAATGGACTCCTCCAATGTCTGCTCATGGCCTTTGGCATCTCGACCAGATGTTGCCTTACCTCTCTCTAACTCCAGCATGCCCTGTGCTGTCGACACCAGAGGTTCATAATCAGCCTGGGGCTCAGCATGGTCTTGGCCACCCACTATCCTCCGACTGTCAGTGGCCTTGGCTGCCTCAGCTTCAGTCGGCTGTTTGGGAATGTGTGTGGTGCCCTCACCAGCTCATGCCCCTGATTCTGAAGCCGAGCATAAATCACAGAGGTGAAAGTATCTGCGCTGTTGTAGAGTGCAGGAGAGTCATATGTGACAGTGCACCCTCTGACGACTCCTCCTCAAGGGTTGACTACTGTCCCCATTTTGACAGAATCTCCTCCGGGTGTCGACTTGCATGAGTGAACTCAAACATATGGATTAGGCATTGCATGTCTTGGCATTATATCCACGTGTGATGTGGATGTCCAGAACTGTGTTGGGGATCTCCAGAAGTGTGTTGGACGTCAATTCAAGACAATCCTCACCCTCTTGTATGGAGACACCAGTCTCAGCATCCGCTGTTGAGCAGCCTGGATCCTTGGATCCTTGCTCACTCTAGTGCTTTGTTATCAGCTGCTGAGAGAGGCCTTACGTATGCAGTTCCTCCACCAGTCCGCGACCTCTCCCTGTTGTTATGGGCCCGCTTGTCCAGCAAGTGGAAGGAGGAAGATAGTCATACTTCACAGCAAGAACTACAGAACAGGTGTGCTAGTGGCAGTCCCTCGTACCCTGCTGAGGTTTCCTATATAGATCATCCCCACATAAGCTCTCAGGAGAGGTAATGGGGGTTAGCTGTGAAAGAAGGTGGCCTGTGGTCAAGATGCAGCCATGCATCTGGCAGGATGTGTTGCTGCCTAAATCCTGTTGCCAGCACTTTTGTGGTGCCTTTTTCCCCATGTTCCGCAGCCTCCTGCGTAGCCATATGCAATCCACAAAAAGGAGTGCGGCATGTAGCACTCGCCTTGGCAGACCGAAGGAGGTGTCGACTCTCTTCCTCACTCTGAACCTATATTCGAGTGGTGACCCCACAGCTGCTGACCTCCTCTGCAATCTCCATCCAGGATTACTTGGTCAGGTGGGAGGACGTCTTCTTGCCATCCCTGGGGAAGAGGACTTCCCGCCTTTCCCTTGCAGCCTGGAGGAGAATCTCAAGGGAGGCATTACTAAACCTTGCCTCTGCCATACTGCAGTTTCTTTGTCGGGGGGCGGGTGCGGTTGCAGGGTCCTAGAGTCACTCCAGCACCAGTTTCACCATTAACCAGCAAATGACTCAAAAGGCAGTAACAAAAGCAGGCTGGCAGGGCTTTAAATATGGCACCAGCATCTGCTCTGGAGTCATCTAACACTGTATTCGGTGCCTCAAACCCTGCCCTTGTCACGCAATTGGTCAAGCCCCATGCCTCCATTCTGATAACTGGCCGCTCGCTGCACGATTGCGGTGGGCTGGCTGCACACGTGACGAGTGACAACAGAGCCCACTTCCGGGTCTGGCACCAGAAGCCGCGACAGGAATACGAAATCCAACCTTTCTGTGCTTCCTTAAATCATTTCCAATGCACCACTTTTTGTAACCACAGTGACTACAAGTGGACATGCTTTTCTATGTGAATTTTAATTCCATCAACTTCAGAGAATGTTACTTTAAATTTTATGAAATTATATTCTATGAGTCTATTTAATCACCTTGGCTTACTTTGTCTCAGGAATCACTATTATACAGTGATGGCATTATTAAAAGTTGGTGTTATTATAGCCCAAATCTATTTTCTGTTCCATTTTATTTGCCATTCGTTGTATAAACAAACATGTTTAACATTTTTTGATATGGACTACCTTAGATTTGTTTATTTGTACTGTTTATCAGTTGACAAGTCTTTAATTGGTCCAATTTTCATCGGTTTTGCATCCAGGACACAAAGCACCTCTGGTGTCAAGCCCTTGACCCTTTTGCCCGACTAATATATTTCTGGGTGTTGCCCTGAGAGATGTAAGAGCTGAACCCCATGTTCCGCAGCCTCCTGCGTAGCCATATGCAATCCACAAAAAGGAGTGCGGCATGTAGCACTCAGTTATCAGAATGGAGGCATGGGGCTTGTGCTGAACCAAGTGTAAATATGTTGGTACTGAGGTCAACATGTCTTCAGCCTCACTTTCCTCTGACCCGGCGTAATCATGGAGAAGGAGAAGCAGCACCAAAAGATGGAGCAAAGAATCAGGCACCATTTGCGAAGGAGGTAACCCGCCAGATATTTCCCCTGCCGCCAAAAAAATATAATAGGGATATTGGTAATATCTCTGAGCAGCTCTGCATTGTGCCTTGGCTTGTTTTTCAATGTTAAAGATGCTATATCTAAATGCAAGTTTTTGTTGCTGCTGTTATTTTGCATTTGAATCACATTATTTTATGGTTGAAGTGCCACAAGATGAAAAAGTATGTCAAGGAAACCAGCGGGCATCAGAGCCAGACTGACTTTGTGACACCAACCATATTTCCAGGCTCTGGCACACTGGCAATTAATTTGCTGCAGGTTAACATGAAACTATTTACAGATCTATGCCACCTGCTGCACAGACACCTGCAACTAACCTGTGCCATAAGGACAGTACTACAATCAAGGTCATCACCTCCCTTAATTTCTTTTTTGTCACCAAGTCAACAATATGAGCCTTTAGCTCACTGTAAATAATGAAAGCCATCCTGGGAAATTCTGGGAAAACAGGCTGTCTCGAAAACAGTGAGCAATGCATTTGCCATGCGAGTGTTTCGACAGTTTCTGTAGCCCTGAAGATATTCTATTTGTTTCATGAAAGAAAACAATTCTCATTTAAAGAGTGTAAAATAATTTTCAGCAGTCTAACGGTTAATAAGTCTGATATAGATAAAACCTACAGCTTCTGTCACCTCAAATATGAGTGTACATTGGCCTAAATTCTAATGCAGTTTTTTGATAAGTGCATACATCCCTTCTTAAAAATATTAGCTTATTATATTTTAATGACTGTGTCCTTGATGACTAACAATGCAAAACACGGCAATTATTAAACATAAATAACAAGCACTACACAAGTGAGGCGCTTTTCACAAGATGGGTACCATTACCATAGCAACAGCAGTAGTTGCTGTGTGATCAGTTCTGGATCTTCAAGTCAAATATGTAGTGGCAGGTCTGTATTTATAATTAGTGCTTTAATTTGAACTAAAGAATTTGAGTTCATTATGTCGAGATTATTAAGCCATATTATTAAGAGAATTAATCAGTATGCTTTTTTCCTCCTCATTCCTCAATGTAATCATCTAAAGAAAAAAATCTTTTTGTTTGCATTTAAATGGTGCTCTAGACTTTATGAATGCTTAGCTCTGTAATGGACTTGACCTAAACATCCTCTGCTAATTTAATGTTCCACACTAGACCTTAACTGAATATCCCATGATAATTTTATTGCATCTAATAATAGCTTTGTGGAAAAATTCTTATGGGATTGCAAAAACGTAGCCGACTCTAGAATTTGTATGGGAGGACAATGAGTTAAGTTGAACCCCTTATTAAATCACAGGTTTTCTGCTGAATTTATGCATCATTAATGGCGCTTTAAAATCCTGGTATAAAACATCCATAACTTGATGCAAGTATGAAAGTATAGATCAGTTATATTGAATTTTGTTCTGACTGCGCAACATTTGCAGAGATTATAGAAATTAATAATCAAATGCTGGGAACTGCTGCAATGGCTCCTGTATAACCAATGGAGCCATTAAGAATCCTGAAGCGAGGTCTGGGTCTCATCATAGCAGCATAATGTACACTGTAAAATTGTCCCTCCAATTAAACTCATGTTAGCAAGCAAATTTAACCTTATGTACACAAATAAAAGCAAGATGCATATAGTAAGTGTTCCAGTTTCCTCTGAATCATGTGCATAATCTCACATCCATATAAAGTTGTGAAGATAACAGTTGCGAATGTATTCCAATAAACTGTGCCTGTGCACTACCATGTGTTATTGAACGTGTGTCAAGTAATAACAAAGGCATTTCAGAGGTGATTCCACAATCCTGTGCTCCCAGCTGGGAGCCATACTCACAGGGAGATTGGATCAGAGAATCGGCACTGAAATGTTGCCCCATCTCCAACTTGTGCTTTCTACATGCGTTGCAAGCATGGGATTATAGTGTAACCTGTTTAGATCAGACACATTTACTAATAATTCACTGACGACCAGCATTAAGCCTTCTTCTGTAGCAAATTAATTTACATTTATACTATCAAATAATTATTACTGGAACAATCCTTTATTACAATACAAACCCGTTTAGCTGAAAAGCTGTACTGTCCTGATATTTTGCCCCATTTTACTGTGTGCAACAACACTGAGATAAATTGAAGTCTGTGAAACAAACTGAGCAGACACAAGAATTAACAGAATAAAACAGAATACAGTGAATCCATTATTAAGGAAGTAATAGCAGGATATTTAGAAAACCATAATACAATCAAGCAGAGTCCACATAGTTTTATGAAAGGGAAATTGCATTTGACACATTTATTAGAGTTCTTTGAGCAAGGTGGATAAAAGGAAACCAGGATATGTAGTGTATTTGGATTTCCAAAAGGGATTCGATAAGGTGCTGCATAAAAGGTTAGTACGTAAGATAGGTTAAAAATCTGAGGTTGTCCACTTTTGAAGGATGAATGAAAAATGCAAAATATTATTTAAATAGCGAGTGCCGACAGAATGCTGCAGTACAGAGGGATCTGGGTGTCCTCGTACATGAACCACAAGAAGTTAGATACAGCAAGTAATTCGGAAGGCAAATGGAATGTTGGCCTTTATTGCAAGGGGGTGGAGTATAAAAGTAGGGAAGTAGGGGCGGCACAGTGGCGCAGTGGTTAGCACCGCAGCCTCACAGCTCCAGGGACCCGGGTTCGATTCTGGGTACTGCCTGTGCGGAGTTTGCAAGTTCTCCCTGTGTCTGCGTGGGTTTTCACCGGGTGCTCCGATTTCCTCCCACATGCCAAAGACTTGCAGGTTAATAGGTAAATTGGCCATTGTAAATTGCCCCAAGTGTAGGTAGGTGGTAGGGAATATGGGATTACTGTAGGGTTAGTATAAATGGGTGGTTGGTGGTCGGCACAGACTCGGTGGGCTGAAGGGCCTGTTTCAGTGCTGTATCTCTAATAAAAAAAATAAATAAATAACTGTACAAGGCATTGGTGAGACCACACCTAGCGTACAGTTTGTGTCCTTACTTAAGGAGGGATATACTTCCATTGGAGGCAGTTCAAAGAAGGTTCACTAGGTTGGTTCCTGGGATGAAGGAGTTATCTCTTGAGGAAAGGTCGAGCAGGTTGGGCCTATACGCATTGGAGTGTAGAAGAGTGAGAGGTGATCTTATTGGAACATACAAGATTCTAAGGGGGCTTGACAGGGTAGATGCTGAGAGGATGTTGTCCTTCATGTGGGAATCTAGAACTAGGGAGCACAGTTTCAGAATAAAGGGTATCCCATTTAAGATACAGGTGAGGAGGAATTTCTTCTCTCAGAGGGTCGTTAATCTTTGGAATTCTATTCCCCAGAGAGCAGTGGAGGCTGTGTCACTGAATATATCCAAGACCTATTTGGACAGATTTTTGATCTACAAGGGAATGAAAGACTAGTGGGGGGGGAAGAGAAGGGAGAAGAGGCGGGGCAGCAGGAAAGTGGAGTCGAGGCCACGATCTGATCAGCCATGATCTTACTGAATGGCACAGCAGGCTTGAGGGGCCGAATGGCCGACTCCTGTTCCTGTTTCTTATGTTCGAACAAAAAGGCCTTTCATCATACAAGCTGCAGTAAGCAGTGGCATGATCAGTCCATGAAGCTGGTTTGAAGCACAAATAATGTCAACTGGTCATTGTGATAACTAGAATCAACTTCTTTACATTCCACACCTGGCCAAAATGACTGGAAAGAGAACACAGGATCAGTATTTCAGACTAACAGCATGTCGCCCAGATATCTGATAAATAAGAAAAATTCTTATGATTAATACAACAACAGCAAATTGCTTTTATATAATGCCTTTAATGCAGTAGAACGTCCCATTTGAGACAGGAAACAGTTTAGGGTGATCACCCCCACTAATTTTGTTGCTATCACTGTAGTGAAGTGCATAAGCTTTGAAATAATTCTTGGCAATGTTAGCGTTTGATTGCTTAACTTGTTTATGACATTTGATTGTCACTTAAGCAGGGATGTTAACCTGTTTAAGATAAACAAGAAAAAACGAAGTGTTCATTGGTTAATATCTCCAATAGCAATTTCTAGGTTATTGTCTCGGCTGAGCAGTTCTCCCTGGGGAACAGTCAAGATCAAGAGCTTATTTTTTGGGGAATACTTACTTGTCAACTAAATCCCAAGAGTCGATGTGCAGTGCATAATAGCTCCAATGTGCTTTTAAAATTATTTCACATAAACGGTAATACTTAACTAACATTAGTCTCAATTCAAATATCAGTTTAATTCAAACACATAAGACAACAGTAATACTCCAGTTACGAAGAAGGGTCACTGACGCGAAATGTTAACTCTGCTTCTCTCTCCACAGAATCTGCCAGACCTGAGTATTTCCAGCATTTTTTGTTTTTATTTCAGGTTTCCAGCATCTGCAGTATTTAGCTTTTATTTTAGTAATACTCCAGGTGTGGTCCCACCAAGGCTTTATACAATTGCAGCAAGACAGTTTTACTCCTGTACTCAAATCCCCTTGCGATGAATTCCTAATTGCTTGCTGCACCTGCATACTAGCTTTTTGTGACTCATGAGCAAGGACACCCAGGTCCATTTGGACATCAACACTTCCCAACCTCTCACCATTTAAGAAATACTCTGTCTTTGTTTTGTTTTTACCGAAGTGGATAACTTCACACTTATTCACATTATATTCCATATGCCATGTTCTTGCCCATTCACTTAGCCTGTCCAAGTCCCCTTGAAGCCTCCTTACATCCTCTTCAAAACTTAGATTGCCACCTAAAGAACAAAGAACAGTACAGCACAGGAACAGGCCATTCGGCCCTCCAAGCCTGCGCCGATCTTGATGCCTGCCTGAACTAAAACCTTCTGCACTTCCGGGGACCATATCCCTCAATTCCCATCCTACTCATGTATTTGTCAAGATGCCTCTTAAACGTCATTATCGTACCTGCTTCCATCATCCCCCCGCGGCAGCAAGTTCCAGGCACTCACCACCCTCTGTGTAAAGAACTTGCCTCGCAAATCCCCTCTAAACTTTGCCCCTCTCACCTTAAACCTATGTCCCCTAGTAACTGACTCTTCCACCCTGGGAAAAAGCTTCTGACTATCCACTCTGTCCATGCTGCTCATAACTTTGTAAACCTCTATCATGTCACCCCTCCACCTCCGTCGTTCCAGTGAAAACAATCCGAGTTTATCCAACCTCTCCTCATAGCTAATGCCCTCCAGACCAGGCAACATCCTGGTAAACCTCTTCTATACCCTCTCCAAATCCTCCACGTCCTTCTGGTAGTGTGGCAACCAGAATTGCATGCAATATTCTAAGTGTGGCCTGACTAAAGTTCTGTACAGCTGCAGCATGACTTGCCAATTTTTACACTCCGTGCCCCGACCGATGAAGGCAAGCATGCCGTTTGCCTTCTCGCCTACCTTATCCACCTGCGTTGCCACTTTCAGTGACCTGTGGACCTGTACGCCCAGATCTCTCTGCCTGTCAATACTCCCAAGGGTTCTGCCATTTATTGTATACTTCCCACCTGCATTAGACCTTCCAAAATTCATTACCTCACATTTGTCCGGATTAAACTCCATCTGCCATTTCTCCACCCAAGTCTCCAACCGATCTATATCCTGCTGTATCCTCTGACAATCCTCATCACTATCCGCAACTCCACCAACCTTTGTGTCGTCCGCAAACTTACTAATCAGACCAGCTACATTTTCCTCCAAATCATTTATATATACTGCAAAGAGCAAAGGTCCCAGTACTGATCCCTGCGGAACACCACTAGTCACATCCCTCCATTCAGAAAAGCACCCTTCCACTGCTACCCTCTGTCTTCTATGACAGAGCCAGTTCTGTATCCATCTTGCCAGCTCACCTCTGATCCCGTGTAACTTCACCTTTTGCACCAGTCTGCCATGAGGGACCTTGTCAAAGGCTTTACTGAAGTCCATATAAATAACATCCACTGCCCTTCCTTCATCAATCATCTTTGTCACTTCCTCAAAAAACTCAATCAAATTAGTGAGACATGACCTCCCCTTCACAAAACCATGCTGCCTCTCGCTAATAAGTTTGTTTGTTTCCAAATGGAAGTAAATCCTGTCCTGCATAATCCTCTCTAATAATTTCCCTTCCACTGACGTAAGGCTCACCAGCCTATAATTTCCTGGATTATTCTTGCTACCCTTCTTAAACAAAGGAACAACATTGGCTATTCTCCAGTCCTCTGGGACCTCACCTGTAGCCAATGAGGATGCAAAGATTTCTGTCAAGGCCCCAGCAATTTCTTCCCTTGTCTCCCTTAGTATTCTGGGGTAGATCCCATCAGGCCCTGGGGACCTATCTACCTTAATGCTTTGCAAGACGCCCCACACCTCCTCCTTTTTGATAATGAGATGACTGGGACTATCTACACTCCCTTCCCTAGTTTTGTGCCATCACCAAATTTGGAAATATTACATTTGATCCCCAAATCCAAATCATTTCTAGAGCTTGTGAACAGCTGTGGCCCCAGCACTGATCCTTGTAGTACCCCATTCGTAACAGCCTTCCATCCTGTGAATGACCAGTTTATTCCTACTCTCTGTTCTCTGTTTGTTAACCAATTCTCAATCCATACTGGTATATTACCCCCAATCGCATGTGCTCTAATTTTGTTTCTTAAACTCCTGTGTAGGACCTTATCAAAAGCCATCATAAAATCCAAATACATCACATCCACTGGTTCTCTTTTATCTTTGCTCCAAGTAACATCCTCAAAAAACTCCAACAGGTTTGTCAAACATGATTTCCCTTTCATAAATCCATGTTGACTCTGCCCAATCATATCATTGTTTTCTAAGTGTCTAGTTATCACATCCCGTATAATGCTTTCCAACATTTTCCCTACTATTGACGTCAAACTACCAGGTCTGTAGTTCTGATGAAAGGTCACAGACCTGAAATGTTAACTCTGTTTCTCTCTACACAGATGCTGCTGGACCTATTTCCAGTACTTTCTGTTCTGATTTCACATCTGTAGTTCTCTGTTTTCTCCCTCTCTCCTTTCTTAAATAGTGGGGTTACATTTGCTACCTTCATTCTGCAGGAACCTTGCCCAAATCTACAGAATTCTGAAAGATAACCACCAATGCATCCACTATCTCTATAGCCACCTCCTTCAATACTCTGGCATGTAGCTCATCTGGTCCAGATTTATCATCCTTCAAACCAGTTAATTTTTCGAGTACTACCTCTTTGTTAAAATTAATTTCTTTCAGTTCCTCATTTTTACAAGTCCCTTGGTTCCCTAGTATTTCTTGGAGATTTTCTGTATCTTCCTCCATGAAGACAGACACAAAGTAATTGTTTAGTTTCTCCGCCATCTCCCTATTCTCCGTTATAAATTCTCCTGTCTCCGTATGCAATGGACCCACATTTGTCCTAGCTAATCTTTTCCTTTTCACATGCCGAAAGAAGCTTTTACAGTCCGCTGGCTTACATTCATATTCTCTTTTCCCTTTCTTCATCAGTTTCTTGGTCATTCTTTGCTGGATTCTAAATTGCTACCAATCCTCAGGCTTACCACTTTTTCTGTTAACAGTTTAAGCCACTTCCTTTGCTCTAATGCAATCTTTAACTTCTTTCATCAGCCATAGTTGATTCACCTTTCCTGTTGGGTTTTTGTGTCTTTGAGAAATGAATATTTGTTGTAGACCATCTCATACTTCTTTAAAAACCAGCCATTACCTGCCAAATGAGCACTTTGAATAGAAATATTTTTCTGTAAAGTTCTATTTTCAAAACTGTCCAAAAGTATCTATTTACTATACACATTGCAATGAGGGCCAACTCAGAGAAAATTCATGACTCTGATATCATTGAGGTGAAAGTCCTAAAAGGGCTAAGAAACAATTGGGCAAATTATCGTACACAGCACAGGGGCAGTAATTTGGTGGTGTGGATGTTCTACCCATCACAGAACCCATCTAATTTTCAATCCATTTGAATCATTGCAAAAGAAAATTGGCAGGTGTTATTACAGGCAGGAGATCTGCTCTGCCAAATTACCAGCCATGTGAAATCGACAGAAATTTACTATTTACTCCAATAAATCCCCACAAGTGAATGGCATTATCCCAGAGTGCTAAAGGAAATTGGAAAGGATATTTGTGAGATACTGACATTATGAGGGAGTCATGGGATACTGGGGAAGTAGCTGTAGATTTGAAGCAGTCCAGAATGGGTGCATGTGTTTGGAAATGGGGACAGATCAAAAACAGGCAACTAGATGCTCATTAGTCTTACTTTGATCCTTCATAAAATAACAGAATAATTTATCAGGTGTAAGCTTGCATATCAATACAGTAATAACTTAATAAAAAGCAGCTGACAAGGATGTGAAAAGGAAGACCTGTCTGACCCAGCTCCTTGGCTTCTTTGAGGAAGCAACATCCAAAACAGAAAAGTGGTCAGCCTTACAAGATAATGTGACTAGACTTCCAGTAAGCACTTGACATAAAAGCAAAATACTGCGGATGCTGGAAATCTGAAAGAACGGTGAAGGACGAAAGGGATAGTGAGGAGGAGGCTGAGACAGTTCCCAAATTGAACTTCCTATTATCTGATTAGCTTCCAAAATAGATTTGTTAAAGGAATACTGGCAAGTACACCCCGAGCTAAAGAAAAGCCTGATGGTTCAACTAGATTTTGCATAGACTACAGAAAGGTTAATGCAGTAACAAAGGCAGACTCCTACCCAATTCCTCGCTTGGAAAACTGTATTGACAGAGTGGACAGTGTCACGTTTCTTACAAAAACAATTTTGTTGAAGGGATAAAAACAAGAAATGCTGGAACCACTCAGCAGGTCTGGCAGCATTTGTGAAAAGAGAGGCAGAGTTAACGTTTCAGGTCAGTGACCCTTCTTTGGAACTGACAAATATTAGAGAAGTCACAGGTTATAGGCAAGTGAGGTGGGGGTGGGGCAAGAGATAACAAAGGAGGTCTAGATTGGATCAGGCCACATAGCTGACCAAAAGGTCACAGAGCAAAGGCAAACAATATGTTAATGGTGTGTTGAAAGACAAAGCATTAGTACAGATTAGGTGTAAATACATTGAATATTGAACAGCAGCAAGTGCAAACCTGAAAAAAAACAGTGGGTAAGCAAACTGAACAAACAAAGATGAAATGAAATAAATGCAAAAAAAAGATTGTGAAAAATGTAAAAAAGAATGTTAAAAAAAAGGGAAGAAAAAATAACTAAAAATGAAAGTAAAATGGGGGGCTGTCATGCTCTGAAATTATTGAACTCAATGTTCAGTCTGGCAGGCTGTAGTGTGCCTAATCGGTAAATGAGATGCTGTTCCTCGAGCTTGCGTTCATGTTCACTGGAACACTGCAGCAATCCCAGGACAGAGATGGGAGCATGAGAGCAGGGGGAGTGTTGAAATGGCAAGCAACCGGAAGCTCAGGGTCCTGCTTGCGGACTGAGCGGAGATGTTCCACAAAGCGGTCACCGAGTCTGCGCTTAGTCTCCCCAATGTAGAAGCACTTGACATAGTTCCACAAGAAAGTCTATTCGTTACGCTCAAAGCTGTGACTATTCAGGGTAAATATTGGGTGTTGGTAAAAAGAATTTGTTGGAAGGATAGAAATCAACAGGTACTAGTTCAAAATTAGATGGGAACAAATAGGGAGGCACCCAGCAATCCATGCGGGAGTGCCATTTCTAATGGACTTAGAAACCCAATGCAAGTTGGTCAAATCTGCAGCTGATACTAAACAAGGAGGGACAGAAGAAACCGAGATTACAGAATTAACTGGACTAAAAATCTAAGTGGGAAGAACAATGGCTGATAAAATTTAATGTAGACAAATATGAAGTACTACATAGTGAAGAAAAAATAAGCAATGCATGTAATTCCACAAAAGGTATTGAATTAGCTCAGGATGAAGCTGAAAAGACCTAGGACATTAATGTACTCAAGATGTCCAACCAATGCAAAGCAGTGAATAATAAAGCCAGTTGACTTACACAGCCAAAGCAGCAGTAAATAAGTCAGGGGCGGGATCAAACTGTCGAGTACTCTGGTCAGACTGCACCTTGAATACTACATTCAGTTCTGGTTGCCAGGAAATTCAATTCAAGTAATGGAGGTAGAGCAGAGAAGATTCACAAAGTTAACTGACAATTTCAGAATGTCAGAGGTTTTAAATGTTAAAGACTGGAGAAATTCAGGGGGGGTTTATGGGAAAGAAAAATTCAACTATTGCCTGACATATTTTTCCAGTGTAAAATCAGCATTAGACCTCCAAATTTCCTGGTGTGATTCGTTGTGCCAAAACGACACTGAAATTGTGCTGTTCAGCTTACTGCTTTGAACGTCTTTCAGTCACCCAAGGCATCTTTCTGAAACAGGCGTCATTGTATATAAATATGCAAACCAGGTTCCTATGCCAGTTTAAGATCTCAAAACCACTTTTTGGTTTTTATTTTTGTGGGTCCAGTAGGAGGAGTAATCTTACCAGGTTGACAAAGAAATTGCGGCCTGCTGCCAGCGTATTTCAGTCCTCCCCGCCCTGGGACAGCCACACTCTGCCTCCCAGTCCCAAGCAGCCAGACAGCTCAGTGTAGGAACCAACTGATTTCCCACCCTCCCCGACCAGCAAGCTACAGTGGGGCACACATTTCTAAGCCTCAGGCTTTATAGCTCTGCACGGTATATAATGTAATGAAAGGAATAGAACAAGGTACATTCCAAAAATTACGTTTTTAAATCCTAAGAGAAGAACAAAGGGACACAGCTTCAAACTAATGTATGACAAATTTAGGATTGATATCACAAAGTTCTTGTTTACACAAAGAGTCTTCAACACTTAAAATGGACTCTTGGAAAGAGCACTGAGGGCAAATCTTTTAAACAATTGGATGCTGTAATGGGAAGACACCATGGATAAATAAACTAAAAGGAGCAAATGACTTTTACATCCTTAGTTACCTCGTGATCCTGTATTTCATCTGTTGCAAAATTCTAAACTTCTCAATGTTCATATGTACAAGAATTGTTCGTTTATATTGTTCGGAAATTCTTAACTCAGTGCAAATGAGATTTTCTTTATCATGTGTTTTAACTGACAAGCAAGGGTCTGTTAACGTGTTTTATTCAAATATCAACAAATATAGTTAGAAAGGTTAGGAAGTCAGAAAAATATTTCGATTTGAAAGGAAACCACATCACAGAAATCAACGTTATTTTTTCACTCAGGAATGAATGTAGTCCTAACCTTTGTGCCTAGCACAGCCCATCTTTGATTTGCAAAAACATACTGTTGGGCGGCACAGTGGCGCAGTGGTTAGCACCGCAGCCTCACAGCTCCAGCGACCCGGGTTCAATTCTGGGTACTGCCTGTGTGGAGTTTGCAAGTTCTCCCTGTGTTTGCGTGGGTTTCCTCCGGGTGCTCCGGTTTCCTCCCACATGCCAAAGACTTGCATTTTGATAGGTAAATTGGGCCATTAGCAATTGCCCCTAGTATAGGTAGGTGGTAGGGAAATATAGGGACAGGTGGGGATGTGGTCGGAATATGGAATTAGCGTAGGATTAGTATAAATGGGTGGTTGATGGTCGGCACAGACTCGGTGGGCCGAAGGGCCTGTTTCAGTGCTGCATCTCTAAACTAAACTTTAAACTGTTCACTTAAAAGGTTGATCTTTTGAACCCGAGTCCTTGTTAACTGAGCACGGATCAGAAAATTGCTGAATTGCTGCATAATATTTTTTGACTTATGCTCACAGCAGTTTAGGTACCATGACAAGGTTTAGACTTGCACAAACTACTGTCAGGTCTCTAAATTTGAGGAAACTGCTTGAGGACAGTTAATTTTTGATTACTAATCCAGTGGAATAACTAGCTTTAAAAAAGATTTTTCAACCCAAGTTAGACAAAACTGACAGCAAAGGGTAGATTTTCTAAATCCTCATCTATAGTGATGTACCTCACACACTCAAGAAAATCATAGGTATGAGGTACCTCACTATGGGTGATCTTAGATAATCTACTCTGACGAATACAATCGTAACTTTCTTCCATTTGTCCAGGGTGTTTCCCCAATGAAAAAAAAATCATGATTAAGTCAATCCATGTCACTGTAGCACACCACCTGCCAGCTGCTTCAACAGTAGAAGTCTTGGAGTAAGCTGCTTGTCGTCTCAGTGTAAGGGATCCAAAGGAGCATTAATTTACAAGATGGTGGATTATATATAAAAATATACATTCATAGCAGCACAAAACCAGGTGACTACAGAACAGCAGAAATGTGTAAAATAATCTGGGCTGCTTATAGAAATAGGATTAGCAAAATATTTGGGTGAACTCCCAGGTAATGCAGCTAATATTGTGTTAGAAACACCTTAAAAATAGCTGCACAAATTTCTGATTAAGAAAGAGTTTGAGGGTTATCAGAATGGGACATATACGACTGCCACCTCTTTGCTTTGTGTTACTTGCCCTGTCATATTTTTTCAAGTTGCTACCAGTTCTTAATCCAGTATGCCAGAATGACATAGTTATAAAAAAAATCTTGTTATTTACAGACTATCTTTCATGACCATCGGACGTTCCAAAACGTAGGAAATGCAGCAGCCAATTTGCACAAAACAAGCTCCCACAAACAGCAGTGGGTTAATGACCAGATAATCTGTTGTTTGTGATGTTAATTGAGGAATAAATAGTGACTAGGATACCCAGGGAAAACTCCCTTCCACTTCATTGAAATAGTGCGACCTGAATGGGCAGATGGGGCCTAGTTTAACATCTAATCTGAAAGATGGCACCTCTGACAGTGCAGCACTCCCTTAGCATTGAACAGGAATGTCAGGCTTCAATTCTCTGTTCAGGTCTTGGTGTGGGACTTGAACCCACAATCTTCTGACTCAAAGGCAAGAGTCTTGCCAACTGAGCCACAGCTGACACCTTATATATAACAGCTTATGCAAGCAAAGTAGTTCCAGAAAATGTTTTACCTTTAAGTAGCCTGTGCAGGTCAATATCATCTGCTTCCTCTTTGACTTTCAAGTATTTTGCTGGCCGAGCTAGCCTAGCAGAAAACAAAGTAAAATTCAGCCTTTATAGTGAAGCTCAATCACAATAGCACTAATAATCTGAGTGAACACTATGGCAACCTTAAGTGCCACCATGGTTCAGATATTAGTTGGACCTTAGATTCAAAAGTTTGCAAGTTCAAGTTACTTGACACATTATCTAGGCTCACACTCCAGGGCAGTACTGAGGGAATTGTACATTGTCAGAAGTGCAGCTCTCCCCACAAGGAAAAATTCACTAATGTTCCTGGAACAGAGCTTTTCTGGATCAAATTATGAGTGCAGATAAACTATGGACATGATTCTCTGATCGGTCTTGCTGTGTGCAAAATGACAATTCTGTTCACTTGCATAACAGTACTGCACTTTATTGTGTGTGAAGCAGTTTGAGTTTTTTTTGTTGGAAATAAAGGATAAAGAAGTTTATGAATTTACATTTTTTTCTTTCAAGAGAGAACAAATTGGAGGAAGTCAGTTCCACTACTGATCTTTAAGTTGATAAAGCTGATAAATGGTAAATTGGACCCTATCAGAATCATCTGTACAAGATTTTGTTTAGGCCACAGTTGGAGTACCATGCCCAATTTTGGGCTCCCTATTATAGGAAGGATATAAAACCAACTACAATGGGTGCAGCACTGACTCAGTGGATATTACCAGGGATGAGGAAATAAAGTTATAAAGTAACATGAAAACCTAAAGTTTTTCTCAGTGGAGCTGAGAAGGTTAACAGAAGACCTGATAGAGATCTTCAAGGTTATGATAAGGTAAATTGTGATAGATTGTTTCCACTGCATTAATAAAACAGTAACAAGACGGTAAAAATTAAAATCACACAAACAATTTAGAGGTTGAAAAAATGTGTGAAGGAGTTCTTGCACAAAATCAACACCATTGTGTTCTTGTATTCTGTGCTATTCCAGATACAAAACCAAGGATTGTTTTCTTTTTTGTGACTTTGTGTAGAGCTTCCCCCTTTAATGACTTGTGCATCTAAGGTCCCTTGACTCCTCCAGTTCATTAAAATGTTACCATTTAAGTTGTACTTCTTTTCCTCACACTTACTTCTAAAATAGATTACTTCTCATATTTTTCTACATTGAACCGCATTTACCACCAATCTTTACACAGAAGATAGTTAGAATGTGGAATTCTTCACCATAAACAAGTCCATAAGAACTTCTAAATGAAATGTAATACTGACTTGAAAAAGAGAAAATGGGGAACAAGCAGGAAAATAGAATTAGCTTGAGTGACATCTGCAGAGAAAAACATTGGCTCAGACCTGATGGACCAAAGAACCTGTTCCTGTGCTGTAACTGTTGGAGAAACTTCCAAATCTGTTTGTGGTGAAGAAGAAACTGAGACTAGGATGCTTTGGTGGAGACTGTTTATTGTTCGTCACAGAGCTCACTTCTCCACTCCGAATAACACCCAGACAGTGCTGGCTGGCTCTTCTTTATATATACATCTGAGTACAATTAACTAATCAACACCAACACCTGTTCACCCTTTTACCTTCAACGACTAGGTTATTTAACATCCATTAACAGAACTTAGAAACCATAAGTAACATTCTATGAATCAATGTTCCAAACAATTAAGGAATTTGAAGTTGTAGCATTTTTTTCAGTATCTTTTAAACATGACGCCAATGAAAAACCTTGCATGACAAATAAACCTCGTGGAACCATTATAAGCAATGAATCTTTTAGCTGTACAACAAATAAGAAACTGAAGATATGTTTCACTTTATTCGGGGTCAGATGAAAAAATGCATTCTGAATAAAACCAACCAACCCATTCTGAATTATTTGAAATCTACTGCCGCTTCCAGCGGCATACAGTGCAGATCAGAGACCAAAGGGAATCCACAAGTATAAGCAACTACAACCAACAAGATTTGACTTTGTTAGATTTAGGTTTGAGACAGTTTAC
The DNA here is from genome assembly GCF_036365525.1 of Heterodontus francisci. NCBI lineage: Eukaryota > Metazoa > Chordata > Chondrichthyes > Heterodontiformes > Heterodontidae > Heterodontus > Heterodontus francisci. The sequence continues at coordinate 133,028,694 of NC_090375.1, forward strand.
TCGTACAATTACATTTTATGATTCTTAACACTGCACTTAACAAGTCCAATTTAAATTTTCATTAATATACAGGGCTTAACTTTTCCATGCAATCTAGTAAGATGATGCTAAAGAGGAATATTTGCCCACAGTGTTCTGAGAGAAATATATTCAGCCTTCCCTGCAAGCTCTGAAGCTAAGAGAAAAGAACCAGGATTGTTTTCCCAGCAATGGCATTCTGTCTGTCTCTCTGATATCACAACTCCAAAGTAGTTTCTTCAGTTGGGGTTCATCAACTATGCATGGCAGGAATGCAGCTTGGTTTTCACTGCCAAGGAGTCTTGCAATAAAATAAAAGCAAAATACTGCAGATGCTGAAAATCTGAAATAAAAACAGAAAATGCTGCAAAGACTCAGGTCAGGCAGCATCTGTGGAGAGAGAAGCAGAGTTAACGTCTGTGACCTTTCATCAGAACACAGTCCTGCAATGCCTGGCGACAAAATCTTGGCAGTGCTACAATGCTGCAGTACTAGAAGAGATGGCTGAGCAGCTAAAGGGGCAGAAGCACTCTGTAGATTGGAAGATCACCAGCCTTACATTGAGGCTGGTACCAGAAAACAAGTGGGGGGCTAGAATTTTGGGAGACAAGGCTGCTATTAGACCCTCACCCTCCACAGGGAACTTTAAAACTCTTACTGTGGCTTTCTGGGCCTACTGCCATCTTCCCCATGGTCGCCATGGGAAGTGAAATTACACTGTCACAAGGGAAGGCAATGTTTTGGGGACCCCGGCCATTCCTCCCTCACTTTCAGTTACTTGTGCTGAACAGGGTTGGAGAAATCAGTGTAATCCTTGGGTGTAAAGGAAAGGAAATAGAATTTGACTGGGGAGGCAGCAGTAGGTCTCACTGCCTGAATCTGCCACGTTGTGCTGTGTTCTTAAGTCGTCACTAAATGACAACCGCAGGGTTTATATTTGTATTCAATACAAACACTATTTAGTGTCTTACTTATCGACATTGCATGATCTCAGATCCAGGTATTTTCCTTGTTCGTGCATGTGCTCTTTGCAAGCTATGTACTGAATGTCTCTCTCAAAATAGGGTGTCCTCCTTATATATGTCTGATGATGTCATCAGTTGCATCAGTGGCCTGGTCTCTTAAAGGTTCAGTTTCTTAAAGGTGAAGTCACCATTACACTACATTAAAGAATCTTCCTTCATCTTCCACATGATGTGTCTGATTCTGGGTGGAACCATGAAGGAAAATCCCAGCCAAGACCTCATAGCTATCACAGCAGCAAAACCTTCCACGTCTATTCCAGCCCTACAATGTCATAGACAAGGATAAAGGCTTAAAGGTTTCTTGGGTATATAATCTTAATAGTATTACCAGGATCGCACCTGCTGAAGTTAGTGGGGTAAAAGGAAGGAGCCATAAAGAGCAAGATTTCAGTGGACAGGGGAGACAAGGGTTTGCCACCCCCACCCCGAATTACCATTCCTGGAAAGGAAAAAAGGGAAAGAGTTTGTGTAAAGGTGCCACTTAAGTATTGATGAAAAAATAATTTTTTCTCTGATCTTCAGGTAGGCCCTAATTCTATCAGGTGTTGGGGAGCACCTCCTGGAGACTGACGCTATGCAGGGTCCCTTTTCCTTTCCCTATTCATGCTTCTGTTTCTTTGATGGTTTTGTAGGGCAGGATGGGTTACTATAAAAAGGGAAATAAAGTTTGGTAGGAGAGGATAGTGTTATAATCCTGGTGGGGGTTTTTTTGGGAAGTATGCGGTGTGTCTTTAAGACAGCAAAGGATCAGTACTGCTTTAAGAACAAACAAGCCTCAGGAGTTAGAGAAGGTACACTCCGGTTGCCGTTGGATACAGCCAGAGAGGGAGAACAAGCCAGCCTCAGAAGTTGCCAAGGAAAGTGCATCTTGGTTGCCCAGAATACAGCCATTTGGAGACCAAGGACAGTATACAACGTTGCCATTTAATTTTATAACTAGTTGAAAAACTGTCTTTTGCAGAGACAGTTGAGACATAGACACAGACACTGAGACTGTCTGCCAGCATATGCTGAAGGAAATAGGAGAGCTCTCCTTCTGTCTGTTTAAACCCTATTTATTATACTCTCAGAATTCTGAAAAGTCAAGCCAGATTAATTTCTTAAAAGAAAATAACCAATTACTTTTCTGAACTGTAATTGCTGAATTCATCTCTGTAGAAGAGGAGCAACACTTCAACTGCTGAACTAGACTACTGATTGTCCTACTGTTGAAGAACCTTTTTTTTCCTCATCAGACGGCTGTGAGGACTTCAAGCAACCTTGGACAGTTCGACATTGGAAGAGTCCACTTTGGCAAGAGTGTAAATCTGCAAGGACTTTGTTTTTTTTAAAATGCTGTTTATATCTTAGTAGTGATTAAGTATTTAGCTTTCTCTAATAAACTGTTAATTTGTTGATCTAGATACCTGGTTTGGTTTGCCTCATTTGGGGGTTAATAGATGGTTTAATTCGGCTGTGGTTTCCTTCAATTTGGAAAGTTTAAAGTGATATGTTAGGCGATCTGTGGAGTGACAGGACTGAATTGACAGTATGTTTCTCCCACTGCAATCAGAATCATATATTTTGATTGGGGGCTTTCTCTTCAGCACTTGGTCATAACCATAGACTTCGAGGCGTCACTGCAGCATGTGAGTGAGTGAATGGATTTGTAGCTAGTGGTTAGGCGGAGTTGGGTTGGTATAAGAAATGCAGCCACTCCCTCCCCTTGCTTGTGGCCTGAGCTCCCAGCTCCCTCCCAGCCATGCTCCAAACCCAGCCCATTGCTTGCTTTCAGCCTAAGGCCCAAGAGTCAAGTACAGCCTTCCAGCCTGCACAATGTTTCTCAGTTACCCTGGTGTGTTGCAACAGTTCCTGGCAGTGCCAATACTGGTAGAAACTGTGTTACAGGGTTCAATATGACAACTCAAGCAACAAAATCCAGTGTTGGGCAGAGGAAACAAAGGAAGTGTCTGAGAGTCTTTGAGAAAGGAGGAGACAGAAAGAGTCTAACATGGAGAGAGTTTCAATGCGAATTATCTGGATCACAACGGATAAAAAAAATTACACAACAAAAAGCACACAATTTTTTTTTAAATGCACATAAATATGACCAAGGAAGATCAACTGGCATTTCAGATGGTTAAAGAGTAATCCAGGCCTCTGAAAACGTAGCACTTCCACAGCACTGGAATGTCAGCCTAAATTATGTGCTCAAGTCCTGAAATATTATTAGAACTCACAACCTTAAATATACATATAAACATTTTGATTCACTTGGCTTCTAAACCCAATCAATAAAAAGCACATCTTTACAAAAAGTCTGTTAGTTGCACCCATCCACTTTTCTCCCCGTTATCTACATCCCACATTGTGGTATGGTTCCAATATGTCTATGTGTCTCTGGTACTTTTGCACAAGCGATCCTTCTTTGGTTTAAGTCAAGACAATGAATGCCAGTAAGCTCGCTCCCTGTAGAGGACTTAACTTGTTACCCCAACCCAAAGTGTCTGCTTAGACAGAGTGCAGAACAGGATTAAAATTGGATTTGAAAGCAAATTCTAATTATTGAATATTTACCAACATTCTTATAACATGTCTTGATTTTTCAAAATATACATATTTTACATATAAAAGTAAACATAGGAGGCACAGAACAAAATAAATATATGCATACAACATTTATTACAAGGAATCAAGCATGGTTATGTTAAGTCACAATCAGGTTAAAAAAGTGTCCAACAGTTCAAACTATCATAATCTCTTGTGGTCTTCAAAGTGCTACTTAGTAAGCAGTAGAATCTCAGATCTATACCAATGATAAGCATGGCTGGAATGTAGCAATGAGTCAGTTCTATTTGGATGTGTACCACAGAAAGTAGGTCACTTAAGTCTTGTACCAATGTGCTGTGATGAAGTGCCCATATAATGTTTTTATGCTCATTACGTTAAATTTGAGATTATATTTCAACTTTTAGAAGCATGTGATATCTCATTGAATTGTATGCCAGAAGAATTTTGAAGCAAACATGTTTTGTCTCAGAAGCAAATTAAATGGTTTAGGCACCACTGTGGCCTTATACTTCAGTGCCATGATTGCCTCACATAGTGGATTATGGTACAGATTTGATTCTCCCGACTCCATTGAACTCCTTTGATTTAGAGACCACTTTGACTGATCAACCAACAGCAGCACTGGGCAATCCTTGAAGCATGGTCATTTACTTTGCTGATGGTGTTTGAACAAGGAGGGACCAGTGAGGCAAGAAATTTCTGGAAAAGATTGAAACCTGCCCTTGTAAAGGGAAACAGTTTGCTTACTTGTGCTTATTGTTTCCTTTGAAAAACACTTTTACCATTTCAAATAATTTGAGGTAGCATATTTGTGCAATTAATTACCACCATCAAGTCCCACCAATTACACAAAGGAATTATAAATTGAGGAACAATATATAGCTGCGAATAAGCATGTTTTAAAATCCTGGTATCCAATTCATTGGTTATAACATTACTATAGCCTTGAAATTGCTATTGGAGTGCTTTTTAGGGGCAAACTGTGGGTTCCTAAAGGTTTTTGGGAACAATAAGGTCTATTGGTAATGTCACGATTTTGCTGTTTTCTGTCTTTGGACTAACTTGTGGACTGGCTAAGTAATTTTATGACTTCACAGCCAGCCAATGAGAACAGAAAGGCACTAATCCTGGAAATCAGATGTGAACTGCAAACAGGAGGTAATTCAACACCTGAAGTTGCATCGAGAAGGCAAAACCAGATGTTTATTCAGTTGAATGACTGCAGAATTCAGTGTTCCAGAGTGAGGAAAGGCAGCTTGACAGGCTGGACATTGCAAGCTCGACTGCAGGATGTCAGAGAAATGAGAAACATAATTTATGGGTCTGATACTCCTCCCCAAAGAACCTGCTACATCAGGCATGGCTGAAAGCAAGCAGCACAAACTGACCGTCACAGCCCAAATGTGGTTGACTACCAGTCTCCAGTCAATTATACTGATATACTGCATTGATGGATGATTGATTGATGACATATAAATATGCCAAGGCAGCTTCCAGGCTATCAGGCAGCAACATGCAAAACTATGTAACTTCATCAAACACAAGCTGCACATCAACTGAAAGGAACTGCTTCTGGTTTATAAATTAGAGGGGGTTCAATGCCGTATCAGTACAATCAATAGCATCCTGCATCTGGGAAAATTCCTGCTAGCCTATAAACATTGACTGTTTGTTCTCTTTGTTTTACAGTGTCTATTAAGAATGTAATAATTTGAGATACCTACATGAACAGAGGGTTCACAAGCTGTTTTATACAACAGTGTACACTTCCGTTACTGATGCTTACTTAATGCAACATGAAATGACCCAGTTACATAAAAAGGCTCTGGTTACTTAAAAAGCCACTGTAAGACTATCAGCGGCAAATTTTCAGACAGCAACTGCCATAACTCCAATAGCCTCTGGAGGAATCACAGCCTTCGAAATCATAACGGCAAGAGAGACCCTCAGGTGAATGGATCCCATTCACCCTCTGTCGCTGAGAACACCAAAGCTTTCAAGATTGGGGTGGCAGTCCTGAAAAGTAGCCCTTTGGCATTTTGTTGGAAACACTTGCCGTAGCTTGCTGGGCTGAGGCTGGGTGGTAATACCGAAAAAAGAGAAAGAAGATGCACCTGCGTTAGGGACTGCTTACAATATATAGAAAAAACATTTTAGCCCATCATCTTCAGCGGTCCAGGTGCCAGTCCCACGTGACCCCACAAGTGGGCCCCACATCTGTCTATCAGCAAGGCAGACCTAGTATACCGAGTCTCACCAGATGTACCTGCATCAATCCAATGCTGGGTCCTAACTCCAGGCTGAGGGAATCCTCACCCTACCTTATATTGATAGGCATGTAATGGAATAAATCAAATGCAATGGACATTTTTTTTTTTAACATTGTGTTGAGCATTTTGTCTTGGTTCAGTGATAATACTCTCGCTTTAACATAGAAGCATAGAAAATAGGAGCAGGAGGCCATTCGGCCCTTTGGGCCTACTCCACTATTGAAAAAAGATCACGGCTGATTGTCTAATTCAGTACCCTGTTCCCGCTTTCTCCCCATATCCCTTGATCTCTTTGGCATTGAGAAATATATCTATCTCCTTCTTGAATATATTTCATGACTTGGCCTCCACTGCATTCTGTGGTAGAGAATTCCACAGGTTCACCACCCTCTGAGTGAAGAAATTTCTTCTCATCTCGGTTCTAAATGGCATACCCCATATCCTGAGACTGTGGCCCCTGTTTCTGGACTCCCCAGCCATTGGAAACATCCTCCCCGTATCTAGCCTGTCTAGTCCTGTTAGAAACCTATAACATTCTATGAGATCCCCTCTCATTCTTCTAAACTCTAGTGAATATAGGCCTAGTCGACCCAATCTCTCCTAATGTGTCAATCCTGCCATCCCAGGAATCAGCCCAGTAAATCATCTTTGCACTCCCTCCATGGCAAGAACATCCTTCCTCAGATAAGGAGACCAAAACTGCACATAATACTCCAGATCTCACCAAGGCCCTGTTTAACTGCAGCAAGACATCCTTGCTCCTGTACTCAAATCCTCTTGCAATGAAGGCATTCGCCTTCCTAACTGCTTGCTGCACCTGAATGCTTGCTTTCAGCAACAGGTGTACAAGGACACTCCTTGTCACTCCCACTTACCCAATCTATCACCATTCAGATAATAATCTGCCTTTCTGTTTTTACAACCAAAGTGGATAACCTCACATTTATCCACATTATACTGCATCTGCCATACATTTGTCCACTCACCCAACTTGTCCAAATCACATTGGAGCCTCTTTGCATCCTCCTCACAGCTCACATTCCCCCCCCAGCTTTGTGTCAACTGCAAACTTGAAAATGTTACATTTAGTTCCCTCACCCAAGTTATTAATATATATTGTGAATAGCTGGGGCCCAAACACTGATCCCTGCGGTACCCCACTTGTCACTCCCTGCCACCTGGAAAAAGACCCATTTGTTCCTACTCTCTGTTTCCTGTCTGTCAACCAATTCTCAATCCATGCCAGTAGATTACCCCCAATCCCATGTGCTTTAATTTTGCACACTAACCTCTTATGTGGGACCTTATCAAAAGACTTCTGAAAATCCAAATACAACAAATCCACTTCTTCTTCTTTGGCCTCCTTGTCTCGACACCTGGAGGAGGTCAGTGGTTTGTGGAGCAGCGCCTGGAGTGGCAATAAAGGCCAATACTAGAGTGACAGACTCTTCCACAGGTGCTGCAGAGAAAATTGGTTGTCAGGGCTGTTACACAGTTGGCTCTGCCCTTGCGCCTCTGTCTTTTTTCCTGCCAACTGCTAAGTCTCTTCGACTCGCCACACTTTAGCCCCGCCTTTATGGCTGCCCGCCAGCTCTGGCGATCACTGGCAACTGACTCCCACAACTTGTGATCAATGTCACAGGACTTCATGTCGCGTTTGCAGACGTCTTTAAAGCGGAGACATGGACGGCCGGTGAGTCTGATACCAGTGACGAGCTCGCTGTACAATGTGTCTTTGGGGATCCTGCCATATTCCATGTGGCTCACATGGCCAAGCCATCTCAAGCGCCGCTGACTCAGTAGGGTGTATAAGCTGGGGATGTTGGCCGCCTCGAGGACTTCTGTGTTGGAAATACGGTCCTGCCACCTGATGGCAAGGATTCTCCGGAGGCAGCGAGGATGGAATGAATTGAGACGTCGCTCTTGGCTGACATACGTTGTCCACGCCTCGCTGCCGTAGAGCAAGTTACTGAGGACACAGGCTTAATACACTCAGACTGTTGTGATCCGTGTTAGTGCGCCATTTTCCCACACTCTCTTGGCCAGTCTGGACATAGCAGTGGAAGCCTTTCCCATGCGCTTGTTGATTTCTGCATCAAGAGACAGGTTACTGGTGATAGTTGAGCAGAGGTAGGTGAACTCTTGAACCACTTCCAGAGCGTGGTCGCCGATATTGATGGATGGAGCATTTCTGACGTCCTGTCCCATGATGTTCGTTTTCTTGAGGCTGATGGTTAGGCCAAATTCGTTGCAGGCAGCCGCAAACCTGTCGATGATATTCTACAGACACACTTCAGTGTGAGATGTTAATGCAGCATCGTCAGCAAAGAGGAGTTCCCTGATGAGGACTTTCGCATGTGAGAGCAGCAGTGAGAAGAAAATCCCAAACAGTGTAGGTGCCGCTCTCACATGCGTTTCAGTCTTCAGAAGAAGGGATTTTCCTCCACACAAGATCAGATGGCAGGTTGTTCAACCTTTCCCGTCTTAGAGTGAAGACCAAAGTACGGAAAGTTCTACGGCAGTGAGGCCTGGACAACGTATATCAGCCAAGAGCGACGTCACAACGCATTCCATCTTTGCTGTCTCCGGAGAATTCTTGGCATCAGGTGGCAAGACTGTATCTCCAACGCAGAAGTCCTCGAGGCGACCAACATCCCCAGCATATACACCCTACTGAGTCAACGGCACTTGAAATGGCTTGGCCATGTGAACCACATGGAAGATGGCAGGATCTCCAAGGACGCATTGTACAGCGAGCTCGTCACTGGTATTAAAACCACAATGGCCGTCCATGTCTCCGCGTTAAAGATGTCTGCAAACGCGACATGAAGTCAAGTCGTGGGAGTCAGTTGCCAGCGACTGCCAGAGCTGGCAGACAGCTATAAAGGCGGGGCTAAAGAGAGGCGAGTCGAAGAGACTCAGCAGTTGGCAGCAAAAGAGACAGATGCGTAAGGACAGAGCCAACTGTGTAACAGCCCCGACAACCAATTTTATCTGCAGCACCTGTGGAAGAGACTGTCACTCTAGAATTGGCCTTTATAGTCACTCCAGGCGCTGCTCCACAAACCACTGGCCACCTCTAGGCACTTACCCATTGTCTCTCGAGACAAGGAGGCCAAAGAAAAAAAAAGGCTCGAGTTCCACCCTTCACTGCCTGGTTATCTAAAATTTAACAGAGGTGAGTCACTTATTGCACAATACCCACCCCCTGACCTGCTCTTGTTGTCAGAGTATTTATGTGGTGGATCAAGTTAATGGTGACCCACAGAATTCAAATGGTGGTGGATTCAATGATAGTAATGCTACTGAATATCAAGTGGATATATTTAACTCTTGTTGGAGATGATTATTACCTGGCACTTGTGTGACACAAATGTTACCTGCCACTTATCAGCCCAAGCCAGGATGTTTGTTTGTCAGGTCTTGCTGCATGCAGGCAGACTGCTTATTTATCTGAGGAATTCTGAATTGTGATCATACAATCATCAATGAAAATCCCCAATTCTGACCTTACGAAGGAGGATAAACCATTGATGATGCAGCTGAAAATATCAAATCAGAAAAGGCTCAGCAGGTCTGGCAGCATCTGTGGAGAAAGAAACAGAGTTAACGTTTTCTCTCCACAGATGCTGCCAGACCTGCTGAGCATTTCCAACATTTTCTGTTTTTATTTCAGATTTTCAGCATCTGCAGTATTTTGCTTTAGTTGAAGCAGTTGAAGATGGTTGGGCCTAGGGCACTACCCTGAGGAACTCCTGTAGCGTTGTCCTTTGAAGCAACTCAACTATAAGTGAAGGCTCAAGCTTTTTCATTTTAGACTCTTCAGTACTGTCAGTTGCTTGTGTGCTGAATTGGGCATGAATTTTGAATTGGGGGAGGGTGCAATAATTGAAGGGATGCATGGGTTTCAAAAGCTGTCAGATTGTGAACAACCGAGAGGAGGTGGTCATGGCTGCCCCAGGACATCACCCTGGCCACATAAGAGAGCAAAGGGGGACTGCGCACTTGATAAGGGGGTGCCCTAGGTGCTGCACAGGTGGCAGGGAGAGTGGGAACTCAATGCCCAGGCTTTGAATGGGGCTGGCACCACATTGGCATCATTGAGGAAGAGCAGAGGGCAAGACTGCTAAGGACAGCTGGGTGGCCACCTGCCTAGAAGGAAGGCACCAGCTGGCAATAAGTCCACGACTACCCAGTGGTGATGAATGGCAACACCCTTTGCAGGAAGGGCAGAATCCTGAACAGCAGGAGGGCATGGGAGAGGAAAGAAGGGCAGAAAGGCAACGGAGGCCAAACCCTCAACACAAGATTGAGCACCGAAGACGGAGCTATCCGGAGATGACCAAGACTGCGACTCTCCAGGCAGATAATCACAGACATCTGTGCCCTTGCTGCTGAAGACCTCGCACCTTACAGCACTGGTTATCATGTGCTGCAAGTGGCCGTCAAAGTCAGTGACCTTGAGCTTCTTCGCTTCTGGCTCCTTCCAAGGATCAGCTGTGGACCTTATTGGCATCTCAATAACATCATTGTACATGACTGCATTTCACAGGGATAAACCACATCCATTTAACAACAGACACAGCCTCACAGGGACAGAGGGCATTGGGTTTCACCTCCATTGCTGGATTCCCGCAGGTGCAGAGCATCATGGATTACACCCATGCGGTTATCAAGGCACCCAGTGACTGGCCAATGAGATCCATCAACAGGAAGGGCTTCCACTCCCTCAGTGTCCAACTGGTCTGTGACCACAATAGTTTCCACCATGTGTGCACTCGCTTTCCTGGCAGCTGCCAGGGCTCCTTCATCCTCCACCTGTCCAAGCTGCCTCGGAGCTTCACACCATCCCCCAAAGTGTGTGGATGGATCGGATCCTAGGGGACAAGGGATGTTCCTTGAAAACATGGCTACTCACCCCTGTATGGGAATCCCAGATAGAGGCACAGAGACAATACAACCAATGTCATCTGCTCAGCAGGACAACCATTGAGCAGGCTACCAGGCTTCTGAAGATGCCATTACGGTGCCTGGACCTGTTGGGTGGTGCTGTCCATTACCCTCTTGCAAGGGTGTTGGTCATTGTGGTGCTCTGCTGGGCTCTCCATAACATGGCCCTCCAAAGAGATGTGGACCTTGAGGGTGGTGAGGCCCTGGAAGGAGACAGATCACCAGGGCAGCAGCAGGAGTTGAGGAGAAATTGGAGGCGGAGGGAGATGACGTTGAACAGAGAAGTGCCCCCAGTGCACGACGAGGTCGAATCCTCCTCGCACCCTCCGGTAAAAGGACCTTCCCCCTCTCCCTCACAACCTCTCAGCACTAGATCCAGGTCAGCATTCATGAAGAGAGGTTCTACCTTGCTCCGCATGCCAGACCTCTGGTTCTCCTTTGATATCCGCTTCCCTCTGGTGAATCTCTCCCTCATGTCACCAACAGCCTCAGTGGTGACTGCAGTGGAAATCTAAATGAGTCCCACACTTCATCTGATCCACCTCCATTTCCACCCCACTGGTTCGAAGTCAACAGGAAACCCATCTCCTTATCAATTAAGGGCTCACCCTGTGAAAATCTGAACTTTAATCAGTTTCCCACCGGAGGCGGGTTTCTGACCCCAAAACAGACCCGGCTTCCATTTCCCATCTCTGTGGCGAAAATTCAGCCCATCGTGCTCCCCTAAGTGCCAAATCTGCTGACCAAATTATCCTAATGCATAAATTGCGTGCACTAGCCGTTGCATGGCAAGAACTTTTTCTGGGTAATTTTCTCATGACAGGAATAGTCTATACATGAGCACTACAGCAACAACTTACATTTATTTATATAGCGCTTTTAACACAGTTAAACGTCAGAAGGCACTTCACAGAAGCATTATCAAATAGAATTGGACACCGAGCCATACAAGGAGATATTAGGGCAGGTGGAAGTAATTTTTAAAGAGTATCTTAAAGGAGAAGAGAGAGGCAGAGAGGTTTAGGGAGGGAATTCCAGAGCTTAGGGCCGAGGCAGCTGATGACATGACTGCCTATGGTGATCCGATTAAAAATCAGGGATGTGTATGGGGCCAGAATTAGAAGAGCACAGAGATCTTTTGGGGTGGAGGGTAGGGTTGGAAGGCTGGAGGAGGCTACAGAGATAGGGATGAGCGAGGCCATGGAGGGATTTAAAAACAAGGGTGAGAATTCTAAAATTGAGATGTTGGGCAAATGTAGGTCAACAAGCAAAGGGAGTGATGGATGAATGGGACTTGGTGCGTGTCATGATACGAACAGCAGAGTTTTGGATGTGTGCAAGTTTATGGAGGATGCAAAGTGGGACGTCAGCCAGGAGAGCATCAGAATAGTCAAGTCGAGAGGTAGCAAAGGTATGGATGAGGGTTCAGGAGCAGATGAGCTGAGGCAAGGATGGAGACAGGTGATGTAACAGAGGTGAAAGAAAGATGGGAAAGATTTGGAAAGCAACAAACCATTCTGTGGAGAGGAAAGGAAGGTTGGAGATGAGGCGATAATGTGTAAGGGAAGTCAAGAGTGGGTTTTTTGAGGAGATTGTGATGACGGCAAATTTGAAGGGTAGGGGAACAGTTTCCAAAGGGAGGAAACAGTGAACAGTGTCAGCTAATGTAAGGCAGAAAAGAGAAATTGGGTGGTCAGCAGTTTAGTAGGACTAGGATCGAGGGAACAGGAGGTGGGTCTTATGGATAAGATGAGCTCCGAGAGGGGATGAGAGGAAATAGGAGAGAAACTACAGAAAGACGCAAGTCTTTCGGGGCGGCACAGTGGTTAGCACTGCAGCCTCACAGCTTCAGGCACCCGGGTTCGATTCTGGGTACTGCCTGTGCGGAGTTTGCAAGTTCTCCCTGTGACCACGTGGATTTTTGCCAGGTGCTCCTGTTTCCTCCCACAGCCAAAGACTTGCAGGTTGATAGGTAAATTGCCCCTAGTATAGGTAGGTGGTAGGGAATATAGGATTACTGCAGGGTTAGTATAAGTGGGTGGTTGTTGGTCAGCACAGACTCGGTGGGCCGAAGGGCCTGTTTCAGTGCTGTATCTCTAAATAAATAAATAACAAGTTCAAGGTGAGGGTAGGGGAGTTTGGCTTGGTGTGCAAGGGGAAGGGAGGGAAGCAGGAGAGGCAGCTGAATGGGTGGTCTCAATCTTAGGTGACAAGGTTGTTCATGAGCTCCTTGCACTTGTTCTTGGAGGTAAGGGTGGCAGAGAGGGGTTTAAGGAATGGTTTGTGGTGAAGAGGAGAAGCCGGGAGCTATCTTTGCTTTCCAGGATAATCTAGAATAGTGAGCCATTTTGGCAGGTGAGAGTTGGACCCAATAGTGCTTTATTTGGTTCAACCAGATCTGGTAATGAATTGCTTAATCAGTTATCCACCATAAACGTCAATGTCTGCATCTCTTGGACTTAACAGAATGAAAACAAAGGTCATATCCCGGGGAATGACCTGAGTGAAACAGTGTCATGGCTGTATTGGGAACAAGGGCATCAAAGGTAGCTATCAGAAGGCAACTGAGCAGATTGGTAGCAGCAAAAATGTCATCATGAATGCAGGGTCAAAGACTAGATAGTTTGGAATTTGAAAGTGCAGTTGTAAGTGAATAGTGGGGGATAGTTTTTTCCAGCTGCAAACACAGAGGAAGTGGGGTTGGGAGGGGGAAGGGGAACGTGAGTGGAGGGTTACAAGGAAATGATGAGAGATGGCCTTATCTGTGATTGACACAATGGGAATACAAAGATGATGTGCAATGGCAAGGTAGAGGGGGCAGCTCTGAATATGGGCAGGGGAGTTTATATTTCATTCCCCAAATTTCTGGCCACTATCACACACTTGCTAATGCTGTAAAGGTTTATACCAACAGAAAGTTCCAGGCTTACAAAATGGATTTTTAAAAATTTTTCCAGATGCTACCATCTGTAGTCAGGAAATGGTTCAAACATTATTGAGTCTGCAAGAAGCAGTAATAAAATTTGTTCCACCAGGATTTATTTTTTCTATTGAAACACCTGCTCTTGGATAGCTAAGAGACTTGGATAAAATCCCAAAATCAGGAAGCATGATTTTGAATAGTACAGCATAATGATAGTAGGTAACGTCTGTCAAATTAGTGATTACTCATGACGTGGTGGTGCTAAACATCAAATACACCATGAATTTTGATACTTTGCTTTTCCATCACCAGCCTTCCCAACCAATAAAAACTAACTATGATTATGGCAGGGCCCCGGTGTCAACAATGACAGGGATGCTTAATCTTGGAATGATCCTCTGGTATAAAAGGGTTGTGGATGGCCTGGTCTGATGCTGTGCCTGCCATGACAGTCCCCACATCAGGAAAGGCTCATAGATTTTGGGAGTTTTTAAAAATACCTCCATGACAGTTTCCCTCTTGGTCCCTAAATATGTTGCTAACAATGGCAGCTGCATCAGATTTTTGTGAAAATATGACAGGAAGCCTGATATTATCAGCCATGTAAAGAGGTGGAACACAATACTCTGGCCAGTGCTCCTTGTCTCTGGCATCTGATTCTTAGCTGCAAAGGAGACGTTTGAGTGGTATCCAAATCAAGCTCATTAGACAGGATCCTCTGAACAAAGTCTTCTCTAAGAATCCAATTGCTTCAGCTCCCACTGTGAAGGAACTGCAGCCTTCTCTTCAGATTTGAAACATTTCATTATGTTCTTGCAATGTAACAAGGGAATCAGCAGGCAGCTGAATGCGTAGTGACTCTTTGGAATCAGCCTGAATTGATTCTGGTCTCTCTGCAGAGGAACAAACCTTTCCTAAGAATTTTTTATGCAATCCACATGTGGCAGCATTGGGAACTCTCTGAAAATATGATTAGCAAGAAATGTTTCCACTGTCAGTCATGGCATTCTTGATCATCCATTGTCTTCTGAGAAGCAATCCTTGCACTATATCTCATCAAATTATCTATGTTCAGAAGTAGGACCTACATCCAACCCTGTCCATGACACCTGAAGGTACTCTGCTAATGGAAGACCTTCCTCATACCCTCCTTGGCATCTCCTTCTTTTCTTCCCGAGAAGATGGTGAAGTCTGTTTGCCCTTCCACAAATTAACTATTTGCCTTTGTACAAAAGCAAAATACTGCGGATGCTGGAAATCTGAAACGGAAACAGAAAATGCTGCAAATACTCAGCAGGTCTGACAGCATCTGGCATGAGTTAGAAATGTAATGGGTTTAGAGCAAGTAAAAGGGGAAGGGGGGGGTGGGGAGAAGAACAAAGGGGAAGGTCAGTGATAGGGCAGAGGGCAGGAGATATTAAATGACAAAATTGTCATTAAATGTTCCACCCTATTACAGACCGTTTTCTTCTTCTCCCCCTCCCACGCCCCCCTTCCTACTTTCACTTGCTCAAAACCGATTACATTTCCAGCCTTTGCCAGTTCTGATGAAAGATCATCAACCTGAAACTTTAACTCTGCTTCTCTTGGTACAGATGCTGCCTGACTTGCTGAGTATTTCCAGCATTTTCTGTTTTTATTTGCCTTCGGTAACATGTTGTAATCATGGGGTACCTTACTTAGGTGATACTGAAGTTGGCATTGTCATGCAGACCACCTCCCCCCCTTTGCCAAGAATGAGGCATATTAATTTTGTCATATGAACATTGATTTTAAACTGTTGCTGGAGTGAAGAAATTAGGACATTTGCATACTAAGAGACGGTGCTTGTGGAGACAAAGGACCTGGTCCAATTGATCCAAATGGATTTTGATCACCAGACATTGAAGGTCTAAGGAAGAGCATTCCTGGGACTGTGGACACAATCCACAAAGACAGGTCTGACCACATGACTAACCGGCAGGTCCAGGCTTTGAATGAGATACAGGGCAGTTTGAATTCAGAAGGCAGTTTGCAACTGAAGCTGGAACAAGAAAGCCTCTCTCCTGGCTGTTTCTCTCTCGCTTTTTCCCAAGCCACCGGACCCAGAGAAGACACATAAACGTCAAGAGAGAAAAGACGCCAACATCGAAACAAGTTGATGTGTGAACTGGGCCCCAATGAACAGCAGGACTTACCAGCAACTAAAGACTCCACACTGAACTCAAAAGGACTGTAATTATAATGCTGAGACTGCCTCAAACTTTTCCCCTTTATTCTTTTCTACTTTATCTCTGTCTGTGTGTGTGTTTATCACGTATGCATGCTAGCTTGGTTGCGTTGCATAGTTGTAGTCATTAACCGCATTAGAGTTTAAGATTAATAAACTTCCACCTCTCTTGCTAAAATTTAAGGAAATCTGTCTGATTTCTTTGCCTTGAAACAGTGAACAAGGATTCACTGAGGGGGAGCTAAAAACACAATGTTGCGAAAATTAAACCCTGTTGCGGTGAAACCAGGCGAAGGCTGAGAGGGAATCCCTATACCTCATCTCACCTGGTCGTAACAGCATCTATCAATGCCTGTGCCATCACTGCACTTGAGGCTCAACAAGTGCTGGAATAGATTTTCAGTGGGAGAAGACCTATCACTAAAATCAGTCCTCAAGTAAATCCCTCATCACTGGCATTCCTTTTGCAAGATAAAAAGCACTTAACTTTTCAGCATAAAATGGGCGAAAAGCATAACAATTTAACAGTCGGATGGCCTGCACCTAATCTGCACAGGCATTAGACCCACCGGCAAATCTGTGTGCGCCTTTTTATTTATATAGGGGCCTAATGCCTGTTAAATGACCCCTTTTGGAAATTAGTAATCAATGAGCAGGACATGTGTCTACCAAAGGTAAATTATTAAAATTTTGTTTTAAAAACACCTTCCTGTGGAGCCAAGAATAGGAGTCTCAATCTTCACCCTCACCACTCCAACCCTCTCCCTTGCTTCAGGCACTGAGTCTGGGCTTGAAAACAAGCCCAGACAAACTTACATGCACCTTGTCCACGAGACTCACCTCTTGCTCCATCAGTCCTATTCCCACTAAACTGCTGACCACTCAACTTCCCTTCCTGCTCCCCATGTTAGCTGATATGGTTCTCTCCCCTCAGGTACTGTCCCCCTCTCCTTTAAATCTGTTATCACCTCCTCCTCCAAAAAATAGTCCTTGACCCTGCTGTCCTTAAAAACCACCATTCTATCTCCAACCTCCCTTGTCTTTCCGAAGCCCTTAAATGTGCTGCTGCCTCCTAAATCAGTGTCTATCTTTCCCTGAACTTCACTTTGAATCCCTCCAGTCAGGTTTCCACCCCGCCACAGGACTGAAGCAGCTCTTATCAAAGTCACAAATGACATCCGATGTGACTGTGACAAAAGTAAAGTAAACACCCTCATCCCCTCGACCTTTCTGCAGCCTTTGCAACAGTTGGCCATGCCAACCTCCTCCAATGCCTCTTCACTGTTATTCAACTGGGCGGTACTTCACTTATTTAGTTCCATTCCTATCTATCTAATCGTAGTTGAGAATCATCTACAATGGCTTCTCTTCTCCCTCCTGCACCTATACCTCTGGTGTCCTCCAAGGTTCTATCCTTGGTCCCCTCACATTTCTCATCTGCGTGCTGCCACTCGGCGACATCATCTGAAAACATGTCAGTTTCCACATGCATGCCGACACGACTGAGCTCTAATTCACTACTACGTCTCCCGACCCCTTCATTGTCTCCCAATTGTCAGACTACTTATCCAACATCCAGTAAAGGATGAGAAGAAACTTCCCCCAACTAAATATTGGGAAGACCGAAGCCATCGTCTTCAGTCCCACCATGAACTTTGTTCCCTAGCCACAGACTCCATCCCTCTTCCCTGGCAAAAGTGTGAGGCTAAACCAGACTGTTCACAACCTTGGTGTCGTATCTGAACCTGACTTCAGCTTCCACCCACATATCAGTATGATCACCTGCCTTTGTTCATCTGCTGAAAACCTCATCCATTAGTTTGTCACCTCCAGACATGATTATTCCAAAACTCTCCTGGCTGATTGCACATATTACACCTTCTATAACCGTGAGCTCATTCAAAGCTCTGCTGCCTGTTTCGTAACCCACACCAAGTCCCATTCAACCATTACCTCCATGCACGTAAACCTACACTGGTTCCCAGCTAAGGAACACCTCAATTCAAAAGTTCTCACCCTTATTTTTCAAATCCATTCACAGCCTCACCCCTCCCTATCCCTGTAATCTCCTCCAGCCCCACAACTTTCAGAGATATCTGTGCTCCTCTAATTCTGTTCTCTTGAGCATCTCTGATTTCAACTGCACCACCATTGGTGGCTGTGCTTTCAGCTGTTTAGCCCTAAGCTCTGGAATTCTCTCCTTAAATCTTTCCACCTCTGTATCTATCTTTCCACCTTTAAGGTGCTCCTTAAAAACAACCTCAGACTAAACTTTTGGTCATCTGCCCTAATATCACCATAAGTGGCTTGGTGTCTAATTTTGTTTGGTGATGCTCCTGTGAAGCACCTTGGGATGTTTTAGAATGTTAAAGGCACTACGTAAATACAAGTTGTTGTTGTTAATTACATCCAATGTCAAGCCTTAAGCAGTCTTTGCACTAAAAGGAGTTCATCAAATGAAATACTTTCAAACTTATGAATCTCACTGCTGTAAGTTTGGAAGTATCAGTGGTTTTGGCCAATAACTCAGCTCCAGTTAATCAGAGTCAGTCTGACTGGGAAATGCCACTGTGGACCACGATGGAGGATAGCATTAATTAAAAAAAAGTCTGTGAATTTTGCAGATTGAATTATGAATAAAACTGAAGAAAGCTGATAGTTCAAAGAAAACACCATTCAAAGACGGCAGGAAAAGATTTGGACAAGCACGAACAGACATTGAAAACATTTTCTGATGTGTAAAATCGAACAGGAAGGTGCTGCTGACCAATGGTCGAGAAAAGCATCTTCCAGAACAAGCCCCGAGATACAGATGGTGAAGATAGCAATTCCTAATTCTATGTGGAACTTGAATGAATGGGGAAGAGTTCCTATATTAAAAATGATGATTCCTGCATGTATCATTAACAAAATTACTTCAGCTTACAGAAATTATATTTGGTTAAGGTTCTACGCATATTAATTTCTAAAAACATGTTTTTTTCATGAGTTCAGGTCTATGAACAGCTGCTTCCACCACATCAATATAATATTTGCTTGGCACGTATCAGGTGGCTGTAATTATTCTGAGAAGCCTTAATGTAAGTGGAATTAAAATGTAGTTTAACATTAAGATTTTAATTACTTTCAAAGCCTCTGAGGGGTTATTTTAAAGTTACTGATAAATAACCTGAATGGCAGCTTAGGAAAATTTCGGAGCCATCTATAAATGTGTCAGCTTGTATAAAAGGTTAATTTGTACAAGGGTACAGTACTGCAAAACCCACCTGTGCCCATTAATGATGCTTTCTCTTTGATAATGGTCACATCTCCCTGTCAATCCAAAGGCAGTACTGCGACTGGTTATTTTCCCCAATTAAACAGTTAACAACTTTATCAATGGCCACATAGATATGCCATGAATTTAGTACACTATTTGGTTCCTGTCAACAAAACCTGGTTAATTATTAAACTGTTAATCTGTTTGCTCACCTGCCTTGTTGTTTTGTCCTTTTGCGCTGAACAAATGATAATACGGATTTATCTTCTGCTGGCCCCTCTTCATCATGCGGTTCTATTTTGATCTTGATCTGGTTTTGTTCAGCTAGAGGGCAACCTGAGAGTCGGTGGTGTGCAGTGTACTTCCCAGTTATGTGACCTGATCCATCACAACCAGGAGTGGGACATTTTCTATAAAATTAGATACAAGAAAAATTCAATGAGATTTCCAACAGAACCTATAAAATCATATTACCTTACAGCACAGAAGGAGGCCATTAGGTCTTTGAAAGAACTATCGAATTAGCCCCACTCCTCGCTCTTTTTACATGGCTCTCCAATTTTTTTTTTCCCCTTCAAGTATTTATCCAATTCCCTTTTGAAACTTTATTGAATCTGCTTCCACCACCCTTACAGGCAGTGCATTCCAGGTTATAACTCATTGGATTGAAAACAAATTCTCATCGTCTCAACTCAGGCTCTTTAGGAACCCCCTTGGTGCTATCCCTTGGACTCAGAATAATTTTATTTTCTCTGTATTAGAATGTATTGCTCTACAGGATGAATTTAGTAATTGTGATGCTCCAGTGTGGAGCTCTGCTCAATAGAACAATGAGTTAATAAACTGTCACTATGGTGCTGTAGACCAATCTCCAGTCCATGCTCCCATTGGGAGTGCAAAACCACTGAGTACACATTTAAAATATGTTTTTTATTTCTGCAATAACATTATAATAAGCACAGCAGCAACATTATATAGGCAATAATATTATTACCAAATTGGTGATAAATAACTTGACTAATAAATCATAGAATAATAATTATGCAGTATCAATGGCCACTGTGCAAAGATATCACAATCCCCCTTTGTTTTTATGTTTACGTGGTTCAAGAGTTATCAGGAGACTAATCCATAATGATACAAAATTCTGATATTTTTACCACACTAACGGTCTAAAAAACCTTACTTCCTGTTGCCACACTTTTGTGTCAACTTTTCAAAGTGTCTATTGACAGCTGGAGGTGGCGTGGGACTTAGAGCAGGACATACAGCAAATAGTCTATTTAATCAGCAAGCAATCTAATTAAAAACTGCAACAAACCAAACTCATGACCGAAACTACAGCAAAGTCTCCTGATAAAAGCACTGTTATCTCACCAGCAAAATGCAGTGAGTGGAGGATAGCTAAATACAAATTTTAAGCATAAAATCAATATCAGTCACTTACAGCAGTGCGATCACGAGACATAATTGACCGGTGAGTTACTCAATCATCTCTATTCTGGCTGGAAATAGTGATGTTACTATGTGCAGCAATATAAATTTCTACCTCTGCATTTGCAATGAAAACCGCTTACATAAACTTGTTACATTGCAATTACACCCAACAACCTGCGGCGCAATTTGCCATTTCCCAGTTCCTCAGCTTGTAATTCAGAGAAACTCCAATGCTTGAACCAACTTTATTTCTTTACTTCCCAAAAGACAATAAGGTTTCTATTTAGCTATAAAAATCTGAAATCCAAGTCCTATATACAAAAATGCTTATTAAAATGGGGAGTGACAGACGTCTGTCCAATTATTCCCAGTCTTCTAACCCCTTTCACTTGAAAACTACACTTGGGGTTAAGTTTAACTTTCCAAGTCTTCCAGTAAAATGACAGGATCTGATTGATAACCCATTTTACACCTTGCTCGATTTTATATTCCTTTGAAGTTAAAAGTAAAATAGAGTGGGATGTAAAATGGGCAGCCAATGCAATCCCACCAATTGTCCACCTGACAGGTTAGGTTAAAATTGCCCCTAAGTCTTGACTCTCCATGTGCAACCACACAGGAGATGGACTAGTATTTACCTTATTTTCAAACTATATTGGTAGATAGTCATTTCTTCAGTTAAAGGAGGGATCCTTAAATTTCGTGTCTTGCTACGTCAGTTTACATGGATTTGTGGAGAGGAAATTCAGGTCAGGAACTGGCATTGGCATGAACATATAATACATTCGCCCAATTATGGACTTTGAAATAATGACGCACTTGCTGTCACTTATTTATCATTAGCTAATGTTTTACTTATTCAGACAAATATAGTTAATTTCACTTCTGCATAATGCTATTCAGCACAATTTCTCAACCCAGAGTATAAACATAGTCAAACTCCATTTTAATATTTCTTTTAAAATTACAGATGCTCAGTAAATACAAATCTTCTCGAGTTGAATTAAAGCTCCATTATAGTTAGTGGGTACAGTAACATTAGCAGAAGTAGAATTGCATTCAACCACAATCTGTAACCTCATGGCCCGACATATTCAACACTCTATCATTACCATCAAGCTGGGGGAGCAACCCTGGTTCAATGCAGGAGGGCATGCCAGGAGCAGCACCAGGCATACCTAAAAATGAGGTGTCAACCTGTTTAAGCTACAACCCAGGACTCCATGCATGCCAAATAGCGGAAGCAGCATGCGATAGACAGAGCTAAGCAATCCCACAACCAGTGGATCAGATCTAAGCTCTGCAGTCCTGCCACATCCAGTCGTGAATGGTAGTGGACAATTCAACAATGAACAGCAGGAAGAGGCTCCACAAATATCCCCATCCTCAAAGATGGGGGAACCCAGCACATCAGTGCAAAAGACAAGGTTGAAGCCTTTGCAACAATCTTCAGCCAGAAGTGCTGAGTGGATGATCCAACTCGGTGTCCTCCTGAGGTCCTCAGCATCACAGATGCCAGTCTTCAGCCAATTTCATTCAATCCACATGATTTCAAGAAATGGCTGAAGGCACCAGATACCGCAAAGGGTTTGGGCCCTGACAGCATTCCTACAATAGTACTGAAGATCTGTGCTCCAGAAATTGCCGCACCCCTAGCCAAGCTGTTCCAGTACAGCTACAATACTGGCATCTACCCGACAATGTGGAAAATTGCCCAGGTATGTCCTGTACACAAAGGCAGGACAAATCCAACCCGGCCAATTACTGCCCTAACAGTCTACTCTCAATCAGCAGCAAAGTGATGGAAGGTGTCATCAACAGTTTGGATTCCACCAGGGCCACTCAGCTCCTGACCTCATTGCAGTCTTGGTCCAAACATGTGCAAAAGAGCTGAACTCAAGAGGTGAGGTGAGAGTGACTGCCCTTGACATCAAGGCAGCATTTGACCGAGTGTGGCATCAAGGAGCCCTAGCAAAACTGGAGTCAATGGGAATCAGGGGGAAAACTCTCCACTGGTTGGAGTCATGCCTAGTGCAAAGGAAGATGGTTGTGGTTGTTGGAGGTCAATCATCTCAGCTCCAGGACATCACTGCAGGAGTTCCTCAGAGTAGTGTCCTAGGCCCAACCATCTTCAGTGGCTTCATCAATGACCTTCCCTCCATCATAAGATCAGAAGTGGGAATGCTCGCTGATGACTGCGCAGTGTTCAGCATCATTCACGATGCCTCAGATACTGAAGCAGTCTGTGTCCATATGCAGCAAGACCTGGACAACATTCAGACTTGGGCTGATAAGTGGCAAGTGTTACAATCAAGGTTGGAGGAATGCTCTATCTTTCTCTAGTTCCACTTCTCCACTGGTCACAACATGTATTTAAATGCTTTACCCAGTTACCGATATGGCCAATTACATACTTTATCTATATTAGCTTCAGAATAAATATCCGCAAATCAGGTTCCTTTGATAAGCAACAAAATTGTTGATTTATTATAAAACAAAACTCAATAAAGATGCAAAGTTTATTAACACAGTTTGAAATATGAAAGTATAAATATCTACCCTTCTAAAATAACCTAACACATGCACACACACACACACTGGTTTAAGAAAAAAATGAAGAAAAATGCAAAAACTGGCTCAGCAGCGATCAACTTAAAAAAAAACACTTTGGCCAAATTATTGAAGGAAAAGGATAAGTTATGGAATGTTCCAGATGGCCTTTGGTCTGGCTTCCAGGTACACGTAGACGGCTGTCACTGGGATCTTTCTGGAGCAGTTCTGTTCAGGAGACGAAGAGTAGACTTGCAGGCTTTTTGGGAGAATTACTGCATGAGTGGTTTCAGCTATCACACTGGATTCTCAGAAGATTTTCCAAAAACAGGTGGAAAAGGATGAATTGGGTGGCTTCTCTCTTAGCAGGATACACACCAACTGAGCATTAAAACAGTCCAAGCCAAATCAGAAAGCCAAAACTCCTAACATCCATAAACCGAGATACGTGACTTCTCTATAAACAACCTCAATAGCCAGCAAGGCTCCTCATGTTTATTTAGCCCTTCATTGTCTCCTCCAGTGTGTTTTCTTCTTAAATTCCGGAAGTGTCCTTCCAGTAACCTTTAAAAAAAAAACAAATCCAGGCATCTCCTCACTTTTTCAAATGAACCAATTTTCACAATCTTTTAAACACAAGTCCTCAAAAAATACTGATAATGGAAGCACTTTCATGACACAAGTTACATTCGCGCCACACAAATGCCAAGCAATGACCATCTCCAACAAGACTGAACCTAACCATCACCCCTAAACGTTCAACAGCATTATCACCACTGAATCCCCCACCATGATCATCCTGGGGGTTACCATTGATTAGAAACTGAATTGGAGCAGCCACATAAATGCTGTGGCTACAAGAGCAGGTCAGAGACTGGGAACTCTACGGTGGGTAACTCACCTCATGACTCCCCAAAACCTGTCCACCATCTACATGGCACGTCAGGAGTGTAATAGATGACGCAGCTCCAACACTCAAGAAGCTCAACACCATCCAGGACAAAGCAGCCCACTTGACTGGCGTCCCATCCACCCCCTTAAACATTCACTCCCTCCACCACCGACGCACAGTGGCAACAGCGTATACCATCTACAAGATGTACTGCAGCAACTCACCAAAACTCCTTCAACAGCACCTTCCAAACCTCTACCACCTAGAAGGACAAGGGGAGCAAATGCATGGGAATGCCAACCCCTGCAAGTACCCCTTCAAGCAATACACGATCCTGACTTGGAACTATATTGCTATTCTTTCACTGTCGCTGGGTCAAAATCCAGGAACTCCCTCCCTAACAGCACTGTGGGTGTACCTACACCACATGGACTGCAGCGGTTCAAGAAGGCAGTTCATCACCGCCTTCTCAAGGGCAATTAGGGATGGGCAATAAATGCCAGCTGAGACTACCTTTCAATTCCAGTTTTGTTGAAATTATTAATTAATTGAACTTATTAATTAAATTTAAATTCCACCAGCTGCCTTGGTGGGATTTGAACCTATGTCCCCAGGGCCTCTGCATTACTAGTCCAGTGATATTACCACTATGCCATCACCTCCACCTGTGTTCAGCGGTGAAGGAGTATCACTTGATCCATAGAAAGCTGAAGCCATTGCAAATGCTGTGGATCCTACAAATGTGTAGGAAGTCCAGAGTCTGCTAGGACTCATCACGTCCTGTAGTCCCTTCATTCCTGACCTCGCTACGTTATCTGTCCCCCTACGTGATCTGACAAAAGAGACCACCAAATGGGAGTGAACTATAGTCACACAAACAGACTATACACCAGATCAAACGACGGTTGTCAGCAAGTTGCATAAATGTCTATTTCGATCCTGAGAAAACCACCCAGCTAGTTGTGGATTTAAGCCTGGTGGGCTTAGGTGCAGTTCTCATGCAGAAAGACAGGATAGATAACTCATCAATCATTGCGATGGCAAGCAGATAGCTAACACACATGGAGCAATGTTTTTCCCAAACAGAGAGAGAAACACTCTCAATCACATTGGGTATCTTACACTTTCATCTCTACTTATATGGAAGCAAGTTTGAAGTAATAACCTATCATAGACCATTAGTGAGCTTGTTCAACTTATTAATTAAATTTCAACAATCCACATCGCAAATCACCCACTCAGATAGAGCGTTGGATACTCAAACTACAAGAGTACGAGTTCCATGTTGAGTATCAGCCAGGCAAGCTCAATCCAGTGGACGATCTTTTGCAACATCCGTTGCTGACAGTCAGTCCTACTAGTCGTGAGGAAAAGGTTGCCAAACATCTTAACTGCATAAGCCTAAATGTGGCGGCAAAGTCGCTAATACTACCTGACATCAAAGCGGCAACAAAACACGATGAGGTGTTGCAACTATGTATGACAGCTATGGAATCACGAAACTGGAAAGACGTGCTCAAGAAAGCATCGACAAGTGAAATAGCTCACATACATGGCATCCATTTGTTGGTATTGGCCTGAGTAGTTGATTTTGCTGATGAGTGCCAAACATGAGCGAAGTGGTTGTGTTTTCTCTGAGAAAGTATCATCACTGCGTGAACTTCTCAAGAAAGATACGCCATTCCTGTGGCACGAAGATCATCAGCATGTATTTGATTCACTAAAAGAGTCAATTTCGGCAGAAGCATGTTTGCAATATTAAAACCCAAGGAAAGAAACTACACTTGAGGTAGATGCTTCACAAAAAGGTCTCGAAGCATGTCTATTGGAGGAAGCTAGACCAATTGCATTTGGTTCCAAACGTTTGTCACCCACTCAGGCGAACTATTCAAACACAGAGTGTGAAACATTCACATTAATATTCGGCATCACTAGATTTCATACATATCTATATGGCAAACGCTTTGTTGTCAGGACTGATGATAAGCAGTTGGCAATGATTTGGCAGCCACTCACTAGTGCCCCACCTCGACTACAAAGGCTATTAATTGATGTACGATTGCAAGGTTCAATATAAACCTGGAAACCTCATGGTTGTGTCTGACACATTGAGCAGGCTGTCCAATCCGAAGAAGTGAGAAGATATTCTGCTAGATGTGCAAGTAGATGAAATAGATGTGGAACTGGAATATGTGTGCAATATTGACCTAATGCGATTTGGACATAAAAAACACAAACAACTCCAAGAACAGACTTCCAGAGATCCTGCCCTAAAGGCATTATGACAGCTAATCATCAGTGGATGGCCTGATACAATGCAAGAGGTTCCCACAGACTTCAGAACCTTTTGGTCACAGCGTGACAAATTAGGAATATCCAGTGGCGTTATTTTTAAAAGGAAGACAAGCGTTGATTCCAAAAGCGCTCTGTCAAGATATCCTTATGCAATTACTTCAGGGCCACATGGGCATTGAAAAGTCTAGACGACTTGCACGTGAGACAGTTTATTGGCCAGGAATCAACAATGACATACAGTGAGCAGGGAGGATGTGCAATGCATTTCAAGGGCATCAACCAAGGCAACACAGAGGATCACTTCATCCTCAGGAAGTTCCGTCACTTCCATGTTTGAGAATAGGCACTGCCCTTTTTACGGTTAAAGGTGACGATTTTCTATTGATTACCGACTACTTCTTCAAATTTCCTATCATTCGCTAATACATCAAACAGATCGGTAGCAAATATAATTTTTAGTCTTTTTGGTTCCCCAGAGCAGATAGTGTCAGATAACGGTCCGCAGTATATCGGTAAGCCATTTCAAGACATGTGCGCAAAGTGGGCTGTAAATCATGTCATGTCATCTCCACATTATGCAAGGTCAAACGGTCTGGCAGAAAGGATGGTGCGGACAATAAAATCACTAATATTAAAATGTAGAGAAACCAATCAGGATATTCAAATAGCAATGTTGCACCTTCGAGCAATACAGGGATTACCATCCATAGCAGAGATCATGTTCGGAAGGCAAGTAAGGACAACTCTTCTGAGCCATCACTTGACCAGATCATGGTTATTCCAAGATAAATTATTGGCAAGACAAGAAAAAATGAAAGTCACACATAACAAGCATGAAGCTGCAGAATTAACTCCTCTATAGATTGGACCAAAGGTCAGAGTGATCCACCTGCAAGAGAAGACATGGTTCCCTGCGGAAGCGTCAAGGATCTGTAGTGAGCCACGGTCAAATGAGATAACCACCCCGAATGGAGCAACATTGAGAAGGAATAGATGTCAGCTGAGAGAGTTATCCAACAACATCATACCTAACACTCCTGTAGCATCAAGAATGGGTACACATGCAAGTCCTAAAAATGAAGTACAGAAAACTGACACATATCACACTCAAGCACAAGACAATTGTCAGTCCAAACCTATGAGTCAAAAGAAAAGAATTGGCAATTTCAGATTTCAGCAAAGTTTCACTGTTACAAGATCAGGTCGAGTCAGCAGACCACCTGTACCTTTCAGAGATACTTGATTGATGACTGAGAGTCAATACATGTGTAAATACTGTTCACAATTATCTTATTTCATTATGTACATAGCTTATAATTTGTGAAATTGCCATTTAAGGAAATGGGGATGTTGTGATATTGCTTTAACTGCTACAGTACTAGTAAACTGTTAAATATGTAAATAGTTTGGAATCCACCATCACAGAAAGTGATGCAAGTCAACAGCGCTGAAAGAGCACCTTCACCACACAGACTGGAATGTTTGAAGAAGGTGGATTACCACCACCTTCTCAAGGGCAACTTGGGCTGGGCAATAAAAGCTGTCCTTGCCAGCAATACCTACATCCTGTGAATGAATTTGAAAAAAACAGAAACAAGCTCGAACATTGCTAAGAATCCCCTTCTGTCAGTATGGCACAACTGTACTTGTTTCTGATTTATGTAAGTAGCTTTCAAAAGCATTCACTACAGTATCTAAATTTACAAATGTATTACCCCCATTGAATAAAAACACACAAATACGTCAATAAGAATGATCATAAAAAAAATATTTAATACCACTGCCTCTTACAAAGATACAATTTAGAAAATACCAGTAATGCTGTTTTTGTCATGTATGCCACTTTAGATGAGCTATTGCGCCTTTGCACAAACATTTACACTAAAATATGAAGGCCAGAACAGCTTTCTATTTGTTCGGAACATCTTGGAAAAAGGCACTTACCTTGTTTCATTAATACAGTCCTCTGGTTTCCCACTTGAATGATTACTATAAAGACGTTTTGTTCTTGAAACAAGCGGAATTGGCACCA
Source organism: Heterodontus francisci (assembly GCF_036365525.1). NCBI lineage: Eukaryota > Metazoa > Chordata > Chondrichthyes > Heterodontiformes > Heterodontidae > Heterodontus > Heterodontus francisci. Next base: position 133,057,104 of record NC_090375.1, read on the forward strand.
TGGTCATCTGTTTCTCTCCTCCCAATCTGTCCTGAATTGTTGACTCTTTTTTCAGGTTGAGCTCTGAATAGGGGCAGCCAAAAGCACTAAATTCACAAGAGAACAGAGAATACTGTGTTATTTTCATGAAACTTGATAACCTGACAACCCCCAACACTAAAATAAACACAAAATACTGTGGATGCTGGAAATCTGAAATAAAAACACAAAGTGCTGAAAATACACAGTGGCTGGAATTTTACGCCACCCCAGCAGGTCGGATGGTGGCATGGGGGCGGCGTAAAATTGAGTGGCAGGCTCCGGGAGGCCTAACCGCCCCGATTCCGCCTCCAACCAAGTTTACGGAGGTCCGGTGGTGGGGGGGGGGGGGGGGGGGGGGGTGGCGGCGGGGGGGACAAACGGCCCGCCCGCCCAAGGCCAATAAAGACCCTTAACGGTATATTACCCATGGCAAGCGGGTGTGCCAGGGACGTGAAAGGCCACCCAGCTATAGCTGCCAGCCTTTCCGCACCCTGGGGGGTGGGGACCGGGCCTTCCCAGCCTCCCAGCCCAACCTCAGGATCCAACACGCTCCCCTCCTCCCAAACTATCACCCTAGCCCCGCCAGGGCACAACCGAATCCCCTGGTGAGGCTGCCCGAACTTACCTTCTGTCCCGGTTCTATTGCGTCCTCCTCAGTTGGCTGGGCCACAGTCCCAGCAAAGGCCACCGCTCCCGGTGGCGCTGCTGAGACTAAGCTGCCGGCCCGCTGATTGGCCGGCAGCTCACTGAGGCGGGACCTCCTTCCTCAAATGGGGGGGGAAGTCCTGCCTCGGGCCAATTAAAGCCTGGGGATCCATAAAATACAGGATGGATCCCCAGGCTGGGCGAGAGCAGGATCGGCACCGACATTTACGTCGGAGTCCGGCTCCTGTCCGCGCAGCATAAAATTCCGGCCAGTAGGTCTGGCAGTATTTGTACAGAGAGAAAGAGTTAACATTTCAGGTCTGTAACCTTTCATCAGAACTGGCAAAGGTTAGAAATGTAATAGGTTTTGAGCAAGTGAAAGGTGGGGGGGAGGTGGAGAAGAAGAATAAAAGGGGAGATCCATGATAAGGGGTGGGCGGGAGAGATTAAATGACAAAGCTATCATGGAACAAAAGGCAAAGGGAGTAGTAATAGCCAAAGTAAAAGACAAAGCATTTGTCCAGAGAGATTGTTAATGGCAGAATAATGAACAGCTCTGTCCTAAAGCAACAATATGAAAAACAAGTAAAAGACTGGCACATGGTAAATAACAAACAAAATGGCAGTCATGGTCTGAAGTTGGTGAACTCGATGTTGAGTCCAGAGGGCTATAGAGTACAATTAACCATTGTTAATTGGATATCAATTGAGCATTAACTGTGTTCAGGTGGTGGGTATTAATTGGGGACCAATATACAGGAGCAGACAGTAAGAGGTTTTTTTTGTTGGAGGTGTGCGATATGTAATGTGTAACTTTGTAAATAAAAACTGTTAACTGAATGAAGAGTACACTCTTATGTTCTATCATTCACCACCTGGCTTTCCAACTTTAAACAAACATCACGCATCAGCTATTTCATCTTCCATCCTTTCAAAAACTAAATACAATTCCCACAGCATGGTGCACATGAACAGGCCTCTTGCAACAAAATCCATAGAATGAAAAATAACTTATCCATCAATCAAGAAAATGATCAATTGAATGTATTCTGAACCATAGATCGGCAAATCAAGCCAAGACTGATGCGGAGATAATTGAAATCGGTAAGTCTAAGTCCATACCAAAAGATAATAGTTTTCTCTACGACCGAATAGATGAACTTGATGCTCATCTATCTTATACGAGTGCTTGTGTGAGCAAATCTTAGCATCCATTCTTCTCGTTATATTTTCCTTTCAATTACATTCAGCAACAAACTTAAAAGCAACCAACAGTGAACTCTGCTGAAGGCTTTTATGAAACTTGCCCTTTTCAAGTGTGGTTATTACCTAATATTCACCTAAATTCCTTTTGACTCATCATCTCAAAATTATCTCCCTTTCAGTCAACTTCACAGTGGACATCAATTCCTCCAGCTCTACCCATGACCTCTCCTCAATCCTGCAACCATGAGGCCTTGTGATCCCTTGAGTTTTTGATCATTTGCAAAATCATTTCTGAACAGTTTCTTGTCTCCTTCACCATCTGCATCTCCTGGCCTACTACTTAACCCACAGCCCTATACCCCTGAAAACAACTTCTGCCTACTTATCTCAAAAGCACACTTCCTAATAAAGAAAGCACAAAGGTATATTTTATAGCCATCTCAATAGTAGGTGGTTTAATGTCTCAACTAAAAGATGGCACTTCTGACAATACAGAACTGCACTGAAATATCAGCCTAGATTATGTATTCAAGTCCTGGAGTAAGACTCAAACCCACAAACTTTTAAATCAGAGGCAAGAGTACGATCAATGAGCCAATTTTATAATTAACACGCATTGTAACTTTACCTTATGTAAGTGAAAATGGAAACTATTTGATTTTATCGGACACGATGGGCCGAAGGGCCTGTTTCTGTGCAGTATAACTCTATGACTCTATTATATATAAACACAATTCTGATTCCCATTTGTGATAGCTGTAAAACTTTGTTGGACATGTTTTCTGCTGCTGCACAGAGAGATTGATGTTAAAGAGGGAAAAATAAATGAGGAAACAATTGATAGTATCAGCTGCAAAATTTAGCAGTCGTCCAAGTTTTCTGCTCTGTAGCAAAAATAAATTATTAGCATTATCTGCTCCGAGAAGGATCTCATCTGCTATAAACTCAACTGGGCCAATTTCCTGGGCAGTAAGATCTTCTCTTGGAATCTTCGTACTTCTGGTTCGGATATTATATCATCTTATATCTCTTTGGCCTCCTTATCTCGAGAGACAATGGATAAGCGCCTGGAGGTGGTCAGTGGTTTGTGAAGCAGTGCCTGGAGTGGCTATAAAGGCCAATTCTAGTGTGACAGGCTCTTCCACAGGTGATGCAGAGAAATTTGTTTGTCGGGGCTGTTGCACAGTTGGCTCTCCCCTTGCGCCTCTGTCTTTTTTTCTGCCAACTACTAAGTCTCTTCGACTCGCCACACTTTAGCCCTGTCTTTATGGCTGCTCGCCAGCTCTGGCGGACGCTGGCAACTGACTCCCACGACTTGTGATCAATGTCACAGGATTTCATGTCGTGTTTGCAGACGTCTTTAAAGCGGAGACATGGACGGCCGGTGGGTCTGATACCAGTGACGAGCTCACTGTACAATGTGTCTTTGGGGAACCTGCCATCTTCCATGCGGCTCACATGGCCAAGCCATCTCAAGCGCCACTGACTCAGTAGTGTGTACAAGCTGGGGATGTTGGCCGCCTCGAGGACTTCTGTGTTGGAGATACGGTCCTGCCACCTGATGCCAAGTATTCTCCGGAGACAGCGAAGATGGAATGAATTGAGACGTCGCTCTTGGCTGACATACGTTGTCCAGGCCTTGCTGCCACAGAGCAAGGTACTGAGGACACAGGCCTGATACACTCGGACTTTTGTGTTCCGTGTCAGTGCGCCATTTTCCCACACTCTCTTGGCCAGTCTGGACATAGCATTGGAAGCCTTTCCCATGCGCTTGTTGATTTCTGCATCTAGAGACAGGTTACTGGTGATAGTTGAGCCTAGGTAGGTGAACTCTTGAACCACTTCCAGAGCGTGGTCACCAATATTGATGGATGGAGCATTTCTGACGTCCTGCCCCATGATGTTCGTTTTCTTGAGGCTGATGGTTAGGCCAAATTCGTTGCAGGCAGCCGCAAACCTGTCGATGAGACTCTGCAGGCACTCTTCAGTGTGAGCTGTTAAAGCAGCATCGTCAGCAAAGAGGAGTTCCCTGATGAGGACTTTCCGTACTTTGGACTTCGCTCTTAGACGGGCAAGGTTGAACAACCTGCCCCCTGATCTTGTGTGGTGGAAAATTCCTTCTTCAGAGGACTTGAACGCATGTGAAAGCAGCAGGGAGAAGAAAATCCCAAAAAGTGTGGGTGCGTGAACACAGCCCTTTTTCACGCCACTCAGGATAGTGCCCTTAATTTAGAAGGAAACAGAGTGGTTGACAGAAGCATAACAACAACATCTTATATTTATGTAGCACCTTTAATGTAATGTAATCAAACATCCTAAGGCACTTCATAGAAACGTTGTAAAGCAAACTTTAACACCGAACCACATAAGGAGATACTAGGGTAGATGGTCAAAAGCTTGGTCAAAGAGGTGGTTTTTATGGAGGATCTTAAAGGAGGGGTAAGTGTAGACTTGGAAGGGAATTCTGGAACACAGGGCCATGGTTGGTAAAGGCACAGCAAGCAATGGTGGAAATGAAGGAAGGGGATGGTGCAAGGGGCCAGAGTTAGAGGAACAAAGTATACACAGAAAATACAAAGAAAGAGGAAGGGTACAAAGGGAGATAAACATAGAAGCAGAGAATGGTTATACTACAGAAGGCCATTCAGTCTATCATCTCTGTGCCGGCTCTCTGCAAGAGCAACTCAACTAGTCCCACTCCCCCACCTTTTCCCCACAGCCCTGCATTTTATTTCTCTTCAGATAATAATCCAATTCTCTTCTGAAAGCCATGATGAATATGTCTCCATCACACTCTCAGGCAGTGCATTCCAGATCCTAACCATTCGCTGCGTCAAAATTTTCTTCCTCATGAGGGTGAAAGTTTTAAATTTGAGGCACTGGGGAACCAGCAGCCAGTGTAGGTTAGCAAGGATAGGGTGATGAATGAGCAGGAGTTGATGGGGGATAGGATATGGACAGCAAAGTTTAGGTTGAGCAAATGTTTAAGGAAAGTGATTAGGTGCGAGACCAGCCAGGACTGCATTAAATACTCAAGTGACATAGACATGGATGAGGGTTTCAACAGTTTATGGTACATGACTGAGAATGGAGACAGGCAATGTTTTAAAGGTGGATATAGAGGAAATGGGTGATAAAGAGGATATCGGCTTCGAAGCTTAGTTTGGGTTGAACAGGATGTCAAGATTGTGAACAGTCTACAGAATGGGTGGCAAGGGGGCAGAATTTGTTTAGGGCCAAATATCACTATATTTTTTATTATTCATTCATGGGATGTGGGCGTCGCTGGCTAGGCCTGCATTTATTACCTGTCCCAAACTGCCCTTGAGAAGGTGGTGGTGAGCTGCCTTCTTGAACCGCTGCAGTCCATATGGGGTAGGTACGCCCACAGTGCTGTTAGGAAGGGAGTTCCAGGATTTTGACCCAGCGACAGTGAAGGAATGGCGATCTAGTTCCAAGTCAGGATGATGTGTGGTTTGGAGGAGAACTTGCAGGTGGTGGTGTTCCCATGCATCTGCTGCCCTTGTCCTTCTAGGTGGTACAGGTTACAGGTTTGGAAGGTGCTGTCTAAGGAGCCTTGGTGCATTGCTGCAGTGCATCTTGTAGATGGTACACTCAGCTGCCACTGTGCGTCGGTGGTGGAGGGAGTGACTGTTTGTAGATGGGGTGCCAATCAAGCGGGCTGCTTTGTCCTGGATGGTGTCGAGCTTCTTGAGTGTTGTTGGAGCTGCACCCATCCAGGCAAGTGGAGAGTATTCCATCACACTCCTGACTTGTGCCTTGTAGATGGTGGACAGGCTTTGGGGAGTCAGAAGGCAAGTTACCCACTGCAGGATTCCTAGCCTCTGACCTGCTCTTGTAGCCACGGTATTTATATGGCTACTCCAGTTCAGTTTCTGGTCAATGGTAGCCCCTAGGATGTTGATAGTGGGGGATTCAATGATGGTAATGCCATTGAATGTCAAGGGGAGATGGATAGATTCTCTCTTGTTGGAGATGGTCATTGCCTGGCACTTGTATGGCGTGAATATTACTTGCCACTTATCAGCCCAAGCCTGGATATTGTCCAGGTCTAGCTGCATTTCTACAAGGAGTGCTTCAGTATGAGAAGTCGCAAATGGTGAACATTGTGCAATCATCAGCAAGCATCCCCACTTCTGACCTTATGATTGAAGGAAGGTCATTGTTGAAGCAGCCGAAGATGGTTGGGCCTCGGTCACTACCCTGAGGAACTCCTGCAGTGATGTCCTGGAGCTGAGATGATTGAGGATGCTGTTGCCAAGGGACAATGTGTTCATGAAGAAAAGAAAGGGGCCTCCAAAGATAATGATGTGGGAAAGGAAAGAAAAGAAAGTGCAAGAGATGCGCGATTCGATCGGTATGAATGGAATAATTTTCCACCTGTTGCATGTAGCAGGAAGCCTTGCCTGTCAGCTCTGCACATAGAAAATTCAGGCATGCTTTCTGTGTGATTTTCCCACCATTTATTTCCACTCTTGTGAAGCACACCAAAACATCTGACATGTATCTCTGGTTGGCAAAGCTCCCTGCTGGAAGTGCAAAGTCAGAAAATGACCCCTATACTGTACTTGCAATTAATAACCAGAAAGTGATCAAGTGCAAGTGCTCAATGTATGTCAGTGTAATTTGTCTCTTTAGGTTTGAAATTCCTATCTTTTCAGCAAAAAAGTAAACTTCAGTGAAAAGCACTCAACTATTTGCTAATGTTGTGTGTTGTTCTAAACTCCTAAAATGGATTAATACAATTCATGAAAAATGAGGGAAGAACCATTCCACAGCTCACAGTGAGATTGGAAAATGAATCTTCACCTCCAGGTCAGACCTGATGTCAGCGAGCCAAACAAATGAAAACTTTAAAAGCATTGCCACAGGAGTTGTGGAAGTAAACTGCGAGCCAGAGTCATTTTGTCAAGAGACATAATAAACATGAGGAAAGGGCAGGCTGGGAGGTCTGGAGGCAAAGGGGCAGGCACAATCTGCAGCAAATACCAGCCTAGACAGTGGCCCAGCCCAAGAAATAGCTACATAAGCACGGCACACCAGCAATTCATGTGGAGGCCTAGTCTGACCAAGGAGTCTGACTGAGATATACTGCGTGCAGTCCACTTTCTGCAAAGCACTACTACATGCTCACCCATGCCCTCAACGTTACAGAACAATTTCAGAAAACAGCACACGAGGAAGCCATTTTCTTAGCCTTTTGGAAACCTTATAGTTTACTTCAAAATAAAAAAATACCAAAGATACAGTGAAATGAATGAATTTCATGAACTTCCACTGTGTTACATATGTTTAATATGTCTTTGGCTGTTCTAAATTCTTCTTCATCATTAACTTTTCTATTCTAGTAAACAAGACACTTCCAGAGAACTAACACTGACAGAGCAAGAACAGCTCCAAGGAATTTCCCGGCCACAATTTTCCTTTCAGCAGTAGTTACTTCAAATTTACAACAGCAGATTTAAGGAGTATTGCATATATCATAAAATTCAAGAAAATGTAGCTGGAGGCTTCACTTCAGAGACTATCTGTTTTTCCATAAAGCGGCTCTGTCTGCCTCGGAAGAAATCAGCTTGCACTTGCCACATCAGTAGATTAAATAAACATCAGCATATCTGTCTTTTTGAGCTCCAAAAACAACAATTTAATTTATAATAGTACCGGACAATACTTCATTAATAAGATTTTATATTAATGGTTGGCCTATTTAAAGGTAATCAAATTCTGCTGTTAAACTGAGACATAAATACATTTTTGAAAATGTGATCAATGCCCTTCCAGCTACTTGTGTCCAAGGATTAAATTATACGGATAAAAGCTTCCGTGGTTTACTCTAATGATTATCACTAAGATGAAAATTTGACCTGTCCTTCAAAGCATAGAGTGACAACAGCGTAGCTCAGAGGAAATGAAGGTTGCAAAGGCTCATTGAAGCTTGAAAGATGAAACTATATCATGAAATTCATTTCATATGGGCTGAAAGCATAGCAATAGTTGCCGCGGAGTTCAAGATGTTTTTCAGGGAGAAACCAGTATTCAATCCACGAGTGAACATTTTTACCTGTTTTACTTCATTGTGCAATTCTTCCAATGTTAATACAACAACAACTTACATTTCTGAAGCACCTTTAACGTAATAAAACTTCCCAAGGCACTTCACAAGAGAATGATAAAACAAAATATGACACCGAGCCACATAAGGAGATATTAGGTCAGAAGACCAAAAGTTTGGTCCAAGAGGTAGATTCTAAGGAGTGTCTTAAAGGAGGAAAGAGAGGTAGAGGGAAAGAGAGGTGCAGGGAGGACATTCCAGAGCTTTGGGCCGAGGCAACTGAAGGCACAGCCAGCAATGGAACAGCGATTAAAATTGGGGATGCTTAAGAGGCCAGAATTAGAGGAGCGCAGATATCTTGGAGGGTTGTGGGGATGGGGGAGATTACAGAGATAGGGAGGGATAGGAATTTGAAAACAAGGATAAAGATTTTAAAATTAAGATGTTGCTTATCCAGTAGTCAATGTAGGTCAGCAAGCACAGGTGTGATAGGGGAATGGGACTTGCTGCAAGTTAAGAAATGAGCAGCAATGTTTTGGATGGCCTCAAGTTTACATACAGTAGAACATAGGAGACCAGCCAGGAAAAGAACTGGAATAGTCAAGTCGAGAGGTAACGAAGGCAAAAATCAGAGTTTCAGCAGCAGATGAGCTGAGACGGGCAAAGTTGGGCAATGATATGGAGGTAGAAATAGACAATGTTAGTGATTGTGCGACTGTGAGGTCAGAAGCTCATCTTGGGGTCAAATGTGACACCAGCATTGTGAAACAGACTGGTTTAATCTCAGATTGTTGCCAGGGAGAGGGATGGAATCTGTAACTAAGGAATGGAATTGGAGCAGGGACCAAAAACAGTGGCTTCAATCTTCCCGATATTTAATTGGAGAAAAATTTTGCTCATTCAGTACTGGATGTCGGATAAGCAATCCGATAATTTAGCAACAGTGGTGGAGGTGAGGTAGAGCTGGGTGACATCAACATACATGTGAAAACTAACGCTGTGTTTTTGGATGATGTCACTGAGTGGCAGCATGTCGACGAGAAATAGGGAGGAGCCAAGAATAGATCATTAGGAGCCACCAGAGGTAACAGTGCAGGAACTGGAAGGAAGCCATTACAAGCAATTCTCTGGCTATGATTCTACAGATAATAACAGAACCAGGTGAAAGCAGTCCCACCCAGCTGGATAACAGTGGAGAGGCACTGGAGGAGGAAGGTGTGGTCAACTGTGTCAAAGGCTGCAGACAGGTCAGGAAGGATGAGGAGGGAAAGTTTACCATTGCCACAGTCGCATAGAATGTTATTTGTGGCTTTGATAAAGAGCTGTTTCAGTACTGTAGCAGGGGCAGAAACCTGATTGGAGGGATTCAAACATTGAATTCTGGGAAAGATGGGAACGGATTTGGGAGGTGACAACACATTCAAGGACTTTGGAGAGGAAAAGCAGATTGCAGATGGGAAGGTAGTTTGCAAGGACAGTGGGGTCAAGGGCTGGCTTTTTGAGGAGAGGGGTGACGATAGCAGATTTAAAGGAGAGAGGACAACACAAGAGAGAATTATCAACAATACTGGCTAACATGGGGACCAAGAGGGGAAGTTAAGTGATCAGCAGTTCAGTGGCAATAGGATCAAGTGAACAGGAGCTGGGTCTCATGGTTAACATGATATCAGAGAGGGAATGAGGGGAGGTAGGAGAGAAACTAGAGAAAGATGCGAGTTTTGGGTTCAGGGAGGGGGAGCATGAGAGGAAGTTTGGCCCAGTGGGCTACTGGAAGGGAGGGAAGCAGCAGATCAAATGATCTCCATTTTAGTGACAAAGAAGTCCATGAGTTCCTCGCACTTATTCTTGGAGGTGAGCGTGGACAGGGAGAGGGGTTTACTAAAACAGCTTGCAGTAGAGAAAAGAAGCCAGAGGTTATCTTGCATTCCAGAATGCTCCTGGTGTAGTGAGCAATTTTAGCCGAGGGGAGCAGGAGCCGATAGTGTTTTATGTGTTCCAACTAGATCTGGAGACGGATGGTTAAACCAGTTGCCCGCCATATCCTTTCAAGTCTATGCCCGTTGGTTGTAAGGGAGCAGAGATGTGGGCCGTAGCAGGGGAATAGCCAGGGTGAAAAAGAGTAATGGTTTTATTGGGGCTAGGGCAAAGGTGGAGGTGAGTATGCAGTTGAGCAATTCATGAGTTGCAGAAATGTTGTGGCGAATGGAGGCCAAAGGCAAGACAGATGGGATTTTAAAAGTGCAGTTGTCAGTGAATTAGGAGATAACTTTTTCAGGGACGTATCTCGGAGGAGGTAGGGTTTGGGCGTGAAAGGGGGATGTGGGTTATATATGATACAAGGAAATGATCAGAGATTGCTTTACTTGTACTTGATATGATGGGACTAGTAAGACCATGTGAGATGGCAAGGTCAAGGGGGTGGCCTTGAATCTGGACTTGGGGAAGGAGGAAGAGATTTGGGGAGGATAAGAGGAGAGTGAACTCAGAGAATAGAGAACATGATGGGTTGAGATGGAGGTTGAAATCACAAAGAACGACAAGTTGTTCGGTGCAGAGGCTGAAGGAGGAAAGCAGTGAAGATATCGCAGAGAAAAGTTTTATCATACTTGGGAAGGCAGAAGAGAACAATGATTTTGAAAAAGAGGTGAGAGGGTGGAACAATGTGAGATGATCAAAGGAGGAGAAGTTGCCAGAGGAGTAAGGGGTCAATCCAAGGTGTGACCTGGTGATAAACACTACACTGCTACCATGGCAATCCGGGCAGGGCAAATGGTGGAAGACGTAGCCAGGTGGGGAGGCTTCATTAAGTGGCAAGGTGTCATCACCCCACAGCCAGGTTTCAGTTAATGCCATGATGTTGATGCAATCATCCACAATAACTTTGTGGATGGCAAGGGCTTGTTCACAAACGAACGGACATTGTGGAAGGAGATGCCTAGAGGATATTGAGACCTGATCCGCTGGAGCTAATGCAACAGAAACATTCCTATCTACTGTGATTTTATCCAAAAACAAGAACAATTTGCATTTCTATAGCACTGTTAATGTAGTAAACATCCCAAAGAGCTTCACAGCTTCACACTTATCAAACAAAGATTGACACTGAACAAAAGGAGACATTAGGCCAGGTGACTGAAAGAGATGGTCAAAGAGGTAAGTTTGAAGGAACATTTTAAAGGAGAAGAGAGAGGTGAAGTGATGAAGGGTGTGGGAATATAGATTCACGCTACCCGTGTACCTCAATGTCTTGGGCTGTTTGTGGAATCAACACACAATGGATTTAGTCGCACTGGCAGGGCTGAGCTGAAAAGGTGAGGAGAGCCCCCCCTCGGCCTTTTAAAGCCCCACCCCAGTGCAATTCAATGGCACTCAGGCACATAAGTGCCCGGCACCAGGACCCTGTCCCTTCAAGGACGGGGATCCCACCTCCAAGAGCTGCCAGCCAATCAGAGGACCAACAGCGCAATAGCATTGGCAGTGCCACCAGAAGCAATGGTCACTGCCGGTACTGCAGGAAGGCCTGGGAGCACTGGAGACCGGCACAAGAAGGTGGCAAAGCGAGGTCGCCGGAGCCAGTCTGCAAATCCCCAGCGATTGGGGAGGGAAAAGGTGGGAACTGGGTGGCGTGTGCTAACGGAGGGGCAGCCTTTGCTGCCGTGGGCCACAGATTGCCGACATAGGAGGAACCCCCCAAAACCTGCATGGAGGTCGCCTTGATTTACTGAGGCAACCACCCTCCACCACCTCTAACTTAATTCAAGCAGCAGTGGGAAGAAGCCCTTAAGTGGCTAATAATTGGCCATTTACAGGCCTCAATTGGCCCCTCGGCGGAAAGGCCGTCTTCAAGATATGATGGGAAGGAGACAGGGCCTCAGACCCCATTACAATTCTCCTAGCCTGTCTCCGGGGATTCCATTCAATCTAGCCCAATGGGTTAAACAGCTTTCAGCTTTGCTGAACAGGGATGCTTTGTGAAGCAGTCCAAAGCAAGGATGAGGAGCTAAAGGAATGTGTGAAGGTCATTCATCCATATCTTGAGGGTCTGCAGATGTTGTGATCACCATGTTTATAGTAATAAAGTGATTTATGATCTTAAGTGGAACATATAACCATGGTTACTGGTTGATTGGGAGAGATTGAGATAGACTAAGGCCGGAATTGTACGCCACCCCAGCGAGTCAGATCGTGGCAGGGGGATGGCGTAAAATGGAGTGGGCGACTCCATGAGGCCTTCCCAACCCAGTCCCACCTCCACCCCACTTTACGTAGGACAGTGGGGGGGGGGGGGGGTGGGAGGCAGAAAACGGGCTCCCCACCCCAGGCCAAACAAGGCTTTTAAGTTGCCAATTAACAGTCACTTAAGGGCCTTCCCCCACCTCCACAGGGATCTTACCCATGGCAAGTGGGCCTCTTGGAGCCGGGAAAGGCTGCCCAGTGAGAGCTGTTGCCCCGGATTGAGCCGGGGGAGGGGGGCCTTGACAACTGATGATTGGCTGGCAGATCAAAGAGGCGGGACTTCCACCCGCTTGAGGAAGTCCCGCCTCAGAACCTGCAAAACATGGGACGGATCCCCAGGCTAGGTGGAAGCGGGTTCGCCACCGTACTTTATGTCGGTGGCCAGCTCCCGTCCGCCTGATGTAAAATCCAGCCCTAAGTGTATCTTCTTGGCTCCATGTTAATCTGATGCCACTTTTGTGTATCTTTTGATGTATTGTGATTTATTGATAGGATGCATGGAACGTAGAGACTCAGGGTAGAATTGGGATAAGAGTTTTAAGTAAACCAAAGTATGCTGTAGTGATGCTGGAATTGTGACGTACGTGATGTGCCTGGATTCTTAAAGTGAATTGTGAACTAAATAATAAAGAATCCTCTAATCATGTGATATGATTTGACTGAGAATTCATGTTAGAGCATGTAACATGAGCTCATTAAAGACCTGATTCTGTGGTTGTTGCAACCGATGTCTCTGGTTAAAGTAACAAAACAAAATAGGAAAGCAATACCAACAGAGGGTTTAAGGGAGGGAATTTCAGAGATTTGAGCCTAGACAGCTGAAGACACAGCTGCCAATGGTGGAGTGAAAGAATTCATTGATGCACAAGAGATCAAAATTGGAGGAACACAGAGATCTCGGAGGCACATTGGGCTGCAGGAGGTTACACAGATAGAGAAGTGCAATGCCATGGTGGGATCAAAATACAAGAATGAGAATTTAAATTTGAGACAATGGTGGACCAGGAGCCAATATAGGTTAGTGAGCACAGTGGTGAAGGATGAATGGGACTTAGAGAGAGTTAGGATTCGGACAGCAGAGATTTTGATGAGCTCAAGGTTATGGAAGGTGGAAGATGGAAAATTGGACAGGATAGCATTAGAATAATCAAGTCATGAAGTAACAAAAGTATGGATGAGGGTTTCAGCAGCAGATAGGCTGAGGCAGCGATGGTGAAAGACGATGTTACGGAGGTGGAAATAAGAGGTCTTAGCAATGGACAGGATGTAGGGTGGGTAGTTCAGCTCATAATCAGATAGGACGCCAAGATTGCAAACAGGGAATGGAGTTTTGTGGCAGAGGCTGAAGACAATGGTCTTGATATTAACCCTCCACCCCATTAGGGTTGGGAAAAGGGGGTTTATAGAATTCAATATGGGGAGTGCGACCTCCAAGTATCATGCACGCTTACGCAGCACTTTTTACATTGGTGGATATGGGGGTATCCAGGTGTCCCATAGTGGAAAGAAGAACACGTCATTAATGTATTTAAATTGGGTTCCCACAGTGCAAGTCAGAGTCAGATTTAAAATTTACTGTTGCTGTACAGGTTTCCCAAGGGTCAGGTGACCCAGCAGTGAAAGGGAAAGAGCAACTGCCAGCTGTACAAGCTCAGTGTCTCTTTCAGCACTGCTTGTTGGTCAACAGGAGAAGGAGTGCACCCCTGATCCCCATAAGGAAGCCTTCAGCCTCTTCCCTCCCGATCGTGGGCCTCTCCTCTTCACAATTGCAGGCCTCCCCCCGACTCTCGATTGCCGGCTGCCATCCCCAAGGTTGTCCATTTGGCTGGCTGCTGGGCAGGAAAGGTAGCTAAAAAATTTTAATGAGCTCCTGCTGTTAACTTTGCAGGACCTTCACGTTCCTGACTTTGCCACGTTCTTCAGCCACTTTCAGTCTTCTCAATGTCTTGTTAATGGGGGAAATTTCTGCTCATCCAGTGGAAATTAATTTTGAAACCCAAGAATTTGATTTTTCACAAGTTCTGATTTCCAGGTTACGTCTTACACACCTCGTGATGTGATTTGAAATTATACAATGTAGATTTGCTGTTATATGACAAACTTGTAAAAATCAAAACAATGCTTGAAAATTGAGACAACTAATCAAAATTCCAACCTGACCCTTCCAATATGAGTTACAACAGATTTCCATGTAATTCAGGCAAGAACATGTTACATAATACAGGAGATGACATGTTCTAAATTTGAGAGAAAGAGCTGTCAATGTGTATATGATATTCAACAGAACCACTGAATAATTAGAAATGTATTAATACAACTACTGAAAGCTGACAATTAGTGTCATAAAAAGATGCTCTAGTAAGCATCATTCAGCTTACGATGATTATTTTATTCTTATATAAGTGTCATATCCTGGAAATAACTTTTTGTGAGGTGTCCTGTGCCAGTCAGATGGGTACACACCATTCTACAGACTCAATATAATTTACAATATTTATTCATGCTACTTCAAGAGCAATACAATTATTAACCGTCATAGATTTACAGTTATTCTCATTCTACCATCATATAACAACAGATGCAAGTCCTAGAAGCAGCAGGAAAATAGTAAGGCTTTCTCAAATTGACAACAAGAATAAATTATCAAGTATGTGAATTTTACTGCAATGCCATTTAGGGATGTTGGGAACAATAATGTCAAAAGCAATTTTTAAAAAATGAAGTTCCATTCGCAACTAGTTCATGACACTACAAACTGAACCTCTTTATCTTATCTGAGTTTGGGGAAAACATGTGTTAAAAATTGCATATACTAGAGTGGAAGTTGCCTACAATCTGTTTAGCCAGGAGCATGCCGACATTACAGACCCCAACTGGAGGCCCAAGGCCCGCCTAAAATTGGTCCTTGGGGCTTCATTAACAGGCGTCATCATTTACAAAATGAAGATGATGAGTCGGTTACATAAGGCATAAACCTAAAAATTACCATTAGTGACATCAGTAGGCTGGGACTTTTCAAATCTGTTGAAATCGGCTTCCAAGTTTCCACTGTAAATCGGATTAGAGGAACAAAGCTCACTTGCTTATGCCATATTGAACATGAAACAGTATTCAGGGAACATACACCAAGTGATTACTTTAAAAAAAAGTCTTTGTCCTGTATCCATGATTTGAAATATAAAATATCATTGAGCAGTTTCATGGCAGACAAATCTAGTCTAGTATCAGCCTGTGATATTGGCTCAATGTATTGATCAATGATCAATCCCTGTGGCAGATGTCCATCCTTATTAAAGATTTCTACTATCTGATAGATACAGGAAATCCTGCAGCATAATCTCAAAGCAGTGGAGACACATACACTTATATAGAGTAAATGTTGACAAGTGGGTAGGTTGAACAGAATACTGGAGTTATGAAATATTATTTGTCATTTCATTGTCATTTTATCATCAATACAGGCTAAGTGCTACATATGCATGAATAGTTTGATGCACTTAGGAGGAGGTGACAGCTATTGGAAGTCTGCACACTAAATCAGAAAATGTACTGGAACTGAGATTTCCTGTAATGAAAAATTAGCCATCAGTTTAATGGAAACACAAAATCAGTAGATGAGAATGGAATAGTTCCCTGCTTCTCTTCTTAGTAAAGCTCCCAGGTTAGTCAAAAGAAAGAATTCCCTTTACACTGACTCAACAATATGCCTCAACTCCAACCTCCAAAGAACACCATTCACCCAATAGTGTGATGTTTGTACTGTTTGTCTCAGCTGATATGATTGTCAGCTCTCTGAATACAACTGACAATTAAGCACTGACAGTTTATGGGCTACATCTTCTAGGAACTGTGTTGAGACTTCCCAAACTAATTTCACTTCCTGCTGGCAGATGCTTTCATCTGGTCAACCTGGGTTATAATCAAGCACAAGTCTTTACAATAAAAAATTAGTTTTTCTTGCCAATTTTCTCCCCCACACCCAAAGCCATTAACTCCTCACTACATTATAAGAGGTGTATCAAAAACGATTTCTATGGAAGCCCAACCAAATGCTGCACAAGAATGTAAATTCTGTAGCTGCTGTCGGGGATGCACAGAGTCCAGCGTGCCCAAGACATAACAAAAATAAATTCTGACAATGTTACTTGTATATTCCTATCTCATTTTCATTCAATTAAGGAAAATTAATTGGAATTAGAACATTACAGCGCAGTACAGGCCCTTCGGCCCTCGATGTTGCACCGACCTGTGAAACCATCTGACCTACACTATTCCATTTTCATCCATATGTCTATCCAATGACCACTTAAATGCCCTTAAAGTTGGCGAGTCTACTACTGTTGCAGGCAGGGCGTTCCACGCCCCTACTACTCTCTGAGTAAAGAAACTACCTCTGACATCTGTCCTATATCTTTCACCCCTCAACTTAAAGCTATGTCCCCTCGTGTTTGCCCTCACCATCCGAGGAAAAAGACTCTCACTATCCACCCTATCTAACCCTCTGATTATCTTATATGTCTCTATTAAGTCACCTCTCCTCCTCCTTCTCTCCAACGAAAACAACCTCAAGTCCCTCAGCCTTTCCTCATAAGACCTTCCCTCCATACCAGGCAACATCCTAGTAAATCTCCTCTGCACCCTTTCCATAGCTTCCACATCCTTCCTATAATGCGGTGACCAGAACTGCACGCAATACTCCAGGTGCGGCCTTACCAGAGTTTTGTACAGCTGCAGCATGACCTCGTGGCACCGAAACTCGATCCCCCTACTAATAAAAGCTAACACACCATATGCCTTCTGAACAGCCCTATTAACCTGGGTAGCAACTTTCAGGGATTTATGCACCTGGACACCAAGATCTCTCTGTTCATCTACACTACCAAGAATCTTCCCATTAGCCCAGTACTCTGCATTCCTGTTACTCCTTCCAAAGTGGATCACCTCACACTTTTCCGCATTAAACTCCATTTGCCATCTCTCAGCCCAGCTCTGCAGCCTATCTATGTCCTTATATTGTTTTTCAATAGATTTGAAAATAACGACTGTGACTCTGTAACTGATCGAGTGAGACACGGCACAAAATAGCAGAATTTCCATCCTTCGTTAAGTAAAATATGCGTTTGAATTGGCCGTGTTAATTTTAAGATAGTAATAAACTGTCCAGTCTCTCAAACTCAGAACCTGCTAAGATCAGTCCATTTTGTCAATGGGAAGCAAAAACAGATCTTCATGTTCGTGTCTATCAGTGAGTTCACCAACTGCACTTGTGACTGCTAACTTAATGGTCGAAACTCTCATCGACAAGCACAGGCATATCAGCATCACAGACACAGTAAGCACATTAAGCATGACCCAAAAGAGTAAATTTCAGCCATAAAGAAAGACTTACATTTGTATAGCACCTTTCACGGCCAGCGGATATCCCAAAGTGCTTTACAGCTAATGAAGTTCTTTTGAAGCGTAGTTACTGTTGCAATATGGAAAATGCAGCAGGCAATTTGTGCACAGCAAGATCCCACAAACAGCAACGTGATAATGACCAGATAATTTGCATTTGTGATGTTGATTGAGGGATCAATATTGGCCAGGACATTGGGGATATCTCCCCTGTTCTTCTTTGAAATAGTGTCATGGGATCTTTTACATCTACCTGAAGGGGCAGATGGGACCTCGGTTTAATGTCTCATCTGAAAGACCGCACCTCTGAAACTGCAGCATTTCCTCAGTACTGCACTGGAGCGTGCCATAGCACCTACAGTGCTCTAAGAAAAGAAACAAATAGGAGAGAACAGCAGCGGAGAAATTCTGCAGTGGTTTCTATGGACAGAGAATTGGCTAACACTAGGCACCTCAGGTACCGTTCCAAAGGCTACCTCTGGGATCTTTCCCAAATGATCACTTTAATCATGTCAGCCTAGACTGTGAAATTTGTGGGCTTTTCAGTCTCAGGAAGTAAGCCCAGTTCTCTACTAAATGAAGAATGCATTCAACATTTCAGCTGGGATGCTGGTTAGTAAATAGGAGTGAGTACTTTGGTTGATTTTCCCTTCTATAATGCAGGGATGCTGAAGTCAATTGCAGTATCCCCACCTGACCTTGGCTGCGATCAAGTAACTGAACCCACCTTGCTGGTCTGTATGGATCAGTTACGTGGATAAATTCACTGATCTATCAGGGAACCCAACAAAAATGTCCTAATCCATTCTACAACTCAGATCCACCAAAGGTTTGCCAGTTCTTTCACAGACTAAATGATCATAGAGGAAAATGACATCAGATCTGAAGAAAACCACTTAGTTTAACCGCAATAAACTTTGATAGGATGTAACAGACAGCACATTTTTATAATTGTATGATGATAGAGCAGAGTTGCAATAATTCTAATTAATTAGCTATACTATTACCACACTTGAAAATGCTGAATGCCTTTTGCAGGCCATCTGTTATGCTGCCTAAATTTGCGCATTCCCTGAAGACATCACGAATGCCTTCCTGTTCCTCAAACACAAAAAATAATCTGTTCTCAGAATATTTTTAAGCTCTCCTGATTTTGCAATTTTTGCAGCTGGCCAGGAAGAAATGATCATGGTTCTCAATGTTGATATTTATTAAGTTCACAGTCAAGTGCATAAGTCACTTTTGCTCTTAATCTAAGATTCACAAAGATTTTTACAGATGCAGGAAGCCATTCAGTAGATCTAGCTCACATTGCCGTAGAAACCTACAGTTCCAACACACCATCTAACTGTCTCTTCAACAATTTCGCCGTTTTATGCTCGTCACCATTTTATATAGACGACCACACTTTGCATGGAGAATTACTTTCTGACATGAGTTCTGAACTTGCCCTTTAGCAATTTGTACCTATACCCCCTTGTTCCGCAGTTGTGACTAAACTTTATTAAGACAATGGATTCACCTTATCTAACCCATTTAGTATTGTCAACTTTTATAAAGCCCTCTCTTGTTTAGTTCTTTTCTACATTGAAGAGCGTTGCCTCATAACTCCGTCCTCTCACATAAGGGATAAACAGTGTGGCTTTACTCTGCACCATTTCCAGGACTTGGATGTTTCTCTTGTGCTTTCATGATGAAAACTGAATACAATACTCAAGATGCAGTCTGACCAGAACACCATACTGTTCCAGCAATATTCAATACTGCAGTCAATGGAAAAGAAAATTGAGCAGCGTGTAAAACAGGCTGCTGATTTGCTATCACTTATTTTGCGCTACTGTGCAAACCAAATTTCACCCCTGTGTCCATGTGGAGAGGAAGCTCTATAGGCAACAGGCAGACAGGAGAAGCTGCGAGAGATGGCGATGTTGGAAGCAAGAGAAGGCTGGTAAAGGCTCATTATTGGATTACTAACTCCACAATAAAATGAGCCACTTGTCACCCTAAAGGAGCCTCTACATGTGCTAAACGCTTCATATGTAATATGTTGTGTTGGAGATTCTTACTTCCATTTATCACACCTTGGTAGCAAACTTGGGAAAGAAATCTCAACAGCACCCAAAGAAATAACAGAATCAATAGAAAGAAAATTGGGTGAGTTCCATAATGGACAATTTGCTCTGCCAGATTACCACAAATGGGACAAAGACTAAAACTTACTCAAATCTTTTTTCTGAATCACCAGCTGCTGCTTTGAAAAATACAACTGTAATGCACAATGGTATTTTACATAACAAATTGATACTGAAATGAAAGGTGATTCTTTTTGGAATTTGTGTTTAATTTTTTTTTTCGTCACAGTACACTCCTAATACCTATGTTAAACATTACTATTCCTGTAGTTCTAGTGGTGAAGCATTATACGGTCAACTAAAAGGGTTGAGTTTGAATCCCACTGTAAACTGAAAATCCAGCTTGACAGATCTCAATAAGTTTAGTGCTGGTTAACTTGTGGGAATTTTATCAGTTTTGTACTCAGCCACTAGGTGAAAGGTTCCAAATGGGAATTGTGCTTGCAGTGCCCTGTGCTTTACAGTCATTCACATCCTCTCTGTACTAACACTTGGTCTTTCAGCACACCATTAACATACCGTTCGCCTTTGTTCACTGACCTTCTGGTCAGTTATTCTCTGTGACCTTTCCTTTCAACACCTTCACCTTTGTTATCTCTTGCCCCACCCCGCTTCACTTGCTTAAAACCTTTTACATTTCTAATATTTGCCAGTTCTGAAGAAGGGTCTCTGACTTGAAACATTAACTCTGCTTCTCTCTGCACAGATGCTGCCAGACCTGCTGAGTATTTCCAGCATTTCTTGCTTTTATTTCAGATTTCCAGCATCTGCAGTATTTGCTTTTATCCAAATGGAAAAGTGCTTCTTTGTAAAGAAGAGTGGAGGAGCCTTTCACAAGTCTCCTTAAGTTATGTTTAGGGCAGAAAATGGATCACAGACTGCCCTGAAGACGACTGTTGTGGTGAAAAGCATTAAAATACACTGAATGATTTGGATAATTGTTCCTGGAGGGAAATCTAATAGATCTACTGGAAAGGGTAATGGGAAGAAGTCAAAGCCGATTCGACTTGGGTTTCTGAGATTACCAGAGTTTCCAAAGCTGAAAGTTGAGCAGGCACACAGTTCATTAGAATTGTGCCTAAACTATAAAAGAGACCAAATGTGCTCATACTTAAAATGCTACGGTTTCAGGACAAAGTGAAGAACAACATTGATCTAAGGATGGAAAGTGATCATTTAAAAAACTTTCAAAACCTCCTGCAGCTGCAAAACCACTAGGTTCTTTAAGAGAATCAAGAGAATTCTTGGTGTTGGTGTGATTTAATATGAGCTCCTCTGTCCTGCCCTTTGGGTGGTTGACTGAGTCTTACTGCACCATGGGTATTTGCATTATGAGCAGGTTTTCTCTAAATGATGGTGAAATCAACCCATATAAGTTGGGGGATTTCATGATCCAGCAGGAATTCAAATGCTGAATTCCTAAATCAATTCCTATATTTGTGTCCATACTAATAAGGTACTAAATGAGTAACATAACTACAAATTAACTGTGTAATTTTACAACAAATACAAATTAACAGCTATGGTGCAAGTGGAAAATTATACTCCTGTGGAGCTTTAGTATCCCTTTTTGCAGGACAACATCAAGAAATTAAACTACTCTCTGAAACATATTCACATTGGCACAAATATGAGACAGAATTCCTAATGTTCTTTCAGGAGCTTATCTCACCAAAGATCAAACACAACTAAGGTAATAGCCACAAATTGTACAAGTACTGATAGAAAATCAATATTCTATGAGCCATAATTTGTCTCTCAAGTGCAACATGTCAAATTAAATTGCATATAATTATCCAGGCCCTTCATCAGACAGAATTTCTCATGAATATTTAAAATGCACGTTAATGAATGAGCCAAAGCTGTTATTTTTAATTTGTTGACTTGTTGACATCTGGATTCAATAAAAGAACCAAGAGAAGCCTCTACTAAAAACTCATTATAATGTAGATCTATGCACAATGAAACACAATTAAATGATTAATAAGCTGCAGATAAGAAATTAATGCATGCTTCAAGTCCCTGATATTAACCTGGAGATGTGCTGGGAGTGAGGCGGTGGGGGGGGGGGGCGGGGGTTGACAATGCATGGGAAACTCAATTAACTTCAGTGCGACTGCGTTTTTTTCAACACAGCCACAACTTTATCATTTTACTTCTATGTTTGCCATTTTGCAGCTGGCATGATTAAGATCCGCATGACGTGATCTGAACTGCAGTAATAAAATTGGGACGATCAAAGACTGCAATACACTTTAATGACGCCTCCCTCGATGTACTCCTGGGGCAGCGAGGAGATGGAAAGAGATAATCTTCCCAGTAATGGGAGGAAGAAACTTGCTGCTGACACAAAGAAGGTATGGCTGGAGGTAACCACCAGGATAATAAAAGCTAAATACTACAGATGCTAGAAATTTGAATTAAAAACAGAAAATGCTGTAAATACTCAGCAGTTCTGGCAGCATCTGTGGAGAGAGAAGCAGAGTTAATGTTTCAGGTCTGTGACCTTTCAACAGAACTGGCAAAGATTAGAAATGTAATAGGTTTTAAGCAAGTGAAGCGGGCGTAAGGGGAGGAGGAGGGAAGAGAACAAAAGAGGTGTGTAATAGGACAGAGGGCAGGAGAGATTAAATGACAAAGGTGTCATGGGACAAAGTCAAAGAGAGTGCTAATGGTGTGGTGAAAGACAAAGTCTAGAGAGTGTTCATGGCAGAATAATGAATAGCTCTGTCCAAAAGCACAAACATGAAAAACTAAGTTTATGGCAGGCACATAGCAAAAGATTTTTTTAAAAAGTCAAGTCATGCTCTAAAATGATTGAACTCAGTGTTGAGTCTGGAAGGCTGTAGAGTGCGTCATACTCCTGTCTTAAGTGCAGGAAACTCTTTAATGACCTAACCAGGTCAGGAAAGATGAGTATAATTGCACATTTACCTAAATCCTGCTATGTGCATCACCCCGCCTGCTCTCTCAACTGTGTCAAGCCGACTCCACCAGATCACTCTTCAAACCCACTTACCTTGCTTGTGCACCCATCTTCATTTTCTATTCACTTCCTCACACCTCCATCTAACAATGCATCACTGCCATTCACCCTGATCGTTACGCAATTTCATGCCTCTCTCTGATAGTAATCCTCACCATTACACTGACTTATAGGTTTATTCGTTTCCCCGCTGCAGGAGAAGAGTACAAACCCCAAGGCAGAGGGAGAGAAACAGAAGTGGGCCTCCACAGATCTCACAGCTCACAAATATACAGGAGGTGGTGCTGGAAATCTTTTGGCATCCAGGGCCAGAGATAGGGAGACAGTGACATCCCAGCTACCTGGTAACACAATTAAATATCAGCAACCCCCATCATACAGCACTCAGACGTGATTTTAATAGAAAGTGAAATATGATCACTTTCTTAATAATAAGTTACAACAGTCTTAACTTGCCAGTAATTCATATCTTTTATCTCACCAGGATCTTCACGCATGCAGCAGCAGTCATTGGATGTCACAGGTAACAAATTCTCAGAAGAGCTAAATCATTATGAGACTGCACCGTCACAGGACTCAAGTTTACCACGCACCAGTTCAAATACTTGCACGTCGGTGGTACCAGTAAAACAGATAGTTGGGTTAGAAAGCAAGAACAGATGGTAGTGGAAGGGACAGCAGTGGAGTTTGTGTTGGAGAGTGCAGTCCTTTCCAAGCTCTGCTCAGCTGGACACAGATACTGTATCCCAGGTGGAATCAATGAGAAGGAGAATCATTGAGCAATAGCAGGGAATGTGCAACGTACTGACAGAACACAAGAAATAGAAGCAGAAGTAGACCATATGGCCCATTGAGCCTGCTCTGCCATTCAATACGATCATGGCTGATCATGGGCTTCAATTCCACTTTCCTGCCCGCTCCCCATATCCTTTGATTCCCTGCGAGAGCAAAAATCTATCTATCCCAGCCTTAAATGTATTCAACGATGGAGCATTCACAACCCTCTGGGTAGAGAATTCCAAAGATTCACAACCCTTTCAGTGTAGTAACTTCTCCTCATCTCTGTCCTGAATGATCGGCACCTTCCACCGAGCTTTATATCATCAGCAATCTTAGATACATTACTGTCTCTTCAACGAAGTCATTAATATAGACTGTAAATAGCTGAGGCCCCAACACTGATCCTTGCGGCACCCCACTATTCACTGACTGCCAACTTGAAAATGCCCCATTTGTGCCCACTCTCTGCTTCCTGTCTGTTGACCAATCCTCTATCCACACTAATATATTACCTCCAACACCATGAGTCCCTTTCTTGCCTATTAATCTTTCATGTGGCACCTTATTGAATGCCTTTTGGAAATCCAGGTATACAACATCTACTGGTTCCCCTTTATCTATCCTACTAGTTCCATCCTCAAAAAACTCTAACATATTTGTCAAACAGGATCTCCCTTCAGTAAAACCATGCTGACTTGTTCTAATCATACTTGGTTTTTCCAAGTGCAACGTTAAGACTTCTTTAATAATAGTTTCCAGCATCTTCCCAACAAGTGGTGTTAGGCTAACTGGCCTGTAGTTTCCTGTTTTCTCTCTACTCCTTTCTTGAAAAGTGGCGTAACATTTGCCAACTTCCAATCTGACGGTACCATTCCTGAATCTAAGGAATTCTGGAAAATCATAGCCAGCACATCCACTATTTCTGCAGCTATCTCTTTTAGAACTCTAGGGTGTCGGCCATCTGGTCCTGGGGACTTGTCAGATTTTAGTCCCTCAAGTTTCTCCAATACTTTTTCTCAGCTAATGTGAATTTCCTTAATTTCCTCACTCTTTTTAGCCCCAAGGTTACTGCCTAGTTCTAGTCTGGAACTTGTGTCTTCCACTGTGAAGACAGACACAAAATATTTGTTCAATTTGCGGATGACACGAAGGTCGGTGGAGTTGTGGATAGTGCCGAAGGATGTTGTAGGGTACAGAGGGACATAGATAGGCTGCAGAGCTGGGCTGAGAGATGGCAAATGGAGTTTAATGCGGAAAAGTGTGAGGTGATTCACTGAGGAAGGAGTAACAGGAATGCAGAGTACTGGACTAATGGGAAGATTTTTGGTAGTGTAGATGAGCAGAGAGATCTTGGTGTCCAGGTACATAAATCCCTGAAAGTTGCTACCCAGGTTAATAGGGCTGTTAAGAAGGCATATGGTGTGTTGGCTTTTATTAGTAGGGGGATCGAGTTTCAGAGCCACGAGGCCATGCTGCAGCTGTACAAAACTCTGGTGAGGCCGCACCTGCAGTATTGCGTGCAGTTCTGGTCACCGCATTATTGGAAGGATGTGGAAGCTTTGGAAAGGGTGCAGAGGAGATTTACTAGGATGTTGCCTGGTATGGAGGGAAGGTCTTACGAGGAAAGGCTAAGGGACTTGAGGTTGTTTTCGTTGGAGAGAAGGAGGAGAAGAGGTGACTTAATAGAGACAAATAAGATAATCAGAGGGTTAGATAGGGTGGATAGTGAGAGCCTTTTTCCTCGGATGGTGATGGCAAACACGAGGGGACATAGCTTTAAGTTGAGGGGTGATAGATATAGGACAGATGTTAGAGGTAGTTTCTTTACTCAGAGAGTAGTAGGGGCGTGGAACGCCCTGCCTGCAACAGTAGTAGACTCGCCAACTTAAGGGCATTTAAGTGGTCATTGGCTAGACATATGGATGAAAATGGAATAGTGTAGGTCAGATGGTTTCACAGGTCGGCGCAACATCGAGGGCCGAAGGGCCTGTACTGCGCTGTAATGTTCTAATTCTAATTCAATGCCTTTGCCATTTCCATATTCCCCATGATGATGTCTCCTGTCTCTGCCTCCAAGGGACCAATGCCTACTTTAGCTACTCTCTTACTTGTTATGTACTTTTGAAAGTTCTTACAATATGTTTTTATATTGCTGGCTAGTTTACTCTCATATTCTATTTTTTCCCTCATCAACAACTCTTTGGTGGCCCTTTGCTGATTTCTAAAACACTCCCAATCCTCAGACTTGCTACTGTTTTTTGCAACATGGTAAGCCTCTTCTTTTAGTCTAATACTCTCCTTAACTTCTTGAATGAGCCATGGATGGGTCTTTCTTGTTGAGTTTCTGTTTTTGAACGGAATGTACTTTTGTTGAACCTTCTGAATTGTTTCTTCAAATATTTCCCACTGTTCATTTACCGCCAAACCTTTTAGTCTATTTACCCAATTAACCTTCACCAGTTCTCCCCTCATACCTCCGTAATTGGCTTTGTTTAAGTTTAAGATTCTTGTTTGTGATTGAAATGTGCCACATTCAAACTGAACGTGAAATTCAATAGCATTATGATCAATATTTCCCAGTGGATCTTTTATTACGACATTGTTAATTAACACTGTTCATTAAACAATACAAGATCTAAGATAGCTTTATCCCGATGTGGTTCTACAACGTATTGCTCCAAGAAACTCACAAAAACACTCGACAAATTCATGTTCTAGACCACTGTTGCCAATCTGATTGTCCCAGTCTATATGCAGATTAAAGTCCCCCATAATTAATACATTACCTTTGTTACAAGCTCCAATAATTTCCTGTTTAATGTTCTGTTCAATAATATAGCTACTGTTAGAGGGCCTGTAAACTACTCCCACCAGTGTTTTCTGACTCCTGCTATTCCTAATTTCCACCCAACTGATTCTACTTCATGATCTTCTGAGGCCAGATCCCTTCTTATTAATGTCCTTATGTCATCCTTTACTATCAAGGCTACCCCTCCTCCTTTGCCATTCTGTCCGTCTCGCCGAAATATTATGCACCCTGGAATATTCATTTTCCAACCCTGATCTCCTTGTAACAATGTCTCAGTAATGGCAATTAGATCTAGATCGTTTACCTCTACTCACGCCACTAGTTCATCTATCTTATTACTGATTCTTTGTGCATTCATAAAAAGGAACTTTTATTTAATTTTTTTTTACGTCTATTCCCTGCAATTACCTTATTTGCTGATGTACAATTTTTGTTCAACTCTGTCCCTTCCTGTCCCATTCTATTGGGAGTTACCCACATCACTTTCCTGCTCCGATGCCCTGACCTCTGTCTTTGGATTTCTAAATTTCCCTTTACCCAAACCCTACCCCCACCGCGTCCCCCCAATCCCCGGTTAGTTTAAAGCCCTGTCCACAGCCCTAGTTATGCAATTGGCCAGGACACTAGTCCCAGCCCAGTTCAAGTGAAGCCCATCCCAATGCAACAGCTCCCCCTTCCCTGAGTACTGATGACAGTGCCCAAGAATCAAAACCCCTACTTCCCACATCACTCTTTGAGCCATGCATTTAGTTCTCTAATCTGCTTGATCCTGTGCCAATTTGCACATGGCTCAGTTAACAATCCGGAGATGGTTATCTTTGATGTTCTGCATTTTAGTTTGGACCCTAACTCCTCAAATTCTCTTAAGCAGATGATCATTTCTGATTCTACCCATGTCATTGGTTCTCACATGGACCACGACAATTGGATCCTCCCCCTCCAGGTTCCTCTCCAGCTGCGAGGAGATGTCCTTAACCCTGGCACCGGGCAGACAACACAGCAGTCAGAGCTCCCGGTCACAGCTGCAGAGAACAGTATCTATCCCCCTGACTATACAGTCTCCTATCTCTCCCACATTCCTTTTCATTCCCCACACTGGAATGGCATCTTTCACCATGGTGCCACGGTCAGTCCACTCATCCATCTTGCAGTCCTTCTCTTCATCCACAAAGATAGCAAGTACCTCGTACCTGTGGACAAGGTCAGAGGCTGAGGGTCCTCCATCACTACATGCTGATTACCCCTACCTGCCTCACTCGCAGTCACACCCTCCTGTTCTTGACCACTGGCCATCTCAAATGTTCTCCCTACTCTAAGGGGTGTGACTGCCTCCTGGAACTAAGTGTCCAGGTAGCTCTCCCCCTCCCTGATGCTCTGCAATGTCTGCAACTCAGTCTCCAGCTAAGCAATTCTGAGCTGAAGTCGTGCAAGCTGCAGACACTTACTACAGACAAGGTTGTCCGGAATTGTGGTGCATTCCAAAGATTCCCACATGTTGCAGTTGCAGCACACTACCGGCCCTGCCATCTCTGTACAACCTTATTTTTTTCAATTAGTCAATTAGTTAATAATTCACACAGCTGAAATAATGGAATGTTGCACTCACCTATCTTGGAGTCAAAGGGAGAAGAATCATCAGCTGCTGGAGGCTAAAAAAAAAAAAATAGGAAAAGGAGCCCCTCTTTCCCCTTCTGCACCGAATTCCCACGTGCTCCAAATTTCCAACTCAACTCTGGCAATGTCTCACTCAAGCAGATGTCTCCTCTCACTGCGTCCCCTCACTGCCAGGCCTTCCAGGCACACTGACCACGACAGTAGAGGGATTGAGGAGTCCTCCTCAAACATGAGTGCGTTGATGTCAGAGAGCATTGCAACGATGTAGTGAATGTAGTGAAACATCAAAGGCAGCAATCACGAGAGTTCATGCAAGCCTTGAGCACGGTCAACATGTCTGCGCCTTAAATAGAATGATAGACACCTTAGTTGGCCTTACAGGCCACACTGATCGACACCAAGTGTTCTCAAGCAGAGTGGTAGAAATGATGTGCAGGTGGACCATGAGAGGAATAACAGCAAAAGGCGGCATGTAAGTGGGAACTCCACTCAAAGTGCTTCCATTTCGCACCTTTTGCAGCCCACACGCAGACTTTAGCCGGCTCCAAAACCCATAGAACATCAGCCAAGAGCATTTCAGCAGTCAGAGCAGGCATCTGAGCAGCCAGTCTCTACTTCTGCTGAATCCAGTGCGATTGCACCATGTAAGAGCCATAGGAAAAGGAAGAGTGAAGCTTTGAAGTTACACAAGGGTATGCGCTTATCATAAAATCATGGAATGGTTAGAGTACAGAAAGAGGCCATGCGGCCTGTTGTGTCCACGCTGGCTCTCTGTAAGAGCAACTCGCCTAGTCCCACTCCTCCATCTTTTCCCCTTAGCCCTGCAAATATTAAAAAAAATATTGGCCAGGACATCAGGGTGAACCCCCCTGCTCTTTTTGAAAGAGTGTCATAGGATCTTTTATGTCCACTTGAAATGGCAAACAGGGACTCAGTTTTTAAATCTTATCCATAAAACCGCACTTCCAATCCCTCAGTACTGCACTGGAGTGTCAGCATAGATTATGAGCTCAACTCTCTGGAGTGGGACTCAAACCCAAAGCCTTCTGACTCAGGAGGCGAGAGTGCTACCACTAAGCCACAGGTGGCACCTTAAGAGTAGGAGAATATGTTATGTTTTAGGGATGGGCAACGAATGCTGGCCTTGCCAGTGAAGCTCACATCCCATGAAAAAATATATTTTTTTAAATGTTGGCAAGTTTCTGTTCTTTAGTTCAATCACATAAATTATCTTTTGTATGGCTTTCCTGTCTTGCCCTTTCTTGGTTATTGGGTGACAAGTCACCTTTTGACTAGTTTGGTGATGAATGGTAAGACATGAATTAACTGGGCCCAATGGAGCAATGTGCAAGAGGTGGTTGGTTGTTTGCAGGACTGCTTTGTGTTCATGGCACTGGAGGCGGGATGAGTGGCCATTGGATGTGTGACTGACACCGGTCCACTGGTGCAACCAAAGTGAACCTTGTGTTCCTGAGGGCATCCCTGGCAGCTATGTGAGCAGCTGGCGGTTCACAATTGGGGAAAGGGCAATTTTACTAAGCTGAGATGTGACTTAGAAAAAATGGACTTGAAACAGGTTGTTGAAGGTAAATCACTGTCAGAGCATTGGGTGGAATTCAAGGAGGAGCCAAAGAGGGTTCAGAACAAATAAGTTCTCACAAAGCAAAAGGGTGGAATTCCCAAATCTAGAACCTCCTGGATGTCAAGGAGCATAAAGGGTAGGTTAAAACAAAACGGCATCAAGAGCTCGATACTGCAGAAAGCCGAGAGGGGCATAGAAAGTGCAGGATGAATTAAAAGGAAATTCGGAAAGCAAAGAGAGAGCATCTAAAAACTTTGGCAATTAAAATCAAGAAAATCCCTAAGATGTTTTTGTAAATACATAAAGATAACTAAGGAAAGAGTAGGGCCAATTAGAGACCACAAAGGTAATCTGTGTGAAGGCAGTAGACATGGACATGTTTCTTAATGAATACTTTGCATCTGTCTTCACAAAAGAAATATTAAGGGATGTAGTATCTTGGAAATTAGATAAATCACCAGGTGCAGAAGAAATGTATCGCTGCTAAGAGAAGCAATGGGGGACATAGCAGAAGCTTAGACCCTCATTTCCCAATCCTCTCCAGCTATAGGTGTGATGTTGGAGGGCTGGACGATTGCTAATGTTGTCCTGTTGTTTAACAAGGAAGAAAGGGATAGACCAAATAATAAACAAAGTGATTGATGACAACGCTACATCATCAGGGTGCGCCGCGGTGCGCACATGTGCACACGGTCTCAGTCCCTCTGCGCATGCGCTGCGGTCCGGCTTGCCAGGACCAGTTTGCACATGCACAGATGACGTCATCGCGATAAGTCATCTTCCTCGGGGAACACGCCGGGTTGGCCTCTGTGCATGCGCAAACTGGTTCTGGCAAGCCGAACCGCAGTGCATGCACAGAGGGACGGAGACCGTGTGCGCATGTGCGTCAATCTTCAGAAAGCTTCGGCGCGAGTTTTTGAAAGTGGAAGGAGGAGAGGTTTCGTCGGGCATTTTATCTCAATTATTTAGTCATTTTGGACATTTGCTTCATTTTTATTAGACAGAGGAGATTGTTCCAAGGTAAGTTGCTCTGAAAATATTTACATTGTCTGGGGCACCGCATGTGCTCCAGTCCCTGTTGTTAAGTTGGTCTGAAAACATTTCAAGGGAGGGAAGGAGGGAAGGGAGGTAGGGAGGGAAGGGAGGGAAGGGAGGGAGGGAAGGGAGGGAGGGAAGGGAGGGAAGGAAGGAAGGGAGGGAAGGAAGGAAGGAAGGGATGGAAGGAAGGAAGGGAGGGAAGGAAGGAAGGGAAGGAAGGAAGGGAAGGAAGGAAGGGAAGGAAGGAAGGGAGGGAGGGAAGGAAGGGAAGGAAGGGAAGGGAGGGAAGGGAGGGAAGAAGGGAAGGGAGGGAGGGAAGAAGGGAGGGAAGAAGGGAGGGAAGAAGGGAGGGAAGAAGGGAGGGAAGGGAGGAAGGGAAGAAGGGAAGGAAGGGAGGAAGGGAAGAAGGGAAGGAAGGGAGGGAGGGAAGAAGGGAAGGAAGGGAGGGAGGGAAGAAGGGAAGGAAGGGAGGGAGGGAAGAAGGGAAGGAAGGGAGGGAGGGAAGAAGGGAAGGAAGGGAGGGAGGGAGGGAAGAAGGGAAGGAAGGGAGGTAGGGAAGAAGGGAAGGAAGGGAGGGAGGGAAGGGAAGGAAGGGAGGGAGGAGGGAAGGGAGGGAGGGAGGGAGGGGGGAAGGGAGGTCGGGGGGGGGAGTGGGGAGCAGCGGAGCGGAAGAGGAGTGCCTTTTTCTGTGCATGCGCCATAAACACAAGGACTGGCTGATGAGATGGAGCCAATTAATTTGCCCAACAATTGCCCGGAAGCACCTTCGGATGGAGGTAGCCATACGCTGGACATCAGTCGCGTGCCACAATCCATGGATCCTGAGTGTTTCACCCCCTGGCCTAATGATCTGATGGACCATACATACGCCTGCCTGTTCAAAGCTCCACTTCCCCCACCTGCAGTACCCTCTCCTTGCTGTTCAGTTACACAGTCACCTGTTCCTGCACCCATCCGAGCAGTGCACGTGGACACACAGCCACATGTTTCCCCATCCGCCCTTGAAACAACCATGCAGAGCCTTGTGAGACTCCGCAATTGCCAGCTGCTGTCTGTCAAGCAGAGAAGGCGTCCAAAGGGGTCAAGCACTTGGGGAACATTCAGCAAGAAGAGACTGAGCACTAAAAGAAACAAGCATGCAGTGTCCAGTGGTAGCACAAATGTAAATGCTCTTGCTGCGTACACAACTGGTGAGGTGGGAGTGCAGCCACACCATTCTCCATCCTCAGTGTTGCTTTAAGGCAAAGGTAGATAAGAGTGAAAGAAATGGAAGATGATGCTGATAGTAGTAGGCAGGATTAAATGGGAGCGGATGGGAAGACGCACGAGTAGCTTAACCACTAGCAGGGAACAGCTGGGCTAAATGGCCTGCTTTATGTTCATAGTCCAAAAGAAATGTGCTTCTTTTTCCAGCACCCTCACATCATTCATGTTTACCCTGAGAGCAGCATTGAACCATCACGAGATAGGGGCAGTTACATCATCCTGACTCCTACAGCTGAGGTGGGTACTAAGTGATTCATTGGCGGTGTTATCAGTACATGCCTTTACTGCAGAGCATAAAGCATGCTCAACAGTAATTTTATTAGAGGGAGGGAAGCTCTGACACTGATGTTCTTTCCTTATTTCCTTTCATGTAAAACGTGCCCTTGAGAAAACAATCCTTGACACTTAAGGATGGTATTCAAGCAAAGGAGGCAGTGCAGGAGAGGACACAAGGATGTGCAAATTCCTGCAACTGAGGTGGGTAATAAGTGCTTCATTGGCGACGTTATCAATTGGTGCCTTCACTGCAGAACTTAAAAAGGTGTGCACAACAGTAATTTCAGTGGATGGAGGGAGGCAAGCTCTGACTCTGATTTGCTTTATTTCTTTTCATGTAAAACATGCCGTCGAGAAAACAATCCTTGAGACTTACGGTCAGCATTCAAGCAACAAAAGCAACTGGATCATGCTGCGGAGCTCGTCACGATGTGGAAAGGAACATTGCATTCATGGATGAATTGGGAATGCACATTGGGATGCGCTTGGGGAACATTCACCAAGAATAGACTGAGCTCAGACTCTTGTGACTTTGCCTTCTTCACATGGACAATACAGTAGTGGAATAGAGAGCCAAGCGTTCATTCACCACAAGGCTCTTCAGGAACAATCTCTTTAGCTGTGCATAGCAGAGACTCGGCCTGTCTGTCTCACGGGAATGCTGGACACAACACTCATGTATCCATGCACAGCAGTTTCTCGGATGCTTCATGAACTTAATAAAACTTTTCAATAATTAAACACAGAATTGTTGAGGTTTTGTTTTGCATGCTATTTCCCCGACTTTGCAACTGCACTTCAGATATTCAACTATGGTGGAGGGGTGGAGGTAGGGGGGTAGAGGGGGGGTGGATGAAGGGGGGGTGAAGGGGGGGTGAAGGGGGTGTATAGAGGGGTGTATAGAGGGGGGGGATAGAGGGGGGGATAGAGGGGGGGATAGAGGGGTGTATAGAGGGGTGTATAGAGGGGGGGATAGAGGGGTGTATAGAGGGGTGTATAGAGGGGTGTATAGAGGGGTGTATAGAGGGGTGTATAGAGGGGGGGATAGAGGGGTGTATAGAGGGGGGGAATAGAGGGGGGGAATAGAGGGGGGGAATAGAGGGGGGGATAGAGGGGGGGATAGAGGGGGGGATAGAGGGGTGGGTGAAGAGGGGGAGGGAGGGGTGGGGAGAGCGGGGAGGGGGGGGGAGAGCGGGGAGGGGTGGGGAGAGGGAGCATGCAAAATGCAGGGACCAGACAGTTGCAATGCCTGAAGTACTGTGGAGAAGTAGGGGAGAAAGCAACTGGGTATCGGAGAAAGCAACTGGATTGGGCATCCGCAGCAGGAGGGAACGGCTGAATGGAGGGGGCTGGAAGCGAGAGGCCGTAGAGAGCTGCGGGGAGCGAGCGTGCGAAGACCTTGATGTCGCCCGGTCCGGGGACTGGCCGGTAAGTCTTTTGCTGTTGTGTTTATGGCGCATGCACAGAAAAAGGCACTCCTCTTCTGCTCCCCACCCCCCCACTCTCTCCCCTTCCTCCCTCTCACTCCCCTCCCGCTCTCCCCCACTTCCCCCAGCTCTCCCCCTCCCCCCTTCTTTACCCCTCCCTCCTTGCCCCCTCCCTCCTTCCCCCTTCTCCCCTCCCTCTCCCTCCCTCTTTCCCCCCTTCTCCACCCCCCTTTCTCCTCCCCCCCCCTCCCCCCCCACCGTCACCCTCTTCCCCCCCCCTCCCGCTACCGCTGGTTTCCCCGCGCTGCTCTCCCCGCCCCCCACGCTGCTCTCCCCAGCCCGCTCCACACTCTCACTCAGGCCATTGTATTCTGCCACGTGTTTGTTAGGTTTCATCTCTGTGATTCTTTGAGCAGCGCCATCTTTAGTCCTGGCAGCTGCTACAGTCGCAAGCTGTGACTTTTTCGTGGCACATGCTGTATTTGCGCATGTGCCAAAACAGCGCCACCTACCGATCGCGTTGTCAACAATTGCGGTCAATAATAAAAGGCTAGTCAGTCTAACCTCGGTAAGGGGCAAATTATTGGAAAACATTCTGAATGACAGTACAAATTATCACTTAGAAAGGCTGGATTAGTTAAGGACAGTCATTATGAATTTATTAAGAGAAGATTGTGACTGACTAACTTGACTGAATTTTTTGAGGAGGTAACAAGGAGGGTTGATGAGAGGAGCAGTTGATCTAGTTGACAGGGAGTTTAGCAAGGCTTTTGACAAGGTCCAACCCGGAAGACTGGGCAGAAAAGTAAAAACCTCATGGGATCCAAGGGAAAGTGGCTCGTTGGATCCAAAATTGGCATCGTGGCAGGAAGCAAAAGAAAATGGTCATCAGGTGTTTTTGTGATTAGAAGGCTGTTTCCAGTGGGGTTCCACAGGGCTCAGTACTGGGTCCATTGTTTTTCGTGGTATATATTTATGGATTTAGACTTCAATGTAGGGGGCATGATTAAGAAGCTTTCAGATATTACAAAAATTGGTAGTGTGGCTGATAGTGAAGAAGAAAGTTGTAGACTGCAGGAAGATATCAATGGATTGGGAAGGTACACAGAGAGGTGTGAAGCAATGCCTTTGGGGAGGGCAGAAAAGGCAAGGTAATACTCAATAAATGGGAGGATACTGGAAAATGTAGAGGAGCAGAGGAAGTTTGGAGTGCACGCCCACAGATCCCTGAACGCAGCTGGACAGGTAGATAAGATGGTTAAGAAGATACATGGTATACTTTCCTTTATTAGCCGAGGATCAGAATATAAGAGCAGGAAGGTTATGTTAAAACTGTATTAAATACTAGTTAGGCCACAGCTAGAGTATTGCGTACATTTCTGCTCACCGCATTACAGGAAGGATGTGATCACACTAGAGTAGGTGCAGAGGAGATTGACAAGGATGTTGTCAGGACAGGAGAAATTTTACAATGCAGGATGATTTGATAGGCTGGGGTTGTTTTCTTTGGAGCAGAGGATGCTGAGGGGATATTTAATTGAGGTGTATAAAATTACTAAGGGCTCAGATGGAGTGGATGGGAAGGACTTACTTCCATTAGCAGAGAGGTCAATAAGAAGGGGCTCAAATTTAAAGCAATTTACAGAAGGAGAAGGGGAGAGCTTGAGGAGAAAGCTTTGCACCCTGAGGGTGGTGGGAATCTGGAACTCATTGCCTGAAAGGGTGGCAGAGGCAGAAACCCTCATCATGTTTAAAAAATACTTGTATATGCACTTGAAGTGCCATAGCCTACAGGGCTATGGATCAAGAGGTGGAAAGTGAGATTAGGCTGGATAGCTGTTTTGCGACTGGCACATGGCTCAAAGATTGGTGTGGGTTTCAACTCATGGGGCACAGGCACCAGTACTGGGGAAAGAGGGAGCTGTTCCACTGGGATGGGCTTCACTTGAAACATGCTAGGACCAGTGTCCTGGTGAATCAAATAACAACTGCTGTAGATAGGACTTTTGAGTCAATAATGGGGGGGGCGGGGGAGGAAAGAGTTCAGGTGAGGGTAAATTTAGAAATTTGAAGAGTAAGCACAAGGCAATAATACAGGCTAGCAATATGGATAATAACCAGAGTGTGACAGGTAGGGACAAAGCATACGAACATAAGATATATTCCACTGAGAAATGAAGACTCTATGCGAAAAATAAACCATCCATGGCTCAATAAGGAAGTTAAGGATGGCATTAAATTGAAAGAAAAGGCATACAATGTGGTAAAGATTAGGTCTGAAGATTGGGGAAATTTTAAAAACCAGCAAAGGATGCGTAAAAAAAGAGGGAGGAAATCGATTATGAAAGCAAACTAGCAAGAAATATAAAAATAGACAGTAAGAGCTTTGACATATAAAAAGGAAGAGAGTAGCTGAGGTAAATGTTGGTCCCTTAGAGGATGAGACTGGGGAATTAATAATGGGAAACAAGGAAGTGGCCGAGACTTTTAACAAATATTTTGTACCTGTCTCCGCAGTAGAAGATACTAAAAATATCCCATTAATAACAGAAAATCAACAGGCAAAAGGGAGGAAGGAATTATTACTAGAGAAAAAGTTCAAAGGGCGGCACAGTGGCGCAGTGGTTAGCACCGCAGCCTCACAGCTCCAGGGACCCGGGTTCGATTCCGGGTACTGCCTGTGTCTGCGTGGGTTTTCTCCGGGTGCTCCGGTTTCCTCCCACAAGCCAAAAGACTTGCAGGTTGACAGGTAAATTGGCCATTATAAATTGTCACTAGTATAGGTAGGTGGTAGGGAAATATAGGGACAGGTGGGGATGTTTGGTAGGAATATAGGATTAGTATAAATGGGTGGTTGATGTTCGGCACAGACTCGGTGGGCCGAAAGGCCTGATTCAGTGCTGTATCTCTAATCTAAAAAAAAATCAAACTAATGCAACTAAAGGCTGACAAGTCCCCTGGACTTGATGACCTGCATCCTAGGTTCTTAAAAGAAACGGCTGCAGAGATAGTGGATGCATTTGTTGTAATCTTCCAAAACTCCCTAGATTCTGGAAAGGTCCCAGCGGATCAGAAAACTGCAAATGTAATGCGCCTATTCAAGAAAGGAGAGAAACAGAAAGCAGGAAACTATAGGTCAATTATCCTAATATCTCACATTGATAAAATGCTGGAATCCATTATTAAAGAAGTAGTAGCAGGACATTTAGAAAATCATAAGAGCATCAAGCAGAGTCAACATGGATTTATGAAAGGGAAATTGTGCTTGATAAATTTAGTGGAATTCTTTGAGGATGTAATGAGTAGGGTGGATGTAGTGTATTTGGATTTCCAAAAGGCATTCGATAAGGTGCCACATAAAAGGTTACTGAACAATTTAAGAGCTCACGCCGTTGCTGCACTGATATGCCAAGAAACCGAGCCTCTGATGGTAGATCGTGTCACGGGTTGTGCCTCCTGTGAGTTGCATCCCTCTGCTACTCCCTCTCTGCTGTCCAACTGCACACCTCTGAAAAGCAGGCCGCTGTTGCAGCTGGTTCCCCCTCTGCTGTCCAGTTATAGGTAATTCGATGGCAGACTTCTGCTGGTGCTTGTCATATTTATTTATTTATTTTTATTTAGAGATACAGCACTGAAACAGGCCCTTCAGCCCACTGAGTCAGTGCCGACCATCAACCACCCATTTATACTTAGTCTTTGGCCTCCTTATCTCGAGAGACAATGGGTAAGCGCCTGGAGGTGGTCAGTGGTGTGTGGAGCAGCGCCTGGAGTGGCTATAAAGGCCAATTCTAGAGTGACAGGCTCTTCCACAGGTGCTGCAGAAAAATTTGTTTGTCGGGGCTGTTACACAGTTGGCTCTCCCCTTGCGCCTCTGTCTTTTTTCCTGCCAACTGCTAAGTCTCTTTGACTCGCCACACTTTAGCCCCGCCTTTATGGCTGCCTGCCAGCTCTGGCGAACGCTGGCAACTGACTCCCACGACTGAGGACACAGGCTTGATACACTCGGACTTTTGTGTTCCGTGTCAGTGCGCCATTTTCCCACACTCTCTTGGCCAGTCTGGACATCGCAGTGGAAGCCTTTCCCATGCGCTTGTTGATTTCTGCATCAAGAGACAGGTTACTGGTGATAGTTGAGCCTAGGTAGGTGAACTCTTGAACCACTTTCAGAGCGTGGTCACCAATATTGATGGATGGAGCATTTCTGACGTCCTGCCCCATGATGTTCATTTTCTTGAGGCTGATGGTTAGGCCAAATTCATTGCAGGCAGCCACAAACCTGTCGATGAGGCTCTGCAGGCACTCTTCAGTGTGAGCTGTTAAAGCAGCATTGTCAGCAAAGAGGAGTTCCCTGTTTAATCCTACACTAATCCCATATTCCAACCACATCCCCACCTGTCCCTATATTCCCCTACCACCTACCTATACTAGGGGCAATTTACAATGGCCAATTTACCTAACAACCTGCAAGTCTTTGGCTGTGGGACAAAACCGGAGCACCCGGCGAAAAGCCACGCGGTCACAGGGAGAACTTGCAGACTCCACACAGGCAGTAGCCAGAACTGAACCCAGGTCGCTGGAGCTGTGAGGCTGCGGTGCTAACCACTGCGCCGCCCTAATATTGCCCTCGTCAAGGTCCAACCTAAGGCAGTTAAAGCACCACGCCTCCTGATCTGATCCAGAAAACCTCTAAAGTGTTGAAAGTAAAGGCTCAGCAAAAGTGCTGTGAACAAACCGTTTCCCACAAGCAACTAAGAAAGAAGCTATGATTACTGTGTCTTTTGTGCAGTATTTCCATGAGGTGGAATCAACCCCCTCAAGTGCCATTATGTTCTCGCCTTGCTTTCACTGGCAAATTTCCGGAAGACAGGGAAACCCACAGATGTGCTGTTAAATTTGAAAGTCAGTTGAAATATTGCTCCAACTGAACGATTAGCACTTGTTAAAAGACATTCTGCACTCCTGAGGGGGTTGCATGCAAGCAGCCTAATGTACTTGAGTTAAATGTAGAGGTTGGCAAGTTGGAGCCA
This sequence comes from Heterodontus francisci, assembly GCF_036365525.1. NCBI lineage: Eukaryota > Metazoa > Chordata > Chondrichthyes > Heterodontiformes > Heterodontidae > Heterodontus > Heterodontus francisci. The sequence goes on from NC_090375.1 coordinate 133,095,619, forward strand.
GCTTCCCAACCCCCCTCATATTTTTTCTGGCTTTCACCACCCTCCGCCTCACAACCTCACATGCACTCAACCCCATGCAATATTCATGGTGGCAACCCAGCCATCCTTTGAATCACCTCTATTAAAAGTCTTTTGTGTAGGGTGCACTTCCTGGAAGTCTCACACTGAACTTCTTCCAACACTTATGCTGTCACACTCCATTTAGCTTACAAAACAAAATTTGACTTATTCAGTCACCATAAGTAGTGGCCCTGATAATGCTGCATTTTGCAAAACATGACACTGCTATTGTTACAAATAAGCATATTTTCTGACTCATCCTCAGCAATACCACGACACATTTATTGCTTGCAATATATTAAATGATTGCATATAGCACTCACTTCCTGTACGTGTAACATTTCCTCTCAGGTTTTACCGTTACACGTTTTACATCATATCTCCCGGTCATACTAAAACTTGTTATTTCCAAGCCTAATTGATTGACTCATTCTTCCCACATACCTACTTCCAGCTTTGAGTCCTCCCAGTAATTGATTTGCATCTGCAAAGCTGATGGCACCATTCCTCACAGCATCACATGCCTAAGCGTTATAAATGTCTGGCCTCTGAAATTAAAGCTAACTCCTGCTGCCCATCACCACTGGTGCTTAGTGCTTCTCCCTGCTGCTGGCCTGCTCTTCCTGCCACTTCTTGCTGCTCCTGCCCTACCTCTGTATACCCCCAGATTGTTAGCTTCCCCCCCTCCACTTCTTCCTACTGCCTGACTTGCTGCACCCAACCAGTTCCCTCTTCTCTGTGGGTGAGTTGCTCCAACAACCAGAAATAGAGCACTGCCATGAGCTTCCATACTAGCAGAACACCGTTCCCAGTAGTTCCAGAACATGGAACTGCTCCCCTCCTTTCACTGCTTCCAAATTCAAGAATTAGAATTAGAACATTACAGCGCAGTACAGGCCCTTCGGCCCTCGTTGTTGCGCCGATCATCTGACCTACACTATTCCATTTTCATCCATATGTCTATCCAATGACCACTTAAATACCCTTAAAGTTGGCGAGTCTACTACTGTTGCAGGCAGGGCGTTCCACGCCCCTACTACTCTCTGCGTAAAGAAACTACCTCTGACATCTGTCCTATATCTTTCACCCCTCAACTTAAAGCTATGTCCCCTCGTGTTTGCCAGAACTTCCATTGCTCCCAATAGTCCAAGACACCAACATCCATGCATCCCCACCAGCCCTGCTTCTTTCACAACTCAACTCTCAGCATCCATATCCATGGAGTACTTTGCCAAAATTGCTAAATGATGCGAGAAAAGATAAACTGAGGGTGATACTCAATTGCCAGATGCCCATTTCTCACCCCAAAAATTGCAATAGTACCTGAAAATGAGGTGGAGCAGGGTGTGTGTGTGTGTGTGTGTGTGTGTGTGTGTGTGTGTGTGTGTGTGTGTGTGGGGCGGGGGGGGGTGGGTCGCGGTGGTGTGGTGGAGTAGGAGAGAGGCACCTCAGCCTCATTGATACAATTTTCAGATGGGCCTGTAAATGGGTGAGCAACCCATCAACCAAATTCCAGAACAAAGCTGCTTAAATATGCATAATGGGGTGTTACATCAGTTCATCACTTTGGTTTACACAGCAAGGGAAACTGGGTCTTGTCTAGATGCAATCTGCAAACAGCTGTATCTAGTCTGCATCCATGCCAACGTTAATCCAGTATAAAAGCAGGGACAATGCTACTTTGCCCACAATTGTGAAAACATCAAGAAGCATTCAAAATGCAGTCCCACATCTGAAAGAGCTGAAGGCATTTATCACTCACCTATGATGACCTGTGTATCGGGCACCTTTGATGTGTCCAACACCTTTGCATCCAGGTGTTGGGCATCCTCCTGGACTAGGAGCTGCAACAAGGTCTTGTGAAGCTGAAAAGGAAAAATAAAGGCTGAAAAAGCGAATGCAAAAGCATTGTAAATTATGTAATATTAATCTACTGGAAATTCAGGCCATATAATAAATCATATGAGAAAGATTTGGATGGTTTATATCTGTCAAGATTAAACCATAGCCTTGAAATTGTTCCTGGTAGCTCTTTGGGATTTAAAAAAAATGCAGATAATGTTAATTTTCTGTGGTGGATTAATTTGGTTTACAGACTAAGTGTACATTAAAAGGAAACTATCAAGGCCGTTGAGTGAAAGTAAAGCACAATGACATCGTGCCACTGCAGGACAGTAATAACAGCAAGGCCTTCTGACAGCATCACAGAAAGGAAAGAACTGAGCACTTGTCAGCATTTGAACTTTGCGGTTACAGCCTGAAATCCATCCTGTACATCTATTATATCGGATAATTTTTACCTGGAAACTTTGTCGCTTTTTGGTTTCTTTTTAACTGATGTGGATGCCATGACAGACAGAGATGGCGAGTTTAGCCGATGCACATTGGTGTGCCCACATGAAGGACTTAATGATTGTGGCTTAGGCCTGCAAAACCCTGGGTCCCCGATCCATCAGCACAAATGTGCCGGAGCAGGCAGACCCAAACAGAAATCCCATGGTCAGCTACTTTAAATAATCTTGGTGGAGCTGGGGTGAGACTCCTGCTTGGAGTGAGGGGTGGGGGGGGGGTAGGGGAGGTGGGGGGGGGGTTGCAGACATACAAGGGAAGCCTAGAAAAATCAAGGAAAAAAGGTTGTAAGGGAGCAACTTCCTATTTACAAGACTTCATGCATTAGATGATCTTAAGTGTCTTGCCATGAAGAGAACTGTGCTAGCAGAGCATTAGACACACATGGAGATTCTGAATGTGCTTTCTTAAAATATGTAGCAAATTTCTGGGATAGTGGTGCAGTCCACAGCCCTACTGTGCACGAACATTCCATAGAGGTTCACTGCAGGGCAATACCTTTTCACTAGAGATTCAAGCAGAGAAGTGAACTCGTGCAAAGGCATTGAATAATGGACTGTGGGCCTCGAGGGACCACTTGCCAAAGTTGGTGTTAATTGGATTGCAAAGTATACAGAGCAACATCTCAAAGGGACTAAAGACTATTTGGTGGAATCATCCTCAACGATTTAATGATATTTATGATTCCATGGGGTCTGCTCTTGCACAGATCTCCAGCAACCAGAAATACGTTCCTGGACAAAGTGGTGAAGCTGGTGTACAGGGCTGCTTCTCATCATGCCAGCAACAAAAAACAGAAGTTTCCCAGAAATCTTCCTCTTTACAGAACCAGGATGTCAAAGGGCCCATTTCCATCACAGGATTTGGGGGCCTAAAGAAAGAGTCACCTCCATCCCAAGAGGCTCATAATATTTTGCAGCAGACATTTACATCTCAGACCCAGGTCCTCAGGTGGCATGTCGATGAAGTATTAGAATAAAGTGCTAGCAAGGCCAATATTTGGTGCATTTCCCTACTAACTTGCCACATGGTGGCAGGGATGCCAAGGTGCCTTGTAATGGGTAGTCAGCTCCCATGATTGAATTATGCAATTTAGCAATGGCATTGTCATGTCACTTGATTAGTATTGTACCTTCTTAACTAAAAATTCAAGATTTATTTTACTAAATTATATCTTTTGCATTATGCAAAACATGTTTGTTACTCCAAATAAGCAGTAAAATGCAATCAGAAAATATTTTTAAAATTCCCTTACTAAGTGGTGGCTGCAGTGGGTGACCTGTTTTGGCACACCATCCAGCAGGGTGAATATCACAGTGATCTGCATCAAACCAAAGATCGTAATTATGACTCCACCCATCAAAATGGATCTGAAAGGGAACAAGGAAAATACATTCAATATTTACTTCTGCCATACTTTTGAAAACCCAGAGTGGAGACATAAAAGTGTATTAAACCCCCAGTTATTTTAAGGATCAACAGTCAAAAAGAACGGCAATTTCATTTATTGCAGCTAAAATTCATCAGTACCTCACCCTCCAGGGTAGATCCCGACAGCTATTGCAGCATCTCATTAGTATGGGGCAAGTAACCAAGCAGCAACCATGGTTATCTCCTGCACCCACCTGCCACTGTGGAGCTGACCAGGACCCCTCATCACCACACTCCACCCCCGCCCTTGTTCATCTCAACCCTTAGCAAGATTAGTCAGTTAAAAAAAAATTTGAAAGTTACTTATTATTCTTCACAGATCCATGTCAGTTCCCCACATTCACCCATTTGGAGACTGGTACACAGCACCACACTGACGTGTATCAGATTCCATCAATACATTGGCTCTTGCCTGATTCACTTGGGTACTAACAACCAGTGAAGTTTGTATCTTCCACTGTCCTCGCTCCCCAAGGATGTCAGCCTTGTAAGGGGCAAGTCAGAAGCTGATGGAAATGGTGAAAATTCAGTGCAACTGAGTCTAATTTTCCAGGGGCTTCCCTCAATTACACACCAGCACGAAAGCCTTTGAAGAACTCATGGTCCAAATTTTGCCTCTTTCTGTTGATTTTCTTTTGTTCAGTTTGCATTGGTAACGTCACCAGGAAAACAGTAGAGAGGAATCAGTAATCCAGTGAGAAAACAGAATTAACGAGTGCTAATGTGCTAATTCCACTGTTATCATTACTTTCCACTGAAAATCCACACCCAAATTATTCATAAAACTCAATTGCAGTTCTGAAAGTGCGTGAATGATCAGTTATGTTCTATTATTAAATTGCTTTGGGAGGGAAAGATTCTGATGACAGAGACACCTTAATGTTCCGTTGCCTATTCTTCATTTCAAAAAGGAAAACCTAAGCCTGTTTTAATCTTATATAAATTATTGTTTGTTTATTTATGAATTCACTGATTTGGGTTGTTTAGCAGCTTAAGCAGCTTATTTAAGGAAGGATGTAAATGGGTTGGAAGCAGTTCAGAGAAGGTTTACTGGACTAATACCCAGAATGGGCGGGTGGTCTTATGAGGAAAGGCTGGACAGGCTAGGCTTGTATCCAGTGGAATTCAGAGTAAAAGGTGACTTGATTGAGAGATACAAGATCCTGAGGGTTCTTGACAAGCTGGATGTGGAAAGGATGTTTCATCTTGTGGGAGAATCTAGAACTAGGAGTCACTGTTTAAAAATAAGGGGTCGCCCATTTAAGACAATCAAATCAGCCATGATTTTGTTGAATGGCAGAGCATGCAACGTTGATTTAACGGTCCACTCTCCAGCCGACGCCTCCTCTTAACCTTGCACAACGGAGTACACGTTAAGCAGCATGAAGGACCCCTCGCCAGCACTATTTAAAGGAAATATCAACTGCTTACAGGTTAGTTGCCAGTTTATTTCCTCTGGCTGTTGCTAAACTTCTACATATTTGGTACTCTCCATTGTTGTATCCAATTTCAATAGTGTAAAGGGAATGATAGGACAGGTGCCAAGGTACTTCTTTGTTGTGTTCAAGGTTTCTGCACAGACCAATTGCCCTCAGATATGGGTGCACTAGTAGGCATTCCTCTTGAAATCAAGCTTAACTGGGAGAATGAGCTAAGGTCATCCAAAGTAGGACAAGCTGCTAGAAGAGGGAGGAGGAGAAGGGGGAATAGGGCTTCCAGCACTAGACCACATCTGTTCAGAGTTTTCAGAGAGTAATTCCTCTCCCTCAACACTGCCTAATTAAGGACATCATCCCACCGCCGGTATTAGCAGCAGGTGGGCCTGTCACCTCGCGGGGAGCACGCCAAGCAAACTAGTGTGGGCTGCTTGCCAGCTCCCCATGGCAGTAAAGGTGACTGTGGCTATGGACTTTTATATGGCTGGCTCCTTACAAACTGCTGCTGGAGCATTCGGAACATCTCTCAGTTTTCAATAAACTGTTGCATTAGGGAGGCTCTCTCTGCAACACAGTTAACTTAATTTCATTCCTTCTCACTTGACAGAAGTGAGCAGAGCGAGCACAAGGGTTTGAAAGGATTGTACGATTTCCCATGGTGCAGATTCTCATCGATTGCACACACATTGCTTTATCAACTCTGCCATGTACCTGCATCAAAATGGATTTCTCTCCCTCAACGTACAGCTCAGTGACATGTAGCCATAGACAGTGCATCAAGCAGATCAATACCCAGTATCCTGGCAGCAGTCATGATGCATTGAGTCTGTGGCAGTCCTCTGTGCCAGCTGTATTTCAGCCACCACCCCAAAACAAAGGGTGGCCACTGGGTGACCAAGGCCATCTGCTGACAACATGGCTCATGACTCCGGTCCGCAACCCATGCACATATGCGTAGCATGCATACAATGAGAGCCATGCTGCCACAAGAAATCAGATACAGCAGACCACTACCATCCTGAAGCAACGATTCCACTGCCTGGATCGCTCTGGAGGAGCACTGCAGTACTTGGCTGAGTGAGGCACAAGATTTGTGAAGGGAACAGCCCTTGTCAACAGCCATCAGGTGAGAAGCTAAGAAGGAACACAAGGCGGGAGAGGAGGATGAGGGAGAGGAAGAGGAAAGGAGGCTGCAATCTAGACAGCCTCTTTCTGCCCGTGTTGCACACGAAGAACTAAGAGCGATCCTAGTAACCTCAAACCCAATTCCCCATTCACCAACTTCCAACATTCTTTACTTTCCCTCCGTCACCGGCCATCGCATCGTCCTCATGGCCACAATGCAAAAATAAAAAGTCAGCACAAAATAAACATTCCAAACCAAACTTATAAACTAAAGCATCCCCTATTGTATGCAAACTTTAAACTACTCACCTTTGTGCATTCCCTTCGTGCCTATCTTCCATGCCTTTGCCTGTCCTAGTACTTGCACAATGTGTTACCCCAGTGGTTGCAGTATGGCTGGTGGAAGAGAGCTGACTTCCAATAGAGAAGCCTTGGAGAACGAGCTCGAGCAACTCTGGGCCTAGTCTGGTCTGGTTGGCTGGCTGGCAACAGCAAGGGCACTGGTGGACTGGCAGGGATGGGAAGACAAATGCTGTCTTCCAGAGAGAGGGCAGCAGGTTTGTCTTCCATGGAGCCACTGCCAATCCCCTAGGCAATGCCTCAGCAATTCTACTAATCTGTTGGAGGACTGGTTGTTCGACTGCTGTTGACACCCTGGAAGTTTCTCTGAACACTGGTATCCACAGTCACAATGGCAGCAGTTTGACTTCCATTGCAGCACTCAGACTTTTGGACAAATTTGCTTGTGCTGCAATGGAAGTTGAGACATCGGTCAACAAATGCTGCATCATGAATGGTTCCACAAGTGTGTTGATGGAGTTGGCCATCAGTTCCATGCTGGAAAGGATGGGCTCTAAGTTCTGTGCAAAGCCGTGGGCCAAGTTGGTGCTGGACTCCTCCATACTCCTCGACATCGAACACAGGCTTTCTGACAAGGTTCCCAATGCACCACTCATCTTGTTGTGTCCTGCCATCAGCCTTCTTCTGTATCCTGGCCTATCAAAGTCCTCATCTGAGTCCTCTGCAGCAGAACTATTATGTAATTCTCACCCTGGGGCAAGCTGATAACTGTGCTACCCTTGCTTCCTGCACTAGCTGTAGTGCTCTTGAGCCCGATGCCTCACCAGTGCAGACCCCACCTCTTGGCTATCCTCTAAGATTTGCATGATGTCAATATCTGAGCTGGTGGCTGCCAGTGTGAAATCAATTAATGGTCTGTGTTCATCATCACTGTGTTCTTGGTCTTCAGTATCTAAAAGGGACAAGGGTTGGGTTGTGTTGTGGTGCGGGGAGAGCAACAAGTAAGAATGTATGCTTAAATCATCTGCAGCTTGTAAATCAATAGAGATTGTGTGAGGCCTCTTATGGGCTCCCTGCCTCCATTCAAACAACTGCAGTCCTAATTTTCACCTGGATTGTGTGCTGTATAGATATGCATTGTCAGTAATGAAAGAGCTGGTGTAAGTACTTGGCATGAGCCAACAGTATATATACACAACAGCTTGCCCTGCATCACTTGTGGTATACAATCAGTTACACCTGATACATGGAAACAACTGTACTCTTGTCTTATCAGATCTTTACAGATCTTGGGAGTTGTAAAGGCAGCATTACATTTTCCTGCCACCTCCTGTCAGGCATGCTTTCCTGCTTCCTCCATGGAATCTACCCAGGGTAACAGGGCAACACTTTTCTACCCACCTCATGCAGCAGCTCCTCCACTTTACGAACGATAAAACAGAATTTATGTGCTGTCACTTTCATGTTTAGCCCTCAGACTCCATTTCCTGCCTTTACATTTATTCTGCGAGCCATTATTGCTCGCCACCTCTTGGACCCAAAGAGCCTTTGGAAAGATTAAAAGGCTCAGTTGATTGTTCAGCCTTTTTACAGGTTAAACCAATTTACGAGCTGCTGACACATGATTTCCCACCCAGTGGTGATCTCTGAGCATCATTCCCAATATAGAATTAAACTGACCCTAGGAATTTCTGCAGCATCGTCACTTATGCAATCAGGCAGGTGAAAAGTCTGCCATGTCCACCTCTTGCTGGTCTATTCGTGGATCCCCAAATCAGGGTTAGTGTTTCCTCGTAACCAGTTTCCTATTATCCATATTCACTGGGGTAGATTTTAACTATTGGGTGGCCTACCCGTCCATTTTGAGGGCTAACCCTCATTACCATGCAGCCAGGCGGGGCTGTGGCGACAAAGTGGGTCTCCCAAAGTGCAGCTCAACAGTGCCAGGCTGGTGCAAAGTCGGATGGCCTAGCAGCTGATCCGGCTGGCATCAAGTTAGGTCCAGGGGGAGCCATTTGCAGAAGGAGAAGGAACCCAATGTGCAAAAAGCCACGTTATATTTGTGGAGCCGAGCAAAGCACTACTGCCCCTCCTGTCCCAAAAAAATAATCAACATTGTTTCATGATTACCTTTCGGAATGAAAGATGAATGTAGGTGGAGTGTACAGAACGTCGGCTTCTCCCAGTTGTGTTCCAAAATGGCAATCGGGGTCCTATGTACATAATAGAATGCCAATTTGCATAGTGTCAGCTGAATCAGGAGGGCAGTCTGACCCTTCTGAAGGTGGTATTGGCCAGATCGGGAATGAGAATTGGACAGTGAGCTATTTGCCACCATTTTAGGGCACTGAAATTTCCACCCAGTGAATTGGCCCACTAATCTCGAGAACAAGTAATTACTTTTAAAAGATCAAATTTAAAAAAAAGCACTGCTCGGATTTTGCATTAAGTATATTGGTGAGGTTATCAGTGGTCGCTGTTATTAACGCGTAAATTGGACAGCAACCTCAGAGTCCACACATGCACAATTAAACGTGGAAATCAGGAAGTTACAGTACCATTTGCCCTGCTCCTCAAGAAGCTTTGGTACATCACTACCTCAGCAAGAGACTTGGCATGTAAAGGTGTGAATTCACAGTACTTACCCACTAGATATCCACTAAACACGCCAGAAAAAGTAAGGACTGGTGCACTCAGGTGTATGTGAATTTTTAACTGCGGGCTAGATCTTAATTATTGCCAAATAACATCTCAGGCAGTGAAAGTTTAATTTTATAAGTGTGAAGTTCCATCACTTCAAAATGTAATTATCATTTGAGATTTTCTTTTAATTACATGAATTTTTTCTTCACATTTTCTTTCTGACTCATCTCTTGCTCTCAATCCCATCTTTCCTTCTCCATTTTGGTTTCTGTACATGATTTTACTAAGAATTAAATGTTCTAACGTATACCTCCCAGGTTCGACTCTGCTTGCCTCAGTGAGGTTGCATCAGTCTGTTGCTGCCCTGCTCACACACACCACAGGTAGCTGTGGAGCGTCCTGTGTTGAAAATGATCTTTTGGAATCCTAAGTTCTCCTTCAAGAGCCCAATGTGCAATGAACAGCGAGCGGCATTCCTTCGCCACTGACCAGAAAAACGTAGCCAATATAATTAGGACGCAATTAATTGGAATGGTTTGATTTTTAAATAGATGTAATTACTATATTGGATTCACGACACAAGAACCAGCATGATAGAACTTGTGAAAACAACTGAGAAAAATTTACTGCTCAAACAGAGTCAATGATTAAGTGTCAGCAGATGGAACCTCACAACAATTCTCAATGCACCACTGCAGCAAGCTGAAGCTTAGTAAATCTAATTAACTGTGAAGAAGTTCATTTGTGTTCCTTGGCTTATTTTAGTACATTTTTTCCAAATATATAACATTTTAACATTTCAAGATCCAACTCGACTGTCAGGTTTAAACTCATTAAAACAAGTCGACAGAATTCTTGGCAAGTGGGAGCCACAGCAACCCAAAATAAACTGAGGCTGAGATTTGACTAAGCCATGCAATAGTTTGACAAAAGAAACTTCAGAAAAAGTCTTGTGATTTTCAAACAACGGGGAAGGAAATTGGTCCTTGTCGTGCTGATTTCGAGGCATTGAGTACTTGGAGGATGTATTTCGTGCGGTGGTATCCCAAGACCAATCCCACCTCCTGAGCCTGGAAATGCACCCAATGTCAAAATGAGAGCTGGCAACATCCAGGTGTCTAAGATGCTCACCTGAAACAGGCGATAGGTGCCTTGAATATGTGAAGCAGCAGCCTGATGCCTGTTTTAGGGTCATGTTACCAACTTTTGCAGAAATTGGGCAGAGCATGCGTTTAAAGAGACCACCGAAGGCGGCCGACAAAAAAGTTACTAATTATTTAAAAACTTACCTTCATGTGGAGCCACAAGAACAGGAGTGCTCCTCCTGGTGCCATAGCAGGACTCTGGGCCACTGCCAGTCCGGGTTCACACCATTATCATTTGTCTACCCTCACCTTCCAGGACCTATCTATGGGCCGCCTCAGTGTCCAAGCAGACTGATTTTGCTAAAGCATCAAACAGCATGCTGCCCCTCTGCTCCCGAACCCCCAAACTCCCGACCCACCTGCACCCCCCATGGTCCACAACTCACCAACTTTATCAACATGAGGACCAAGAAGTGACCATCAAACTTCATCACGTGCGCGCGTTCCAGGTTTGTCAAACTGCTGCAAAAAACAATTTCTTGGCCAATGATTACTGGGAGTCCAACTTTCAAAAAAAATCTCAGAATTCTGGAACGTTTGTTTGTTGATTAGGGAACACCCAAAGTTTACCAGATTACTTAGTGATACACTTGAGTCTGTGTCATGTTTTACTCAACAATCGAGGCTCTTATTTATACCACTAAAGCAAAACAAAGGGAAATAACATTTGAGCAGTACATATTTATTTGACCACTCAGTATGGTAACATCGTGATTCTGTTACTACTAGTAATCCAGAGACCTAGAAACATGATCCCACCATGGCAGCTGGGAAATTTAAATTAAGTGAATTAAATAAAATCTGAATAAAAAGTTAATATCAGTAATGGTGACCATGAAACTACAGGATATGAAAACCCATCTGGGTCACTAATGTCCTTACCCTGTCAGGCCAGACTTACAGCAATGCGGTCGACTGTCAACTGCCCTCTGAAATGACCAAACTCCATTGTTTCAAACCACTACAAAAACCATTAAGAATAAAACTAGATGGACCACTCAGCATTGACCTAAGCATCGGACATGACAAAGCAACACCCAACCCAGTCACCCCTGCAAATTTCTCCTCACTAACATATGAGGACTTGCGCCAAAATTGGGAGAGCTGGCCCATAGGCAAGTCAAGCAACAGCCCGACATAGTCATACTCACGGAACCATACTTTCAGCCAACATCCCAGACACCTCCATCATCATCCCTGGGTCCCACTGGGAGGGCAGACCCACCAGAGGTGGCAGCACAGTGGTATACAGTTGGGAGGGAGGTGTCCTGTGAGTCCTCAACATTGATTCTGGATCCCATGAAGTCACATGACATCAGGTCAAACACAGGCAAGGAAACCTCTTGCTGATTCCCACCTATCACTCCCCCTCAGCTGATGAATCAATACACCTCCATAAAGAACATCATTTGGAAGAAGCAATGAGGGTAGCAAGGGCACAGAATGTACTCTGTATGGGAGACATCATTGTCCATCACTAAGAGTGGCTCAGTAGCACTACAACTGACTGAGCTGGCCAAGTCCTGACAGAGGACAGAGCTACCAGACTGGGCTTGCACCAGATAGAGAGAGAAACAATGCAAGTGAAAAACCTAACTGACCTCATCCGCACCAATCTACCTTATGCAGATGTCATCTGTCCATGATAGCATAGACTGAAGTGACCAGCACCAAACAGTCCTTGTGGAGACCAAATCCTGTCTTCACACACAGGACACCCTTCTTCATGCTGTGTGGCACTAACACCGGTCCAAATGGGAACAGGTCATCCATGAGGCACTGTGGGTCATCATCAGCAGCAGCAGAATTGTATTCCACCACAATCCATAACCTCATGGCATAGCATTTCCCTCACATTACCATCAAGCCAAGGGACCAACCCTGGTTCAATGAGACGTGTAGAACAACTTGCCAGCTGCAGCACCCAGCAGTAAATGTTGATGTTCAGAGAAACAAGGAACACAGAAAGTTAGCATGCAGGTACAGCAAGCAATAAGGAAGGAAAAAGACATGTTGGCCTTTATTGCAAAGGGATTGGAGTTCAAGAATAAAGAAGCCTTGCTACAATTGTACAGGGCTTTGGTGAGACCACACCTGGAATACTGTGTGCAGGTTTGATCTCCATATTTAAGGAAGGTTATACTTGCATTTGGGGCAGGACAGCAAAGGTTCATTAGATTAGTCCCTGGATGAAAGGTTTGTCCTAAGATGAGAAGCTGAGTAAATCGGGTCTATATCTGGAGTTCAGAAGAATGAGAGGTGATCTCATTGAAAGCTCCAAGATTCTGAAGGGACTTTTTTTATTCATTCATGGGATGTGGGCATCGCTGGCTAGGCTAGCATTTATTACCCATCCCTAATTGCCCTTGAGGTGGTGGTGGTGAGCTACCTTCTTGAACTGCTGCAGTCCTTTGGGTGTAGGCACACCCACAGTGCTGTTCGGGAAACAGTTCCAGGATTTTGATCCAGGAACAGCGAAGGAACGGCAATATCGTTCCATGTCAGGTGTGTGGCTTGGAGGGGAACTTGCAGGTGGTGGTGTTCCCATGCATCTGCTGCTGTTGTCCTTCTAGGTAGAAGAAGTTGCAGGTTTGGAAGGTGCTGTTGAAGGAGCCTTCGTGAATTGCTGCAGTGAACCTTGCAGATGGTACACACAGGGTAGACATTGAGAAGTTGTTTCCGCTGGCTGTACAATCTAAAACATGGAGGAACAGTATTAGGGTAAGGGGCCAATCATTTAGGACTGAGATGAGGAGAAATTTCTTCACTCAAAGGGTTGTGAATCTTTGGAATTCTGTACCCCAGAGGGTAGTGGATGCTCCATCATTGAATACATTTAAGGCTGGGATAGGCAGAATTTTGATCTGTCAGGGAATCAAGGGATATGGGGAGCAGGCAGGAAAGTGGAGTTTAAGCCCAAGATCAGCCATGATCAGATTGAATGGCGAAACAGGCTCGACAGGCCGTATGGTCTAATCCTGCTCCTATTTCTTATATTATGTACTTAAAAATAAGATGTCAACCTGGTGAAGCTACAACACAGGACTGCATTCAAATTAAACAGTGGAAGCAGCATTCCATAGACAGAACTAAGCAATTAACAACTAACAGATCAGATCAAAGCTTTGCTATCCTGCCACATACAATTGTGAATGGCAATGGGCTATACAACAACTAACAGGAGAAGGAGGCTCCATGAGCATCCCCATCCTCAATGCTTGGAAAGCCCAGCATGCGAGTGCAAAGAGAAGGCTGAAGAGTTTTAATCATCTGCCAGAGTGCCAGATGGGTGATCCATCGCGACCTCCTCTAGAGGACCCCAGCATCACAGCTGCCTGTCTTCAGCCAATCTGATTCACCCTACATCAAAGCAAGGAACAGTTCAGCATTGGAAACAGCAAAGACAATGGGCCCCAACAACATCCTGGCTGTACTGCCAAAGCCAAGTGCTCCAGAACTAGCTGCGCCTCTAGTCAAGCTGTTCCAGTAGAGCCACAATACTGGCAACTATCCAACAAAGTGGAAATTTTCCAAGTTTTGTCCTGTCCACAAAAAGCAGGACAAATCCCATCTGGCCAATTACCATCCCATCAGTCTACTCTCACTCACCAGCAAAATTATGGAGGTTTTTGTCGACACTGCTATCAAGCAGCACTTACTCAGCAACAACCTGCTCACCAAGTTTCAATTTTGGTTCTGCCAAGACCACGCCACTCCAGACATCATTACAACCTTGGTCCAAATATGAACAAATGAGCTGAATTCCAGAGGTGACGTAAAGGTGATTTCTCTTGACATCAAGGCAGCATTTGACCAAGTGTGGTTTCAAGGAGCCCTAGCAAAATTGAAGTCAAAGGGAATCAGGTGAAAAAATCTCCACTGGCTGGAGTCATAGCTAGCACAAAGGAAGATGTCGGTGGTTGTTGGGGCCAATCATCCCAGCCCCAGGACATCACTGCAGGAGCTCCTCAGGGCAGTGTCCAAGGCACAACCATCATTGCTGCATCATCCGAATATCAGAAGTGTGGATGTTTGCTTATGATTGCAGTGTTAAGAACCAAAGAAATAAGAACAGGAATAGGCCATTCATCTCCTCAAACCCATTCAATAAAATCATGGCTGATCAGATCGTGGCCTCAACTCCTCTTTCCTGTCTGCTCCCCTCGACTCCCTTGTCGGTCAAAAATGGATCTAACTCAGCTTTGAGTATATTCTATGATCCAGCCTCCACTGCTCTCTGGGGTACATAATTGCACAGATCAACAACCCTCTGAGAAAAGAAATTCCTCCTCGTCTCTGTCTTAAAAGGGAGACCCCGTATTTTGAAACTGTGCCCCCTTGTTCTAGATTCCATGAGGGGGAACATCTTCTCAGCGCCTACCCTGTCAAGCCCCCTCAGAATCTTACATTTTAATAATATCACTCCTCATTCTTTTAAACTACCATGAGTGTAAGTCCAAACTATTCAACCTTTCCTCATAAGACTCCCAGGAGTCGACTGAGTGAACCGTCTCTGAACTGCTTCCAATGTAAATATATCCCTCCTTAAACAAGATGATCAAGAGTGCACGCAATACTCTAGGTCTGGTTCCATCAATGCCCTGTACAATTGTAGCAAGACTTCCCTACCTTTATACTTCATTCCCTTGCAATAAAGGCCAACATTCCATTTGCATTCCTAACTACTTTTTGTACCTACATGCTAACTTTGAGATTCATGTACAAGGACACTCAGATCCCTTTGTATCGCAGCACTCTATAGTCTCTCTCCATTTAAATATTTTGCTTTTCGATTCTTCCTACCAAAGTGGATAACCTCATATTTTCCACATGATACTCCATTTGCCAAGTTTTTTCCCCCTCTCACTTTACCTCACTATACCCCTTTGCAGATTCTTTTTGTCCTCCTCACAACTTGCTTTTCCACCTATCTTAGTATTGTCAGAAAATTTGGCTACAATACACACTGTCTGTTCTACCAAGTCATTAATGTAGATTGTAAATAGTCAAGGCCCCAGCTCGGATCCCAGTTACAGTTTCCCAACCTGAAAATGACCCATTTATCCCGACAATCTATTTCCGGTTAGTTAGCCAATCCTCTATACATGCTAAAATGTTACCCCCAACATCATGAGCTCTTATCTTGTGTATTAACAGTTTATGTGGCACCTTGTCGAATGCCTTTTGGAAATTCAAATACACTACACCTACTGGTTCCCCTTTATCCACCCTGTTTGTTACATCTGATAATTTTGTCAAAACAGAATTTCCCTTTCATAAAACCATGTTGATTCTACTTGATTGCATTATGATTTTCCAAAATCTCCTGCTAGTACTTCCTTAATGATGGATTCCAGCATTCTCCCTATGACAGATATTAGGCCAACTGACATACTTTCCTGCTTTCTGTTTCCCTCCTTGCTTCAACAGAGGTGTTACATTTGCAGTGTTCCAATCCGCTGGGACCTTGCCAGAATCTAGGGAATTTTGGAAGATTACAACCAATGCATCCATTATCTCTGCAACCACTTCTTTTAAGAACCTAGGATTCAGGCCATCAGGTCCAGGGGACTTGTCAGCCTTTAGTCCCATTTGTTTTCCTCCTGCATTTTCTCTCGTGATCACAATTATTTTAAACTCCTTTTTTGCCTCTTGATTTTCTATTATTATTGGGTTGCTCTTAGTGTCTTCTACCGTGAAGACAGATACAAATTACATAGAAACATAGAAAATAGGAGCAGGAGTAGGCCATTTGGCCCTTGGAGCCTGCTCCGCCATTCATTATGATCATGGCTGATCATCCAACTCAGTAACCTGTTCCGGCTTTCGCTCCATACCCTTTGATCCCTTTAGACCCAAGAGCTATATCTAAATCCTTTTTGAAAATACAATCTTTTGGCCTCAACTGCTTTCTGTGGTAGTGAATTCCACAGGCTCACCACTCTCCAGGTGAAGAAATTTCTCCTCATCTCAGTCCTAAAAGGTTTACCCCGTATCCTTAGACTATGACCCCTGGTTCTGGACTCCCCCCACCATCGGGAACATCCTTCCTGCATCTACCCTGTCAAGTCCTGTTAGAATTTTATAGGTTTCTATGAGATCCCCCCTCACTCTTCTGAACTCCTGCGAATATAATCCTAACCAACTCAATCTCTCCTCATAAGTCCGTCCCACCACCCCAGGAATCAAACTGGTAAACCTTCGCTGCACTCCCTCTATAGCAAGAACATCCTTCCTCAAATAAGGAGACCAAAACTGCACACAATATTCCAGGTGTGGCCTCACCAAGGGCCTGTATAATTGCAGCAAGACATCCCTGCTTCTGCACTCAAATCCTCTCGCTATGAAGTCCAACATACCATTTGCCTTTTTTGCCGCTTGTTGCACCTGCATGCTTACCTTCAGCAACTGGTGTACGAGAACACCCAGGTCTTGCTGCATACTCCCCTCTCTCAGTTTATAGCCATTCAGATAATCTGCCTTCCTGTTTTTGCTACCAAAGTGGACACCCTCACATTTATCCACATTATACTGCATCTGCCATGCATTAGCCCACTCACTCAACTTGTCCAAATCACCCTGAAGCCTCTCTGCATCCTCCTCACAACTCACCCTCCCACCCAGTTTTGTGTCATCTGCAAATTTGGAGATATTACATTTCGTTCCCTCATCTAAATCATTAATGTATATTGTGAATAGCTGGGGTCCCAGTACCGATCCCTATGGTACCCCACTGGTCACTGCCTGCCATTGGGAAAAAGACTCATTTACCCCTACTCTTGGTTTCCTGTCTGCCAACCAATTTTCTATCCATCGCAATACACTACCCCCAGTCCCATGCGTTTTAATTTTACATGCTAATCTCTTAGGTGGGACTTTGTCAAAAGCCTTCTGAAAGTCCAAATAAACCACATCCACTGGCTCCCCCTCATCAACTCTACTAGTTACATCCTCGAAGAATTCTAGTCGATTTGTCAAGCATGATTTTCCTTTCGTAAATCCATGCTGACTCTGCCCGATTCTACCACTGTTCTCTCAGTGCTCTGCTATAAAATCTTTGATAATGGACTCTAGAATTTTCCCCACTACCGACGTCAGGCTGACTGGTCTATAATTCCCTGCTTTCTCTCTACCTCCCTTTTTAAATAGTGGGGTTACATTAGCTACCCTCCAATCTGTAGGAACTGTTCCAGAGTCTATAGAATCTTGGATGACCACCAATGCATCCACTATTTCCAGGGCCATTTCCTTAAGTACTCTGGGATGCATACCATCAGGCCCTGGGGATTTATCGGCCTTCAATCCCATCAATTTCCCCAATACCATTTCTCTACTAATACTGATTTCCTTCATTTCCTCTCTCTCACTAAGCCCCGTGTTCCGCAACATTTCTGGAATGATATTTGTGTCCTCCTTTGTGAAGACAGAACCAAATTATGTATTTAGTTGGTCAGCCATTTCTTTATTCCCCATAATAAATACCCCTGTTTCTGACTGTAAGGGACCTACATTTGTCTTCACCAATCTTTTTCTCTTCACATACCTATAGAAACTTTTACAGTCAGTTTTTATGTTCCCCGCAAGCTTACTCTCGTACTCTATTTTCCCCTCCTTAATAAATCCCTTGGACAAATTTATATGCCTCTTCCTTGGATCTAATGCTATCTCTAATTTCCCTTGTAAGCCATGGTTTGGCTACCTTTCCCGTTTTACTTTTGCGCCAAACAGGGATGCTCTCATCCATTCATCCATGCGCTCTTTAAATGTTTGCCATTGCCTATCCACCGTCATCCCTTTAAGTAACGTTTCCCAATCCGTCATGACCAACTCGCGCCTCATACCTTCGTAGTTTCCTTTACTAAAATTCGGGACCCTTGTCTCAGAATCAAATACGTCACTCTCCATCTTGATGAAGAATTCTATCATATTATGGTTGCTCGTCCCCAATCTCACACGAGATTGTCAATTATTCCTCTCTCATTACACAATTATTTGTTCAATGTCTCATTTGTTCATTTCTTTGTTTCCCATTATTAATTCCCCAGTCTCATCCTCTAAGAGACCAACATTTACTTTAGCTACTCTCTGCCTTGTTATCTATTTGTAGAAGCTCTTACTGTCAGTTTTTATATTGCTTGCTAGTTTACCCTCATATTCTGATTTCCCCCCTATTTTTTTTAAGCCATCCTTTGCTGATTTCTAAAATATTCCCAATCTTCTAGCCTACCACTAATCTTTGCAGAATTGTACACCTTTTCTTTCAATTTGATACTATCCTTGACTGCCTTAGTTAGCCACGGTTGGTGCATCCTTCTCAAAGTTTTTCTTTCTCAATGTAATATAGCTTTGTTGAGAGTTACGAAATATCTCCTTAAATTCCCGTTACTATTTATCTACTGTCTTCCCAATCCACTTTAGCCAACTCTGTCTTCATACCTTAGTAATTGCCTTTATTTCAGTTTAAGATACTAGTTTCAGACCCAAGCTCCTCACTTTCAAACTGAATGTGAAATTCATCATGTTCTGATCACACGTCGCTAGAGGATACTTTACTATGA
The DNA here is from genome assembly GCF_036365525.1 of Heterodontus francisci. Classification (NCBI taxonomy): domain Eukaryota; kingdom Metazoa; phylum Chordata; class Chondrichthyes; order Heterodontiformes; family Heterodontidae; genus Heterodontus; species Heterodontus francisci. Next base: position 133,114,666 of record NC_090375.1, read on the forward strand.
GATCATTCATTAATCCTGTCTCATTTCACATTACCAAGCCTAAAACAGCTGGTTATAAAAGCAAAATACTGCAGATGCTGGAAATCTGAAATAAAAACAAAAAATGCTGGAAATACTCAGCAGGTCTGGCAGCATCTGTGGAGAGAGAAGAAGAGTTAATGTTTCAGGTCAGTGACCCTTCATCAGAACTGACAAAAACTAGAAATGTAAAAGGTTTTAAGCAAGTAAAGCAGGGGTGAGGCAAGAGATAACAAAAGGGATGTTGATAGGACAAGAAAATAACTGGCCAGAAGGTCATGGAACAAAGGCAAACTGTATGTTAATGGTGTGGTGAAAGACGAAGCGTTAGTATAGAGAGGGTGTCAATTGACAGTAAAATGAATGGCCCCAAGTACAAACATCAAAAAAAAGTAGAAACAAACTAAAACAAACAAATAAAAAAGAAAAAATAACTAAAAATAAAATGGGGGGCCCGTCGTGCTCTGAAATTATAGAACTCAATGTTCAGTCCGGCAGGCTGTAGCGTGTCTATTTGGTAAATGAGATGCTGTTCCTCGAGTTTGCGTTGATGTTTGCTACAACACTTCAGCAATCCCAGGACAGAGATATGAGCATGAGAGCAGGGGGGAGTGCTGAAATGGCCAGCAACCGGAAGCTCGGGGTCATGCAAACAGACTGAACAGAGGTGTTCTGCAAAGCGGTCTCCGAGTCTGCGTTTGGTCTCCCCAATGTAGAGGAGACCACACTTGAGCAGCGAATACAGTATTCTAAATTGAAAGTTGTACAAGTAAATCGCTGCTTCACCTGAAAGGAGTGTTTGGGGCTTTGGATAGTGAGGTGAGAGGAGGTAGATGGGCAGGTATTACACCTTCTGCCATTGCAGAGGAAGGTGCCGTGGGAAGGGATCGAGGTGGTGGGGGTAATGGAGCAGTGAACGAAGGTGTCGCGGAGGGAATAATCCCTTCGGATTGCTGACAGGGGAAGGGATGGGAAGATGCTTTGGATAGTGGCATCGCGCTGGATGTGGCGGAAGATGATCCTTTGGATATGGAGGCTGGTGGGGTGGCAAATGAGGACAAGGGGAACCCTGTCGCGGTTCTGGGAGGGAGGGGAAGGGGTGAGGGTAGGGGTGCGGGAAATGGGCCAGACACGGTTGAGGGCCCTGTTAACCACAGTGTGGGGGGGGGGAAATCCTCGGTTGAGGAAAAAGGAAAACAGATCAGAAGTGCTGTCGTCGAAGGTAGCATCATCAGAGCAGATGCGTCAGAGACGGAGTAACTGGGAGAACGGAATGGAGTCCTTACAGGAGGCAGGGTGTGAAGAAGTGTAGTCGAGGTAGCTGTGGGCTTATAATGAATATTAGTA